>NC_090372.1:172873447-173190302 GCF_036365525.1 Heterodontus francisci | reverse complement strand
ATTGGGTTCTTTTGCCTTAAAGGAATGTATGTTTTATGAAAACCATGCATTAATTCTTTAAATACTAGCCATTGCCTATCTACCGTTAAACCTTTTATTGTGTTTTTCCAATCCACCATGGCCAACTTGCTTCTTATACCTTCATAATTGCCCTTGTTTAGATTTCAGACCCTAGTTTTGGATTGAACTACATTTTTTTCAAACTTAATGGAAAATTCTATCATACTATGGTCACTTTTCCCTCAAGGTTCTTTTACCACCAAATTATTAATTAGCCCTTTCTCATTGCATAATACTAGATCCAAAATAACCTGTTCCCTAGTTGGTTCCTCAACATATTGCTCCAGTAAACCATCTCAGACACATTCCTGCAATTCTTCTTCCATAGGATTAGTGCTCATTAGATTAACCAGTCTATACGCAGACTGAAGTCGCCCATGATTACTGCATTGCCCTTGCTACATGCTCTTCTAATTTCCTGATTTATACCATGCTCTACATTACCTCTACTGTTTGGTGGCCTATAAACCACTCCTACTATTAATTATTGCCCCTTGCTGTTTCTTAGCTCTACCCAAACAGATTCTACATCCTGTCCTTCCGATCAAAGATTCTCTCACACTAATGCACTGATTCCATCCCTTATTATCAGCACTACCCCACCTCCTTTTCCTTTTTGTCTGTCCTTCCTAAATGTCGAATATCCTTAAATATTCAGTTCACAGTCTCGGTCGCCCTGCAGCCACATCTCCGTAATGGCAATTAAATCATATCCATTTACTTCTACTTGCACCATCAACTCACTTACCTTGTTGCAAAAGCTGTGTGCATTCAGATAGAGTGCTTTTAATTCTGCCTTTTTAACACTATTCTGTACTTTGACCCCAGTTGGTTCAAGCATTTGTTTTTGCTGCTTTCCACTTTCATTTACAGCTTTTCTACTTCCCATTACCAGCTTTATTTTTCTTCTATCTGAATTCTCTCGCAGGTTCCCAACCCCCTGACAAGCTAGTTTAAATCCTCCCCAACAGCACTAGCAAATCTCCCTGTGAGGATATTAGTCCCAGTCCTGTTAAGGTGTAACCCATCCATCTTATACAGATCCCACCTGCCCTAGAACCCCACACACGTGGTTCCCCCAAGATACATGGTTTCCTGAAGTTCCCACATGGCACAAGAATTGCAAGCAACAGGTCTCAGCTGCCCAGCCATGATCTAAGAAAAACATCTCTATACCCTTTTTTAGAATCTGGTTAATACCTTGTATAAACTATTAATTTAAATTATTGTCTCCAGACCTGCTGTATGCTATTACTCTTAATACTAATTCACTTACTGTGAGACTTACCCAGATTGGAATTTTATTAATTAGTTTAACTAGTTAAGCTATAAATTTAATACAGTACTTTATGATTTCTCAGTCATAATTTAAACCATTGCCCTTTTTTTAAAAAAAGAAACCTAAACTCACCTACTGATCACCTACCCGTTGTCCTCTGACGTCACAGTTGTTTTTTTGGAAATACACTGATCAGGTCTGTGCTGTTTTCCCCACTCCTTCTCCCTTTCTCTCTCTCTTTTATCTTCTGCCACCGCTGCTTGTGTCTCTGATCAGGTCTGATTTATATAATTGACTTGGATATTAGAATACAATGTAAACTTTCAAAATGTTGTCCAGGCCTTGCTGCATCTGGACGTGGGCTGCTTCAGTATCTGAGGAGTTGTGAATGGTACTTAACATTGTGTAATCATCAGCAAACATCCCCACTTCTGACCTTCTGATGGAGGGAAGGCCATTGATGAACCAGCTGAAGATGGTTGGGCCTTGGACACTATCCTGAGGAACTCCTGCAGTGACGTCCTGGCACTGAGATGATGGACCTCCAACAAATACAACCATCTTCCATTCTGCTAGGTTTGATTCCAACCAGTGGTGAGTTTTCCCCCTGATTACATTGACTCCAGTTTTTCTAGGGCTCCTTGATGTCATACTCGGTCAAATGCTGCCTTGATGTCAAGGGCAGTCACTTTCACCTCACCTCTTGAGTTCAGTTATTTTGTACATGTTTGGACCAAGGCTGTAATGAGGTCAGGAGCTGAGTGGCCCAGGCGGAACCCAAACTGAGCATCACTGAGCAGGTTATTGCTGAATAAGTGCCACTTGATAGCACTGTCAATGACCCCTTCCATCACTTTACTGATAATCGAGAGTAGACTGATAGAGCGGTAGTTGGCCGGGTTGGATTTGACCTGCTTTTCCTGCATAGGACATACTTGGGCAATTTTCCACATTGCCGGGTCGATGCCAGTGTTGTAGCTGTACTGGAACAGCTTGGTTTGAGGCGCAGCTAGTTCTGGACCACAAGTCTTCAGTACAATTGCCGGGATGTTGTCGGGGCCCCTAGCCTTTGCAGTATCCAGTGCCTTCGGTTGTTTCTTGATATCACAAGGAGTGAATCGGATTAGTTGAAGACTGGCATCTGTGATGCTTACGTCTTGAGGAGGAGGCTGAGATGGATCATCCGCTCAGCACTTCTGGCTAAAGATGGATGCAAATGCTAGGCTTTTGCACTAACGTGCTGGGCTCCCCCCATTGTTGAGGATAGGGATATTTGTGGAGCCTTCTCCTCCTGTTGTTTAATTGTCCACCACTATCCACGACTGGATGTGGCAGGACTGCAGAGCTTAGATCTGATCCATTGGTTGTGGGATCGCTTAGCCCTATCTATCGCATGCCACTTCCGCTGTTTGGCATGCAAGTAGTCCTGTGTTGTAGCTTCACCAGGCTGACACCTCATTTTAGGTATGCCTGGTGCTGCTCCTGGCATACCCTCCTACACTCTTCATTGAACCAGAGTTGCTTCCCTGGCTTGATGGTAATGGTAGAGTGAGGGATATGCCGGGCCATGAGGTTACAAATTGTGGTTGAATACAATTCTGCTGCTGCTGTGGCCCACAGTTTTGGATGCCCAATTTTAAGTTGCTAGATCTGTTCGAAATCTATCCCATTTAGCACGGTGGTAGTGCCACACAACATGATGGTGGGTATCCTCAATGTGAAGGCAGGACTTCGTCTCCACAAGGACTGTGCTCTGGTCACTCCTACCAATACTGTCATGGACAGCTGCATCTGCAGCAGGTAGATTGGCGAGGATGAGGTCAAGTAGGTTTTTCCCTCTTGTTTGTTCCCTGACCACCTGGCACACACCCTGTCTAGCAGCTATGGCCTTTAGGAGTCGGCCAGCTCAGTCAGTAGTGGTGCTACTGAGCCACTCTTGGTGATGGACATTGAAGTCCCCCACCCAGAGTACATTCTGTGGCCTTGCATTGCTCTTCAGCATGGAAGTTATGCTGAACTTTTATAAAGCTTTGGTTCGGCCACAACTAGAGTATTGTGCTCAGTTCTGGTCACCACACTTTAGGAAGGTTATGAGAGTCCTTGAGAGGGAGCAGAGGAGATTTGCCAGAATTGTCGCAGGATGAGGGATTTTAGCTACAGGGTTAGGTTGGAGAAGCTGGAGTTGTTCTCCTTGGAGCAAAGGTGTACAAGATTATGACAGGTTTAGAAAAGGTAGACAAAGAAAAGCTGTTCCCATTAGCTGATGGTACAAGAACTAGACGACACAGAAATAAGGTTTTGGGCAAGGAATTCATGGATGGATCATAAGATCATAAGAACTAGGAGCAGGAGTAGGCCGTCCGGCCCCTCGAGCCTGCTCCGCCATTCAATAAGATCATGGCTGATCTTTTCGTGGACTCGGATCCACTTACCTGCGCTCCCACCGTATCCCTTAATTCCTTTATTGTTCAAAAAGATACCTACCTTAGCTTTAAAGACGTTTACTGAAGAAGCGTCAACTACTTCACTGGGCAAGGAATTCCATAGATTAACAACCCTCTGGGTGAAGAAGTTCCTTCTTAATTCAGTCCTAAATCTGCTCCCTCTAATCTTGAGGCTATGCCCTCTTGTCCTCGCTTCACCTGCCAGTGGAACCATCCTCTCTACTTGTATCTTATCTATTCCTTTCATGATTTTATATGTTTCTATAAGATCCCCCCTCATTCTTCTGAACTCCAATGAATATAATCCCAATCTACTCAGTCTCTCCTCATAAACCAACCCCCTCAACTCCGGAATCAACCTAGTGAACCTCCTCTGCACCCTCTCCAGTGCCAGTATATCCTTTCTCAAGTAAGGAAACCAAAACTGCACACAGTACTCCAGGTGCGGCCTCACCAGTACCTTATACAGCTGCAACATAACCTCTCTGCTTTTAAACTCAATCCCTTTAGCAATGAAGGACAAAATTCCATTTGCCTTCCTAATTACTTGCTGGATCTGCAGACCAACCTTCTGCGATTCATGCACAAGGACACCTAGGTCCCTCTGCATAGCAGCATGCTGCAACTTTTTACCATTCAAGTAATAATCCTTTTTCCTGTTACTCCTACCGAAATGAATGACTTCACATTTATTAACATTGTATTCCATCTGCCAGACCTTTGCCCACTCACTCAATGTATCTATGTTCCTCTGCAAAGTTTCACAGTCATCTGCACACTTTGCTCTGCCACTCATCTTAGTGTCATCTGCAAACTTTGACACCCTACACGTGGTCCCCAACTCCAAATCATCTATATAAATTGTAAATAATTGCGGTCCCAACACCGATCCCTGAGGCACACCACTAGTGACTGATTGCCAACCAGAATGTGAGGAAGAACTTTTTACACAGCGAGTGATCATGACCTGAAACTCTCCGTCTACGAGGATGGTGTTAGCAGAGATGATTAATGATTTCAGATGGAAATTGGATGTGCAGTTGAGGGAAATAAACTTGCAGAGCAGGGGAATGGGACTGATTGGAATGTTCTACAGAGAGCCAGCATGTACCCAATGGGCCGAATAGTCTCCTTCTGTGCTATAATGATACCATGACTCTGTGACTCCAGAATGATCACAGGAACATCCACAACCACTTCCTTTGAAAAAAAAGCAAGCTAACGTAACAGTATTAATAAAGAGCACTGCAGGGGGAGAAGGCAGCAAAATATGATTTATAGCTCCACTAACAGCCTAACCTATTAACACATGAAAAATTGCCTTGAGCCAGTTATCTGGTTGGTATATGTGGGAATATAAACTAAATAGCTCCAGGCTACAAAACAAGAACAGTGGAGGGAATCTGGGAGTATTGATGCATAGCTGACTGAAACTAACAGCAGTGTCTAACTGGTCCAGAAATGTATACCCAGAAGGATGGAGGTAAAGCACAAATCCCAAGAGGTGATAATGAATCTGTACAAGACACAGCAACACCTGGAGTACTACGTACTATTCTGGTCACCATACTACAGCAAGGAAAAGCAGTAATTGGAGGCAGTGCAGTAAAGGGCAACCAAAGAGGTGCTTAGATAAGCATCTGAAGTATTGGAAGTTAAAAAGCCTGAGATTATTTACTCTGGAAATGAGCAAGCTTAGGCATGATATTATTCCAGCAGTAGCCTACTCACTCTCTCCCCTGTCCTCTCGGAATAGAGGAATTGTTAAACAAAGAAAGGCAACAGACCAGCTAGTTCACCTTCTACCATCCTGGTAGTCACATGATGCAACACTAATGGAGCACAGGCCATGGTAGCATAGTGATTATGTTACTAGACTGGTATTCTAAAGACATAGACTAACAACCTAGGCACACCAGTTCAATTCCCACTATGGTAGCTGGGGAGCTTAATTCAATTAATTAGATAGATCTGGAATAAAAAATTAGTACCAACAATGGTGACAGTGAAACTGCTGGATTGTCATTTAAAAACCCATCTGGTTTACTAATGTCCTTTAGGGAAAGAAATCTGTCATTCTTACTCGATCTGGCCTACATGTGATTCCAGAGCCACAGCAATGTAGTTGACTCTTCTTTCTCAGCTATCTCAACACCACCCATGCAATACAAGTGTTTTCCATTTTTCTTTCTTATATGCAGTATTTTACATTACTCACATTATATTTCTTCTGCCCATTTTCATATTGTCCAATTCATGCTCTAATTTCTGAGCTACCTCTTCCATTTTCACTGCCCCTCCTTGTTTGGTCTCATCTGCAGATTTGACCAAACTGAGTCCAAGCCATTAATATAAATTCAAAACTGCAGTGGTCCCTATACTGTCCCTGGGGCACCCCATTCAATGCTTCCTCCCACCTTCTAACAATTGTTTCCTACCATCCATTTCTTATCCATTTCCAAAATTTATCCTGAATCCCCACAATTTAACTCACAGATTGCAGCGTATGAAACTTTGCCAAACACCTTTCAGAAGTATTAGTTAAGGGAAAAGCGGGTAAATAAATGAAGCAGAGGATGATACAGGGCTACAAAGCAATGGGTTTAGTTTTGAATTGCTTGAACAAAGGGTCAGCCTAGGGACATTGGACTTTATGGCCTTCTTTTGTTTGTAAACTTCTATGATGTCTATGCTAGCCTGAAAGGAGATGGAGGTAAATGACAGCCACAGTAAGTGCCACCCCTGTGGTGCATGTTGGTCGCATGCATCTTTGCAGCAGAAGGTGCAGCTCCCAGATAGATGTGCCAAGGCCTGAAGGTAGTTTGGACAACTGATCTCTATGGTATTGCCTTCTTTCAATTTGAACGATGAAACACTTCATTTCGAATGCTTTAAAGCCAAACCTCATTATTAATTTTATTCTGACTTGTCAGTCATCACTAGATTTTGTCATTTGAATTTAGACAAATTTTTGTTTCCTCAGCTCCCATTGAAAGTTTGTATTTAAGATCTCTTTTTCATGTTCTTTCTTCAGCTCTTTCTATCCTGCTGAAGTCTTCTAAATTACAGGAGTCTTTCCAGTGATTTTGCTGCTTTTAATTCTACATAGAAGTTCTTTAACACATTCGAAAAAAAATGAAGGTGAGGGGGGAGAAAGTAAATTAAAAATCAGAACATGAAACAAAAAAGAACAAATCAACTCTAAAAAGCAACTAAAAAAAATCGAATTAAAAAAAGCCTTTCTCATTTTTTTTATGTTCCTCAGCATGTGCAGTTTTTCTTTACGCGCCTACTTGGATAATGAACAGCGCAAACAGCCCAAACCCATTCTAAGTGAACGAGAAATTGCGCCAAAAGCAATTAACTTGTATTAGCATTTTCAACTGAAGCTTTGAAACAGTTTCATGTGAGATCTCTTAGGCCAGACTGAAAACCCAGTTGTAATATCTAGCATTGTGCTAACTGGGCAGAGATCTGACAAAAGTGATCACTGTCAGATTTTGTCAGCATGGCAAAAGATAATCTACCAGCCAGAAAATCTATCACTACTTTCCTGGGCTTGAAGGTAACGATGCAACAAACATATTTTCCCATTAGTTTTCATTATTTTACAGGTTTCTTATTTAATACTCACAGTGACCAGTTTCCATATCAGCATCCTTCTGTATTGGCATGTATAACTTTAATTGATTTTTTTCTTTATTTTTAACTTGAGGGTGGCACAGTAGTGCAGTGGTTAGCACCACAGCCTCACAGCTCCAGGGACCCGGGTTCAATTCTGGGTACTGCCTGTGTGGAGTTTGCAAGTTCTCCCTGTGTCTGTGTGGGTTTTCGCCGGGTACTCCGGTTTCCTCCCACACAGCCAAAGACTTGCAGGTTGATAGGTAAATTGGCCATTATAAATTGCCCCTAGTATAGGTAGGTGGTAGAGGAACATAGGGACAAGTGGGGATGTGGTAGGAATATGGGATTAGTGTAGGATTAGTATAAATGGATGGTTGATGGTCGGCACAGACGCAGTGGGCCGAAGGGCCTGTTTCAGTGCTGTATCTCTAAATAAATACATTTATTCTGGAGGGCAGTGATAGCAGCACGCTGGAGCCTAGTGATGTGGTGTAGCTTGTAATTAGCTGAAAGCACTCTGGTTAAAAAAATACATGTCATACTTCTGTACAAAATTCGAAATCCCTCCAACCCTCTGTATGTGAGTTGATTTGTCCATATGTGTCTAAATCTTGGTTGATGGTGTCATTTTATAATAGTTCTATATTAGTCTGAAAGTCATAAAAAAAAATCTTATGTTCATGTCATACTGCATTAAATATTAACATAGTATTTTCCATTTTTACTCATCTCTTAATTCCGCTTTGTTTTCAAGACACAGCTGGAGTATGCCGGAAGGGCCATAGATATTAAAGGCTATGGTCACAACTGAAAAATCAGCATGATTGATAAAAGATTTTGAAGTGACATCTCCAACTATCTGCAAAATAGTACATTTCCTATTTAAGATAATCACTATTCCTAATTTACCATTTTAATGATAACATTTGGTATTAATAGAATACATGATGAGCAACCATGTGATATGGCCTACATCCCTTTCGTGTCAATGATCATAATTCACAAGTGGAGGTTGAGCATGAGCTTTCAAACCAGGCATCACCTGTGATATAAATGGTATCCCACAGCCAATCATGTATCCTCTCTATATCTTGAATATTCTTTGAGAGGAATTGTTTTTATGGAACCCTGTGGTTTGTGTTTATTGTCACATTTTTTGGCTGATAAATGGAAAGTAATAATAGAATGCAGCTGTTAACAAACAGGCGTATTTTTCTCAGGAACATTCATTTAAGGCAATTGGTTGTACATTAGTTCACTCATATGCAATCCATTTAATTCAAAAAGCTGCTGACTTATAGGAACAAATTAGGTCCCTGTTTTCACACATGAATTTTAATCAGAATTGCAATTAATGCATAATCCAATTGGGAGCATCACACTAAGGCCCTGAAATTAAGCTATGGGGATGACAGCGTGCGAAGACAACTCGGCTGGATATTGCTGAGGTCCCGACGTCAGGATCCATGGTGGTGGTGGGGGCCAGATAATTGTACCGGCAGTGGCCCGCCACGGACCCTGAGACCAGGAGTGCCGGGCCCGATCTACCTGGCGATGTGGCGGCCGCCCCACCACCCCGCAACCGCCGTTGGGTGACAGGACCCGACTTTGAACATGTAAATTAAGAAAATGAATACATTTAAATAAAAGTGTCAGCGATTTTACCTGCCGCCCAGGATCTTCCGAGCGGCGGCCAGCACTCAAGTGCTTTCACTTCCCTGTCCAGGGATAGCGTGTGCCACCAACGTGGGAAAGGGGGAGTACTTAGGATTTTCAGTGTAGTGGTGGGGGGGGGGGGGTACGGGATCAAATATGCATTAATAGTGTAAGGGAGGGGGAAAAGGCATGATCTCTGCACTTTGAACAGTATGGGAGAAAGGTCAAGTCTTACATGTAAGTCTTTTGGGAGGGAGGAGCAACTATTATCTAGTAAATGATATTGGGGGGGGAAGGACAATATTTTTTATTGTGGTGTACCGGGGGGTACTTTTTAAATATTTAAATTTGGCGGCAGGACATTGCCGGCGTCACAGAGCCTGCCCCCACCACGTGACTGGGGGAGGGGTCGGCCCCACTGGTGCATTATCTTTAGCCGCCACGCGGTAGATCAGCCCTACATTTCTGTAAAAGTCCTTCACCTACTATTTTAATGTAAGTGTTAACTTGTTTATTTTTTTTTAAATGATAAGAATTTAAATATATGAAGTTGACAGAGTACTTAAATTATTTTAGTTTTTATTATCAGAAACTAAATTGAGCATTGAAGTCAAATTTGCGTTACATATATTTTTATAGTCTCACAACAAACAAATCTAATTCCGAAAGCCAATTCTACATCCTATATATGATGCAATGACAATCTGCTGTTATTGATTTGCATAAATTCAGCCTTGAATAATTAATGGTGAGGGTATTTCAGAAAGACCACGTTCTCTTTATAGACAAGACCTCCAGGGCAGTGTCTGAATTCTTTGGTGCACGTGCTCTCACATGTTCAGCCATTGTTCAAAGTACCAGAGCAAAGATTCTGCTTTCAAATCACTCCCATGACTTCCTGCAGCCACAATGCACCTTACCGCTAAGAAATGTAGGCTGCCTTTTAAGTAGCGCCAGCCACTCGTAATATTGGGCCACCCGTAATGCATGTAGCCGATAAACAGTGCGGGCAATGTTGGCTGCACACACCAATCCCCAATTATTTTAAAGAGCAAACAGCACCAATTTAACATGCTGCCTACAACTCATGGCTTTTCAGCATGGCTTCAGGAAAAGGAGATTTTGTCTCATCAACTGATCAAAGCTTTTGATGTAGTTCTGCACAAAAGGTGCTAAGGTTGGATTCTGAGTGATTGGAAGGGAGATTTTTGTTTGGTTAACAAATTGGTTGCATTTGGGTAAACTGTAGGTAGTTACTTATGGGAATTACTCTGCTTGTGGCCCGGTCATTGTGGAGTCCCACAGGGATTAATGTTAGGTCTGTTGCTGATCAGAATCATTATTAATGATCAGGATCAGGGAACCAGTCTACACTTTTGCTGATGACATAAATATATGTGCAGGATTTAGGATGTTAACATAAATAAATAGTCTACAGGCAGATGCACAAGTCAATAAAAGTAGCAATGCAGGTTAATGCGGCCATGAACAAAAGTAAACCAAGCGTTGGGGTTCATTTCTAGAGTGATGGAATTGAAAAACAGAGAAGTTATATTGGACTTCTATTAAGCCTTGGTTGGATGAACAAGCTTCCCCTTAAATGTATCTATGCTATTCGCCTCACTGCTCCATGTGGTATCGAGTTCCACATTCCCACCACGTCTGAATTCCTGATTGGATTTATTCATGACCTAGTTTTGGTCTCCACTACATGTGGAAACATCCTCTCCACATCTACCCCATTAAACCCCTCCATATTCTCAAAGATCTCCATCAGGTCACCCCCTCGGTCCTCCCCCTTCTAGAGAAAAGAACCTCAAGCCAGTTCAACCGTTTCCTGATTGGAATATCCTCTCAGTTCTGGTATCTTCTGTGAATCCTTTTTGCACCTTCTCCAGTGCCTCTATATCCTTTTAATAATATGGAGACTAGAACTGTCCACTTCAAGGCTGTAGTTTTAATACCCCAAAATGGGTGGGTTTACATTGGGTGGGAACATTTCAAATCCGAACCCAACCCTCCTTGAACCTGCCCATTTCTGTTTTCTACAGAGGCGGGACGGTACGGGGGCTGGGGGCTGGGTGGGGGGGGGGGGGGGTGAGCAAACTACTCTCAGGAGGTGAATCCCTCATTTCAATATTTTAATGAGGTTGGGTACCTCAGATTTTACCTCTGTTCCAACTTTGATACTGGCTGCACAAGCTAGGAAATCCAGCAGTTCACGGGTGACAAGAACTGCTGGATGGAACAGGTAATTGCTTTTAAAGCACTGCCTGTGCAACAGTAGGAGCAGCAGTGCATCTCGCCAGCCATCCAGTTAACCTCGCGGGCAATCGGAAATCAGATCCCTGACTTACCTTTCCAGCCTTTCCAATGTCTCAGAGCCCCCAAAACCTCCCCCCCCCCCACCGATCTTTGGCGCTGATATTTGCCAGGAGGCAGGGAGGAAGCAGGGGTGGGAGGTGGGTGCTTTTGCAGTTGGAAAACCGGGAAGTACTGGTTTTCCTCAGGTCCTGCCAAATTTTGCAACATTTTTGACCATTATTGGACTCAGTTTCCCAGCCGCAGCCCGTCAGATTGAAAAGGCTGAGAGTTCGTTGGTTGGGGTGGGGGGTGTGGTGGGAAAAGGAGGTGATAGCGGCGATCATTGTTGGAAAGGACCAGACAGATCACAGATCAGTTTTTGTAAAATCATGTTGACTCTGTCTGATCATACTATGATTTCCTAAGTGCATTGTTAAATCTACCTTAATAATAGATTCCAGCATTTTTCCGACAACTGACGTCTGGATAACTGGCCTGTAGTTCCCTGTTTTCTCTCCCTGTCATTTCTTAAATAGTGTTATATTTGCTAACATCCAACTTACTGGGGCCATTCTAGAATCTAGGGAATTTTGGAAAATCATGACCAGTGCATTCACTGGGTTGGATTTTGTGCTCATCACAATGGCGGGTTTCGTGGTGGGTGTGGGGAGCCAGGGGTGACCAACAGCCACCACAGAACCCGACGCCGGGATTGCCGGTTCCAATTCTCCCGGGAACGGAATAGGCCAATGACAGCCTTCCCAACCAGAGGCCAAATAAGGGCCTCTTCCCGGCGCCACTGTGATCTTACCAGCAGCAGTGGGGGCCTCAACTGCACAGCGAGGATGCCTTGGAAAATGAGGTGCCCTCCCTGCGGGCTTGAGGGGGACAATTTGTGGCCCAGGAGGACCGCCACCAGGAACCAATTCACGCCCCAGGATCCCCTTGCCCTCGACCGAACGCCCACCCCCCTACCCCCCTCGCTGGGGCCTTCTGAAATGGCCCAAGTGACCCCATCTCACCTACCTGTGCTCTGGGGTTCCGGCACTGGGCCTGGGTCTGAAGGCTCTGCAGTACCGGCAGTGGCCACCGCTCCTGGTAGCACTGCTGATACTGTTGAGCTGCTAGACCTGTGATTGGCCGGCAGCTCTTGGGGACGGGATTCCTATCCCAATGAAGTATTTAAAGGGATGGGGATCCTGCCTCCTTAAAAATAGACCCCAAAAGACCAGAGGATCGCTCCGGGGGTCAGAAAAAATGCAAAGGCAGTTTTCCCCCTGACTTTTGGCCCCGGCGCTGGGGGCCCTGACTCCTGCACAAAATCCAGCCCACTATCTCTGCAGCTGCCTCTTTTAGAAGACTAGGATGTAGGTCATCAGGTCCTGGGGATTTGTCGGATTTTAGTCCCTTAAGTTTGTCCAATACTTTTTCTCTGCTGATAATTACTTTAAGTTCCTCACTCTTATTAGCTCCTTGGTTACCCTCTATTTTGGTATGTAATTTGTGTTGTCTTCTGTGGAGACAGACACAAAATCTTTGTTCATCGTCATTTCCTCATTTCCCATCATGATTTGTCCTATCTCTGCCTCTAAGCGACCAACATTTGCTTTAGCTACTGTCATCCTTTTTATATACGTAAAATTTCTACAATCTGTTTTTATATTCCCGGTCAGTTTACTCCCATAGTCAATTTTCCCCCTTTTTATTAAAGAGCACCCTTTGTTGATTGCTAAAATGATCCCAATCCTCAGGCTTACTACTATTCTTTGTAACATTATAAGCCTCTCCTTTTAATCTAATACTATCCTTAACTTCCCAAGTAAGCCAAGGATGGAGCTTTTAATGGTGCATATTTCTGTTGAACATTTTGAATCAGCTTTTACATGTTACCCACTGTTTATTTACCACCATACCTTTTGGTCTATTTACCCAATCAACCCTTAGTGAATAAGATCATTTTCTGCAGATCCTCATTCTCTATCTTACCTGGGTTCCCTTTACACTGTACACTATCAGTCACACCAATCCTGTTCTGAAAGTGCACCTCTCCACGAGGTATGAACGAAGTCTGAAGCAAACTGCCCAGATACCCTCGCCCTTACATGTCCGAGTGTCTCCAATTTGCATTCCAGCTCAATGACTCTAAGCTGAGAAAATCAAGACTGAGACACCTTCTGCAGATGTGTTCACTCTGGATAGTTTCACTTTCTACAAACTTCCACATTTTGCAGTCCAGCAACACAACCTGTTCCACCATATAGGTCCAGGTTATTTATATCTACTTTTTAGTTTGTTGTTTTCTTTTCCTACACATTAATTTGCACTAAGCATTAAAACCCCGAACAAAAATTTTAAATACTTACTGCCTCAAGCTTACACGAAGTAGTGCAAGTACTGGAGGCAAAAAGCAACACCTCCTTCACCGTCTGCACCAAATTCCCACTTGTAACTAATGAACAACTTTTGCACTCTTAATACGATGCACTCTACTCTGCATTCACTCCATGCCAACCACTATCTCACTCTGCACCAACCACTCCATTTCCAACAAACGAGAATCTAACCATCTCACCTTGACGTTCAACGGCATTACCATTGCCGAATCCCAACTTCCATCACTATCCTGGGCCACCATTGATCAGAAACTTAACTGGAAAAGCCACATAAAAACTGTGGTTACAAGAGCAAGTCAGAAGTTTAGAATTCTGTGGTGAATAATGTAGGAGAAGGACATGTAAGGGTTAATGTTGGAAACAGTGATGATGTAACAGTCATATGGTAATAGACTTGGGAAGAAAAGGAAGCAGTACGAGGGATGCTACCTAACGAGGCTTAAGGGATGTAAATAGTAATGTGTATATATAATAGTTATTAGCTGACCTACTACAGACACCGAGACTTTATCTACAATGCCATAGCTATGCGGCAACAACTACAACCACAACAACACATAACATGGTGGCACCGGTTAAAACGACCAGCAAATTTTGAAGATCACCTTTACTACTTGCAGTAATGCCAGGAGAACAACAGATCTTGTCGGGAGACTGCTGCAAGCTCCAGAGCTACTCTGCAGCCAAAGAAGACATGGACAGTCAGTGAATTAGCCATGAAGGCTTTCAGACTGCACCCCAGAAGCATGGTGGTCTGCAACAAAGCAACCAGGTTCAGCAATCGGGTTCCAAGTCTCAGCACTGGGCGATGATCCAGGATCAGGTGAGAGAATTTCAAAGGGGCCATTCTTGGCTAATGACGCTCTGGATTGAAAAAGTAGGCAGAGAGGTCGATCAGGTAAAAAGGCAATTCGGGAGTCGGGCAGAGTCGGCAGCCATCACTCAGCCAGACAACGGAAAGAAAGCGCGAGAAAACTCCATAAACAGCGCAAGCACCTCCATTGAAGCCAGTACTATTTAAAAGAAAGGGGAACACTCTACAAAGTCTAACAAAGCATAAGAAACAGAATGGATTCAAAATTCAAAATGCCTGAAAGCTTCCAAGATCAGGAAGGACCCAATCAGGTACAAAATTGGGCCTTATTGAGGAAAAAATGTCTACAATTTAGGATTGCTTCCCAACTCCATACCAAATCTGGAACAGAACAAGTGAACACCCTTTTATATTCTATGGGGCCAATTGCAGACGATGTGATTGTGAGGCAAGGGACAAACAAGGCTTCTGATAAATTTGAAGATGTACTTCAAGCCTTTGACAAATATTTTAAGGTACGCAGTAATAAAATTCTGGAGACAGCAAAAGTTAACATGAGTGTTCAGAGAAGAGGCAAATCTGTAGATTCTTTTATAAATAATCTACATAAATTGGCAAAGGAATGTAAATATGCAGAATTAAAGGTGGAATTGATAAGGGACTGAATAGTTGTGCAGTAGAAGGAAGCTGAGTTGCATTTTTGTATGAAAAATAGTTCAATTGTATTAGTGCTTTTTACCATGGCTGTCATGCAGGCCCCCACCTGCCAAGAATGAGGCACATTAATTTCGCCACATGGACATTAAACTTCACATTGTTGCTGGGAAGAAAAGAGGGCCTATTACAAGGAATTGCCAGGCCCCTAGCCGGAAAGACATTTTTGCACTGTAGCTGACAGTGTTGGAACAAAGGAACCAGTCCCTGCTTGCAATACACAGAATGGACATGGTCAGACCAGTTTAGTCACATGACTAACTGGCTGTTGCAAAGTTTTGAACTGAGAGTTTTAAATTGGAGAAAACGGTGTTTGAAGTTGGAAAGCTCCTGGCTCCTGGATTGAGAACATCTCTCTCCTGTCTGCTGTCATCTCTTTCTCACCAGCTTTGGAATCCATTGAAGACACATGAACCCCAAGAGAGAAAAGTCTCCTACAATGAACAAGGTTTAAGAAGAATACTGGGCCCCAACAAAAAGCAAGAATTACCTACAAGCAAGAACTACCTGCAAAAGGACTCTACAGTGAGCTCAAAGCACAGTAACAAGAAACTCCTCAGATATTGCCTCAAACCTCTCACTTTATTTTTCTTCTGCTCTTTTCTGTGTCTATTTGCATGTGCGTATCGCATTTGCATGCTAGCGTGGGGCACGGCATGTATTCATAGGCGTTAACTGAATTAGAGTTTAAGTTTAACTTTTAATAAATTTCACTTTTACTTTTTAAACCTAAGAAAGCATGTTTGTGCTCATTTCTTTCTTTGCCTTATAATTGGAAAGCAGTGAACAAGGATTCACCAAGGCGGAGCTCAAAACACAGTGTGTTTAAAATTAAATCCTGTTACAGTAAGACCAGGTGAAGGCTGACAGGGACCCTTAAACACCTTTCTCACCTGATCGTAACAATGGCATTAATATTGATTTTATCTTTTAAACTATTTTTTAGATTTTAGAGATACAGCACTGAAACAGGCCCTTCGGCCCACCGAGTCTGTGCCGAACATCAACCACCCATTTATACTAATCCGACACTAATTCCATATTACTACCACATCCCCACCTGTCCCTAGATTTCCCACCACCTACCTATACTATGGGGCAATCTATAATGGCCAATTAACCTATCAACCAGCAAGTCTTTGGCATGTGGGAGGAAACCGGAGCACCCGGAGGAAATCCACGCAGACACAGGGAGAACTTGCAAACTCCACACAGGCAGTACCCAGAATTGAACCTGGGTCGCTGGGGCTGTGAGGCTGCGGTGCTAACCACTACGCCACTGTGCTGCCCTATCCTCCGGTATATTTTGTATACAAGCAATTGAAGCTGAACTATAAGTTTGGGGAAAGGTCATGCACTATACCTATTGAATGGTGGGTCCTAGTGGACACTTTCTGCCTGATTTCCAGACCTCCAATTGCATGTTCTGCATAGGTGAAGCCAATCTTGCCAGCTGAAAAATCTACCTGCTATTCTACTTACCATACCAACTATGTTGTTTTTGCTCTTGTATTTATGCTCTATAAGGTTATGTAAGTTATTGTTAGTTTTCAACTTGTTTCAAATAATCCATCAACTTAGAAAATCCAAATATGATTAGGCAGAACTGATGTGGTTTTATGTAAGCGAAATCACATTAGCGATTTTTGAGGACGTAACTAGCAGGGAAGATTAAGGAGAACCAGTGGATGTAATATGTTTGGATTTTCAAAAAGCATTTGATAAGGTGCCACATGATATAAGAGCTCATGGGATTGGGGGGTAATATATTAGTCTGGATAGAGGATTGGTTAAAGGACAAAAAATAGAGGGTGAATAAACCGTCATTTTCAGCTTGGAATTCTGTCACTGGTGGGGTACCTCAACAATCAGTATTCAAGCCTCAGCTTTTTACAATCTATGTTAATGACTTAAACAAAGGGACCGAGTGCAATGTGTCCAAGTTTGCTGATGATAGAAAGCAAGGTGGGAAAATAAGCTGTGAGGAAGACACAAAGGGCAGAAGTTTCGGGGGCAAGAAACAGGAGCTGGGACTGTTTCTGGGTCCTGAACCTGCCACAGGGGGGGAAACAGTCACTAACCTGGAATTTTGACTGGGCACCTCCTTAATTGGCATGGGGATAGGTTCCCTGTCCAATTAAGGGCATTCGTCATGCTCACAAAGCTGGAGAGCCAATCAGAGGCCTTCCAGCTTCAGAGGAGCAACTGGCTGGCCTACAAGGTAATTAACTAGGAGGGCGCTTCAACAAGAAGATGCCCTCTCAGCCACTTTTTAAAAATTTTATTAAAAATGCAAAAGGCAGCCAGGCCACCACTATGGGGTGGGGTGGCGGGGGGAGACCCTCCACAGGGCAGCCTTTGGCTGCACCCCCACCTAGGCAGGCATAGAAGGCCTGCAGGACTGCCTGCAGCGCTGGCACCCAGGCCTGTCACTTGGTGCCCACCGCCAGGCAGTTGATCTGCTCCTGAACACTTTGTGTACCATTTGTCACTACCTTGATTGCACCTGACACCATGCATTTCTAAAGAGGCTACTGTTAAATGCTCTTTCACCAAAGTTGTATTCATAGCTATCTAATTTCCTCTCAAATTATTCCATTCATTTTGAAATTGATGATTGACTCATTTTCAATTAACTTAAGAGTTATCCAGGGCTTTGTTGTCTTGCCCACGCTGGTGGTTCTTCATATAAATGACCTCGTTAGTACAAGCACTCATTATCCAATCCTATTTACTCTTTTGGTAATGATTCTGCACAACATTCATCAGTTTCCTTCAGTTCACACATCACAGTGCTCACAACCTTCAGTGTTCTCACAGCATAATGTCTGAATCACTATATCTTCATCTCCATGTCCTTCAATGAGGCATGTTTCTTATAATCCATCAAAGCTTCTACAAGTCACTCAAGCTAAGTCAGCAGTTATCACCTTTTCCCTTTGAGGGCTTCACCATTAGTGCATCTCCATCTAGCAAATGTTTTAGCCTCTCTCCTCTGACTTCAAATGAAACCTCCCAGCAATTTCATTATTATTTTATTAAATCAGTTATACTAATGATGAATGATCAAAGCAAGAAAGTAATCCAGATTCTGTTAATACGCAACTGCTTCACCCTTAAACCCCAAATTAGAATGGCTTTTGGAGTGGTCTGTCTGCAATAAAAATCTTTGCAATCAACATGTTTGGCATCCTTCTTGCATCATGGACATGTCATATCATCAAGATGCTGTTGGTACCATATCTGGTATTGTGGCTTTCAGTTTGATGATTTAAAATACAGCCATAATAACTGAGTCACATCATAGATATGATCTGATCAAACCCACAGTTCTATTATGTGACTGGTTAAAATAAATACGTGATTGGTGCTTGTTTGACCGTGCCTAGTGAAGTGATAGAAATATCCATTCTGTCGACAGAGCAACTTTGCCAACATTACCACCTTTGCAAATTTACCAACTTGGCAAACTGCACACACCCTTGGGCAGGGATTGTCCTGCAACTCTAACAAAATAACTGTCCACAATTTTTGAACGCAGCGAGATCAGCCAACACAATCAGAAATAGACCTAAAATTCTGACACAAGCTATCTTGTTGGAGATTTTTTAAATAACCGGTGCAGCTTCCTTCCTGTTGCCTACAAGGATTTGTAGGCAGGTTTTAGAAGGGGCAAATGCAGCATCCCAAAAGTTCAATTTAGCATAAGGTTACTTAATTATGTATAGGACCCTCATTTCCATATTTTATTTATTTATTTAGAGATACAGCAATGAAACAGGCCCTTCGGCCCACTGAGTCTGTGCTGACCATCAACCACCCATTTATACGAATCCTACATTAATCCCACATTCCTACCACATCCCCACCTGTCCTTATATTCCCCTACCTCTACTAGGGACAATTAATATGGCCAATTTACCTATCAACCTGCAAGTCTTTGGTGGTGGGAGGAAACCGGAGTACCCGGCGAAAACCCACGCAGACACAGGCCCCCACTATTTTGAGGCAGGAACCCGGTCCATGTCAATGTTGCATCCAGCATATTTCTGGCATACAAGAACACAAGAAACAGGAGCAGGAGTAAGCCATTCAGCCCCTCAAGCCTGCCCTGCCATTCAATAAGATCTTGGCTCATCTGTCCCAGGCCTCAACTCTGCTTTCGGGCCTGCTCCACATAACCCTCAACTCCCCAAGATTTCAAAAATATATTCAAGAATGAATGAATATAGACTGAAAGTGGCATGATTGTCAATCTGGGGTCGGGAACCTGACACCTGGATGATTACCGGTTTCCGACCCCACCCACACCTCGTCTGTTGCAGACGTGACACTATTTTTATATGCAATGCCCGTAACTGGGCTGGAGGCAAGCTCGGCGCCCAATTAGTGCTGCCTGGAGGTGGAAACTGGCCCTGGACTGCAATGCTCAAAGGCAGACTGCAGCCATGCCTGGGATTGCTATTGCCTTGCAGATTTGAGCAGGCAAGAGACCAGAGGTCCAGCAGCCTTACGGGACAAACAAGTGGCCAAACGGTTAATCACAAGGTATTGACCCACTTTTCTCAAGTGATGGCAACTTTGTGCCACTGCTTGAACACCTCAGTTTGAATAACCCTTTTTTTTCACAACTTCAAATCAGCAGCAACATCCCCGTAGTGCTCCCGAAAGGTGTGCACTAGCGTGCTCCAGACCATTCGCCATTTTGAAAATTTCCTTCACGGACTCTACAGTCAGTTAACAAGCTCTTCAACGAGCTTAACAGGCAGTTAATTGGAGGCAGGCGGGTTGCAAGGCTCCCCCTATCTTGCCCTTGTTCTGAAAATTGAAGCATGTTCCAGAGGCGTCGGAAGACTAACACGCCATCTGGGATCTCACCCCCACGGGCGTTTGAAAATCCAGCATGAAATTCAGAGGGCTAACATCAATTTTATATCAAAATAATTGGGGGTCTATGATTTGAATTTCTCCCCCAGTGTTAATATGATGGTGTCTGAATATCATTAGGTAATGCAACTGTTCCTCTGAGACAAAAGCCCCTTATACCTTAGGTAAACTATTTAAATCTCCTTTCCTAGTCAAAGAACAAAGAACAAAGAACAGTGCAGCACAGGAACAGGCCATTCAGCCCTCCAAGCCTGCGCCGATCTTGATGCCTGCCGAAACTAACACCTTCTGCACTTCCGGGGCCCGTATCCCTCTATTCCCTTCCTATTCATATATTTGTCAAGATGTATCTTAAACGTCGCTATCGTATCTGCTTCCACCACCTCCCCTGGCAGCAAGTTCCAGGCACTCACCACCCTCTGTGTAAAAAGCTTGCCTCGCACAGCCCCTCTAAACTTTGCCCCTCGCACCTTAAACCTATGTCCCCTAGTAACTGACTCTTCCACCCTGGGAAAAAGCTTCTGACTATCCACTCTGTCCATGCCGCTTATAACTTTGTAAACCTCTATCATGTCGCCCCTCCACCTCCGTTGTTCCAGTGAAAACAATCCGAGTTTTTCCAACCTCTCCTCATAGCTAATGCCCTCCAGACCAGGCAACATCCTGGTAAACCTCCTCTGTACCCTCTCCAAAGCCTCCACGTCCTTCTGGTAGTGTGGCGACCAGAATTGCACGCAATATTCTAAGTGTGGCCTAACTAAAGTTCTGTACAGCTGCAACATGACTTGCCAATTTTTATACTCTATGCCCCGACCGATGAAGGCAAGCATGCCGAATGCCTTCTTGACTACCTTATCCACCTGCATTGCCACTTTCAGTGACCTGTGGACCTGTATGCCCAGATCTCTCTGCCTGTCAATACTCCTAAGGGTTCTGCCATTTACTGTATACCTCCCACCTGCATTAGACCTTCCAAAATGCATTACCTCACATTTGTCCCGATTAAACTCCATCTGCCATTTCTCCGCCCAAGTCTCCAACCGATCTATATCCTGCTGTATCCTCTGACAATCCTCATCATTATCCGCAACTCCACCAACCTTTGTGTCGTCCGCAAACATACTAATCAGACCAGCTACATTTTCCTCCAAATCATTTATATATACTACAAAGAGCAAAGGTCCCAGCACTGATCCCTGCAGAACACCACTAGTCACATCCCTCCATTCAGAAAAACACCCATCCACTGTTACCCTCTGTCTTCTGTGACCGAGCCAGTTCTGTATCCATCTTGTCAGCTCACCTCTGATCCCGTGTGACTTCACCTTTTGCACCAGTCTGCCATGCGGGACCTTGTCAAAGGCTTTACTAAAGTCCATATAGACAACATCCACCGCCCTTCCCTCATCAATCATCTTCGTCACTTCCTCAAAAAACTCAATCAAATTAGTAAGACACGACCTCCCCTTCACAAAACCATGCTGTCTCTCACTAATAAGTTCGTTTGTTTCCAAATGGGAGTAAGTCCTGTCCCGAAGAATCCTCTCTAATAGTTTCCCTACCACTGACGTAAGGCTCACCGGCCTATAATTTCCTGGATTATCCTTATCACCCTTCTTAAACAAAGGAACAACATTGGCTATTCTCCAGTCCTCTGGGACCTCACCTGTAGCCAATAAGGATGCAAAGATTTCTGTCAAGGCCCCAGCAATTTCTTCCCTTGCCTCCCTCAGTATTCTCGGGTAGATTCCATCAGGCCCTGGGCACTTATCTACCTTAATGCTTTGCAAGACACCCAACACCTCCTCCTTTTTGATAATGAGATGACTGAGACTATCTGCACTCCCTTCCCTAGGCTCATCATCCACCAGGTCCTTCTCCTTGGTGAATACTGATGCAAAGTACTCATTTAGCACCTCGCCCATTTCCTCTGGCTCCACGGATAGATTCCCATCTCTTTCCATGAGTGGGCCAACCCTTTCCCTGGTTATCCTCTTGCTCTTTATAAATGTGTAAAAAGCCTTGGGATTTTCCTTAATCCTGTTTGCCAATGACTTTTCATGACCGCTTTTAGCCCTCCGAACTCCTTGCTTAAGTTCCTTTCTACTGTCTTTATATTCCTCAAGTGCTTCATCTGTTCCCAGCCTTCCAGCCCTTACAAATGCTTCCTTTTTCTTTTTGACTAGGCTCACAATATCCCGTGCTTCCCGAAACTTGCCAAACTTGTCTTTCTTCCTCACAGGAACATGCTGGTCCTGGATTCTAATCAGCTGACGTTTGAAAGACTCCCACATGTCAGAGACTCCCACATGTCACTCCCACATGTCGAGGCACAAACATGTATGTCTGTTTATGTCTTATTCGAGATACAAATTTAAATACTATTTATTTTCAAATATGAGACAATTCTCTCATCTATATTGTCATATTAAAAATTTGAAGATTGTAAGTCATTGGAAGCTGCTTTACTCATTCTATTGTCATTAAGTTATAGAGTCGTTGCAGCACAGAAGGAGACCATTCAGCCCACCGAGTACATGCTGGCTCTCTGTAGAGCATTCCAATCAGTCCTATTCCCCTGCTCTATTCCCACAGCCCTGCAAGATTATTTCACTCAAGTGCCCATCCAATTTCCTTTTGAAATCATTCATTGACTCAGCTTCCATCACCCCTGTAGGCAGTGAGTTCCAGGTCATTACCACTCATTTTTTTATTCATTCATGGGATGTGGGCGTCGCTGGCCAGGCCAGCATTTATTGCCCATCCTTAATTGCCCTTCAGAAGGTGGTGGTGAGCTGCCTTCTTCAACCGCTGCAGTCCATGTGGGGTAGGTACACCCACAGTGCTGTTAGGAAGGGAGTTCCAGGATTTTGACCCAGCGACAGTGAAGGAACGGCGATATAGTTCCAAGTCAGGATGGTGTGTGACTTGGAGGGGAACTTGCAGGTGGTGGTGTTCCCATGCATTTGCTGCCCTTGTCCTTCTAGTTGGTAGAGGTCGCGGGTTTGGAAGGTGCTGTCTAAGCAGCCTTGGTGCATTGTTGCAGTGCACCTTGTAGATGGTACACACTGCTGCCACTGTGCGTCGGTGGTGGAGGGAGTGAATGTTTGAAGATAGTGTGCCAATCAAGTGGGCTGCTTTGTCCTGGATGGTGTTGAGCTTCTTGAGTGTTGTTGGAGCTGCACCCATCCAGGCAAGTGGAAAGTATTCCATCACACTCCTGACTTGTGCCTTGTTGATGGTGGACAGGCTTTGGGGAGTCAGGATGTGAGTTACTCGCCTCAGGATTCCTGGCCTCTGACCTGCTCTTATAGCCACGGTATTTATATGGCTACTCCAGTTCAGTTTCTGGTCAATGGTGGCCCCTAGGATGTTGATAGTGGGGGATTCAGCGATGGTAATGCCGTTGAATGTCAAGGGGAGATGGTTGGATTCTCTCTTGTTGGAGATGGTCATTGCCTGGCACTTGTGTGGCGCGAATGTTACTTGCCACTTATCAGCCCAAGCCTGGATATTGTCCACGTCTTGCTGCATTTCTACACGGACTGCTTCAGTATCTGAGGAGTCACAAATGGTGCTGAACATTGTGCAATCATCAGCGAACATCCCCACTTCTGACCTTATGATTGAAGGAAGGTCATTGATGAAGCAGCTGAAGCTGGTTGGGCCTAGGACACTACCCTGAGGAACTCCTGCAGTGATGTTCTGGAGCTCAGATGATTGGCCTCCAACAACCACAACCATCTTCCTTTGCGCTAGGTATGACTCCAGCCAGCGGAGGGTTTTCCCCCTGATTCCCATTGACCTCAGTTTTGCGAGGGCTCCTTGATGTCATACTCGGTCAAATGCTGCCAATATCAAGGGCAGTCACTCTCCCCTCACCTCTTGAGTTCAGCTCTTTTGTCCATGTTTGAACCAAGGCTGTAATGAGGTCAGGAGCTGAGTGGTCCTGGCGGAACCCAAACTGAGCGGCACTGAGCAGGTTATTGCTAAGCAAGTGCCGCTTGATGGCACTGTTGATGACACTTTCCATCACTTTACTGATGATTGAGAGTAGGCTGATGGGGCGGTAATTGGCCGAGCTGGTCTTGGCCTGCTTTTTGTGTACAGGACATACCTGGGCAATTTTCCACATTGCAGGGTAGATGCCAGTGTTGGATCTGTACTGGAATAGCTTGGCTAGGGGCGCAGCAAGTTCTGGAGCACACATCTTCAGTACTATTGCCGGAATATTGTCAGGGCCCATAGCATTTGCAGTATCCAGTGCCTTCAGTCGTTTCTCGATATCACGCGGAGTGAATCGAATAGGCTGAAGTCTGGCATCTGTGATGCTGGGGACTTCAGGAGGAGGCCGAGATGGATCATCAACTCAGCACTTCTGGCTGAAGATTGTTGCAAATGCTTCAGCCTTATCTTTCGCACTGATGTGCTGGGCTCCCCCATCATTGAGGATGGGGATATTTGTGGAGCCACCTCCTCCAGTTAGTTGTTTAATTGTCCACCACCATTCACAGCTGGATGTGGCAGGACTGCAGAGCTTAGATCTGATCCGTTGGTTATGGGATCACTTAGCTCTGTCTATCGCATGCTGCTTACGCAGTTTGGCATGCAAGTAGTCCTGGGTTGTAGCTTCACCAGGTTGACACCTCATTTTGAGGGATGTCGGGTGCTGCTCCTGGCATGCCCTCCTGCCCTCTTCATTGAACCAGGGTTGGTCTCCTGGCTTGATGGTAATGGTAGAGTGGGGGATATGCCGGGCCATGAGGTTACAGATTGTGGTTGAGTAGAATTCTGCAGCTGCTGACGGCCCACAGTGCCTCATGGATGCCCAGTTTTGCATTGCTGGCTCTATTCGAAATCTATCCCATTTAGCACGGTGATAGTGCCACACAACACGATGGACGGTATCCTCGATGTGAAGACGGGACTTCGTCTCCACAAGGACTGTGCAGTGGTCACTCCTACCAATACTGTCATGGACAGAAGCATCGGCAGCAGGCAGATTGTTGAGGACGAGGTCAAGTATGTTTTCCCTCGTGTTGGTTCCCCCACCACCTGCCGCAGACCCAGTCTCGCAGCTATGTCCTTCGGACTCGGCCAGCTCAGTCAGTAGTGGTGCTGCCGAGCCACTCTTGGTGATGGACATTGAAGTCCCCCACCCAGAGTACATTTTCTGCCCTTGCCACTCTCAGTGCTTCCTCCAAGTGGTGTTCAACATGGAGGCTGAGTCATCAGCTGAGGGAGGGCGGTAGGTGGTCATCAGTAGGAGGTTACCTTGCCCATGTTTGACCTGATGCCATGAAACTTCATGGGGTCCGGAGCAGATGTTGAGGACACCCAGGGCAACTCCCTCCCTACTGTATACCACTGTGCCACCACCTCTGGTGGGTCTGTCCTGCCAGTGGGACAGGACATACCCAGGGATGGTGATGGTAGTGTCTGGGACATTGTCTGTAAGGTATGATTCAGTGAGTATGACTATGTCAGGCTGTTGCTTGACTAGTCTGTGGGACAGCTCTCCCAACTTTGGCACAAGCCCCCAGATGTTAGTAAGGAGGACTTTGCAAGGTCAACAGGGCTGGGTTTGTCATTGTCGCTTCCGGTGTCTACGTCGATGCCGGGTGGTCCGTCCGGTTTCATTCTAGTCGGGAATCTTCACCATCCTAGCAGGTAGGTCGCTGGGAGCTAGTTTACTTTGTTTATCACAGTCTCTACTACCATTTGTTGCAAAAACTTTTGCAATTTGATCCCATTTCATCGCCAAAATCTGTTAAATATTGGGAGGAACTAGTAAAGCAAGAGAGACACGAAGATGGCCAGATCATATGTTTAATGACATCATCACACACTGAGCATGCTCATAACACAAGAATACATTAAAGGCATCATTGGCAAATTTTGACATTTTATTCTGTAATCCAATATCCAAGTCATTTATATATACCAAAACAAGCAGTGAGCCTTGGGGGAGACCATGATCTACCATCCTCCAGTCTGAAAAACAACCAATGCCAAACCCGCCGTTTTCTGTCCTTCGGACAATTTTTTATCCAAGCTGACACTGACCTTCCCATTCCATGAGAATCAAATTTGTTAACCAGTCTTTTGTCAAATGTTTTCTTAAAATCCATATGGACAACATCCATTGCTTTCCCTTCATCAACCTTCTCTGTTACTTCATCAAAAAATTTAGTTAGATTGGTCAAGCATGATACGCCTTTTACAAATTCATGCTGGCTCTCCTTAATTAACACAAACCTCTCAAAGTGCCTGTTGAATTTTTTTGCCTGATTATTGTTTCCAAAACCTTACCTACCACTGATTTTAAACTGACTGGCCTGTGGTTGGTAGGAATGTCCTTACACCCTTTCTTGAATAATGGTTCACATTTGCCATTCTCTAATTCTCTGATGCCTCCCCCATATCTAGGGAAGATTGAAAGATTATGGCAAGCCCTTCCGTTATCTCCACTCCCACTTCCTTTAGCAACCTGCGATGCAAGCCATTCAAACCTGGTGACTTATCCACTCTAATGTCATGCACAGAAGGGGCCATGATGAAATACACCATGAAATGGAAGAATTATGAATTTATAAAGTCAACTGCTAAACAAAATCACAAGAACACAAACACTTATGCAACTGTCAAAATGGAGTAGAGCTCAAGTGACCCCTCCTGTACTGGAAATAAACAAACCTGTCTGCCCAGATGGAACTCGTTAACCTTGTCTGAAATAGCTCTGCAGCGAATCTCTTTGAAATTGAAAGGTGGACTATGATATAATAATGACTTCTAGCTACATGAATTAGCCAGAAAAAAAAGGTTCGGCAGACAGATGGATTCACAGTCCAAACCAAAAATGAGTAAGTGTGAAGTAGCCACATTATAACAGAATGGTACCCCTCCAGACATCAATAGATAGCCATGGGTGCCACATCCTGGTCCATTGCGTGGTCACCCCAGGGGAGAAGGCCATGTGTCAACTAACAGAAACTCTAATGTGATGGATTTTGACCTTAAAAGGTAGTCCTCTGGAGTGAGAGGGAGAAATCAAACCAACAGCTTCAGAAAGCAGTCCAGTCAAGCAAGAAGCCCTGCTCCTAATTCCACACTTCAACTTGCTGCAGCAGAGAACTAAAAGTGACCACCACCTCCAGTCTGAAGTTTTAACCACACCTCAACAAGTGCAAGACTACAAACACCTAGGCCTGCACCTGTACAAGAGACTGTCCTCCTGAGAGGATTCAAGAGGTTTACTAGAAACCACGAATACCTACCTCACTTTGAACTACATCCTACCCTTTTCTCTCTACCTATCTAATCTTTTGTATGTGTGTGTGTATAAGGATGCAACCATTTTGGGAATTTTGTAAAAATACATAGCTACCTTTTTTAACCTACGAGAAAACCTATCATTTGTCTGTTTATTTAACCCTAAAAAGCTCGGGCTAACTCACCATTTTTGACAAAATACGATTGCGGTCAGTTGAGATGTGGTGGGAAGCAACCACACCCCTTAACACCTATCCATAAAACTAAGCACAGCCAGCTTTTCCAGTACATCCTCACTCTCAACCTTCACTCCATCCATTACGTCTACCATCTCAACTTTAACCAATATTTTGTCAGCATCGCCTTCCTTAGTAAACACTGATACAAAGTACTCATTAAGTATTCTAGCCTTGACCTGCGCCTCTAAGCATATTTAACCCTCTTTGTCCCTAATAGGGCTCACCACACCTCTTACTACCCGTTTACTATTTACATGCTGGGAGAAGATTTTGGGGTTCCATTTTATGTTAACTGCCATTCTATTCTCATATCCTCTCTTTGCCAGTCTTATTTTCCTCTTCACTTGCCCTCTCAACTTATTGCATTTGGCCTGGTTCTCTTTTTAAAAATTCACCTGGCATGCACATTCCCTTTCCTTTTTTGCTTCATCATTTTCTCTATCTCCCTCCTCATCCAAGGAGCCTTGGCTTTGGTTCCCTTACCCCTCATCCCTCTTGTAAAGTATCTAGCCCGCACAAGAAACATCTCCTTAAAGATTACCATCGTACTGTTACCGTTTTTCCTGTCAGTCTTTGGTTCCATTTTACCCTGGCTAAATCCCCTCTAAATCCCACTGAAGTTAGCAATCTTCCAATTCAGAAGTTCTACTTTAGATTGTTCCTTGGCTCTTCTCCACTACTAATCTAAACCTTATGATACAACTGTGATGAAAACTCCACCTGTCAAGAATGAGGCATATTAATTTTGTCATATGGAACATTAATTTTAAACTCTTACTGGCTGGAAACATTTGCATTCTAAGAGACAGTTGCCTGGAGAAGACAATGGACCTGCTCCCTAATTCAATTAACCAAATGGATTTTGATCACAAGACATTGACTGTGTAAAAGCCAGCATTCCATCCCCCCTACTGAGGATGTCTACTAAGATTGAAAGAATCCACAAAACTCACTGGGCAGGTTGTTTCAGGAAAAAAAGCTAGTCACATGACTGGCTTGCTGGCCCAGGTTTGATTTGAATTGTGTTCACAGAACAGTTTGGGTCAGATTGCAACTGAACTTGAAGGAAGACAGCATCTCCCTGTCTCGCTCTCTCATGAAAAGAAGAAACTTCAACTGGATTTCAAGAAGACAGAAAGTGTGCACTGGACCCCAACGAGATGGCAAGATTTAACGGCAACCAAAGACTTTACATCAAACTCAAAAGACAGTAAAAGAACACCAGCTGTTGCTTCAAACCTTTCCCCTTGATTCTTTCACCTTTTCTGTCTCGATCTGTCTGTGTGTTCATCGTGTATGCATGCTAGCGTGGTCATATTGCATATTCGTAGTAGTTTTAACAGAATTAGAGTTTTAAGGTTAATAAACTTACACCTTTCTTGTTTAAATCTAAGAAAACCTGTTTGGTTGATTTCTTCACCATTACAATTGGAAAGCAGCGAACAAGGATTCACTGAGGGGAAGCTAAAACACTGTGTTTTAAAAATTAAACCCTGTTACAGTCAAACCAGGAAAAGGCTGAGAGGGAACCCCTAGACCCCTTTCTCACCTAGTCGTAACACAATGATCATTCTTACCCAAGTGTTCCCCACAGACACTTGATCCACTTGGTATACCTCATCCCCCAGCACCAGATCCAGCAATGCCTCCTTCCTGGTTGGAGCGAGAACACACTGGTCAAGGAAGTTCTCCTAAACACATTTCAGAATTCCTCTCACTCTTTACCCTTTATTTTAACATTATCTCAATTGATATTTGGGTAATTAAAGTCCCCCAATATCACCACTCGATAGCGCTTGCACACCTCTGTGATCTCCCTGCAGATTTGCTGCTTTATCTCTCTCTCACTATTTGAAGGTTGATAGAATACCCCCAGTAATGTGATCATACCCTTTTTGCTTCTCAACTCGAACCAACTGGATTCTGTCTTTGTCCCCTCAAGGACATCCTCTCTTTTCAACACTACAATCTCTTCCATAATCAGTACTGCGACCCCACCTCCCATTTCTCGCTCCCTATCTTTTCTGAACACTTTGTATCCTTGAATATTAAGTGCCCAGTTCTCACTATTTTTAAGCCACGTTTCTGTTATTGCCACTAAATCATATTCCCACACAGCTATTTGTGCTTGTAGCTCACCAACCTTATTTACCACACTTTGTGCATTTACATACATGCATTGTAAACCTGTCTTTGTATTCCTCTTGGTCCTTCTTAGTCTGCTCCTATCTGATATGGTTCTACCTCCTTCTCTAGTACAATCTAATACTCACTCCTTTATGCACCTTATTCCTCTTTTCTATTTATATATGCTGGTGCCCATCCCCCTGCCAACTTAGTTTAAACCCTCCCTAACCACACTATGTGCATCATATTTCACCTTTTTTAGTTTCCAAAACACATACCTCTTCTCTTAGATTTGAAAGCTGATGCTGCAGAACTGGTTTTTCAAATAATGACTTCTTCTGCACACATTCCTTTCGTGTATTAAGTTGCTGACTAATTATAATGCTCTCTATTTTTTCACTAAAATTAGCAATGAAAGGATATTTAGCTGATATTGTTTACTTTTACTGGCAACAACGTCCTCCCAAACCTCCACTGGTGAACATAAACAAACAATCGTGAACATTGAAATAATGTGCAAAGTCAATTTATCAGCCTTACGGTCAAAAAAAGGAAAGTGGTAATTATTTGCAAAGCATTCGTGACTAAAACCCCACAGAAACGTGAAGCATCTGTACTGGTGAAGTACACAAAGCTCTATTAACAAATATCAGTTTAAAAGCTGACGGGTAACTTCTTAGTGTTTCACAATAAAGCCTGAAATTAGCACCTTCCACCCCTGTGGCCCTCACCCACCAAAAAATTGCTTTAGAGCTCCAAAGTAACATTTGAAAATAACTTGCCTTAATGTGATTACAAAAAATGTAAGTAACAGATTGATTTGGCAGCAACAACTGTGAAAGGAGGTCTGTCCCACTTCCCATAATTCTGCTCTCACCCATTCTCCTCCCACCCAGAACCACAATAGTGGTCCCCTTGTCCTCGCCTTGCACCCCACCACCCACCACATTCAATGCATCATCCTTCACCATTTCCGTCACCTCCAGAGTGATTCCACCATCAAACACATTTTCCTCTCCTCTTCACTTTTAGCAATCCAAAGGAATCAGTCCCTCCACGACACCCTGGTCTACTCCTTAGTTACCCCAACATCCCCTTCCCGTCCCATGGCACCTTCCTCTGCAAGCTCAGGAGATGCACCTTTTACCTCCTCCCTTCCCATTATTCAGGGTCCCAAATACTCCCTTTACATAAAAGAGCAATTTTCTTGGACGGCTTTCATTTAGTATTGTTATGAATGCTGGACTTTGTAGCATGATTATGTTTTAAAAACTGTGATTTTTAATGTAGTTTAAGATGGAGTCAGAGAAGTCAGGTGACCTCAAATCAATTCTGTTTAAAGACAAGACAGGGATCTTGGTTATCAGGACAACAAGGAACCCAGATCAAAGACCTTTTTGAAAAACAGAGACTGCAGGTGTATAACACCTGAAGAACAATGGGTTGCACCCTCCCAGACTTTCAGATCATAGATGACTCTGAGAATGTAAATGAATGGCAGCTGCTAACACCTGGAAACAATGGAAAGCCCAAGTGGCTCTGCTGTAGCCAGACTTGTGGACTTTGCATATTGGAGAAAAAAATTGGCTATTGACTTTTGATTTCAGATAATTCCAACAGATTTTCAGAAGGCAGGCAGGCTGTAAAAAAGACCAGGAGAAGACCAGTGGTGGCAGCCTCAGAGAGGAGAGAGAGAGGGAACACCTGCTCTCAGAAATAAGAACAAGAAATGCTGGAAATACTCAGCAGGTCTGGCAGCATCTATGGAGAGAGAAGCAGAGTTAACGTTTCAGGTCAGTGGCCCTTCTTCAGAACTCAGAAGACTGCTCTCAGAAGACTAGTACAGTGAAATGCTGCAACTAATTGAACCTGTTTTGAATGTTGAGGTTTACGGAGAAGTAAAAGACCAACAGGATCACCAGAGTTCACCTTATTCATGGAAGTCCAGGTCGAAAGTGCACAGAGAAAGTGAGCAAAGAGGTCATGGACGTTGAGAAAGGTCAGGGAGATCCAACCCATTACAACTGGGAGGTGTTTGGTACTCTTAATGGCAAAGATTTCACCATCAAAGAGGACTGTGTAATGTGTAAGTGTGGTGTGAGGTTTTCAAGTGTTTTAATATTTAATTATATTAACTATATTAATATTTCTCTAATTTGGGGTATCAGCTACTTACAAAGTACTGTTTAGTTAATGGGTATTTCTTTTAGTTTAGTTGTTATAATAAAGGTCTTAAAATGTGAAATCTCGTTATGTAATTCTTTAAACTGGTCTGGGGAGATCATATCTTGTGTTTTAATATTAAAGGTCTCACTGAAGTCATAACAGTATACTGTATTCACTGCTCACAATGCAGTCTTCTCCACGTTGGAGAGACCAAAAGCAGATTGGGTGATTGTTTTTTGGGATACCTCCGTTCAGTCCACAAGCGTGACCCCAACTTTCCGGTCTTCTGTCATGTTAATTCTCTGCCTCACCCCTACTCGGACATCTCCGTCCTCGGCCTCCTACACTGTTCCAATGAAACTTGAAGAACAGCCCTCATCTTTCGATTGAGCACTTGATAACCTTTCAGATTCGATATTCAATTCAATAATTTTAGATTATAATCATTGCTTCCAATGTTTCAGACAGCACCTGTTGGTAATGATTCTGCTTTTCCAATTTGCATTCTGTCTAGACCCATCTTTTGTTTCTTTACTTGTCCTATTACCACGTACTTTTGCCATTTACCGTCATCTCTTTTGTCATTTAATCTGCTTTCTGCCTTCCAACCTATCACAGACTTTCCCCTTTTGTTCTTTCCTCTCCTCCCTTCTTTCCCTGCCTCTGTACTTGCAAAAAACCTGTTGCATCTCTAAATTTTCCCAGTTCTGACAGAAGTTCATTGACCTGAAACGTTAACTTTGTTTCTGTCTCCATAGATCCTGCCGGGCCTGCTGAGTGTTTCCAGCATTTTGTGTTTTTATTTCAGATTTCCAGCATCCGCAGGAGCAGGCTTGATGGGTCAAATCGTCTTTTATTGCTTGATGTTATTGAAATTAGGGAGAAAAACAAGCGAAAGAGGAATTATCTCCATAGGGAATCAATGAGGCCAAAGGTTTCTATATCTGGTCACATGAATGACAGTAAAACACTGTTTCTGAAGTAATAAAAACAAGAAATGCTGGAAATACTCAGCAGGTCTGGCAGCATCTGTGGAGAGAGAAGTTCTGATGAAAGGTCACTCATCTGAAACGTTAACTCTGCTTCTCTCTCCACAGATGCTGCCAGATGGATGCATCTGCGGCAGGCAGATTGGTGAGGACGAGGTCAAGTATGTTTTCCCCTCTTGTTGGTTCCCTCACCACCTGCCGCTTTCCCAGTCGAGCAGATATGTCCTTTAGGACTCAGCTAGCAGTGGTGCTATCAAGCCACTCTTGGTGATGGACATTGAAGTCCCCCACCCAGGGTACATTCTGTGCCCTTGCCACCCTCAGTGCTTCCTCCAAGTGCTGTTCAACATGGAGGAGTACTGACTCATCAGCTGAGGGAGGGCAGTAGGTGGTAATCAGCAGGAGGTTTCCTTGTCCATGTTTGACCTGATGCCATGAAACTTCATGGGGTCCAGAGTCAATGTTGAGGACTCCCAGGGCAACTCCCTCCCTACTGTATACCACTGTGCCACCACCTCTGGTGGGTCTGTCCTGCCGGTGGGACAGGACATACCCGTGGATGGTGATGGCAGAGTCTGGGACATTGTCTGTCAGGTATGATTCCATGAGTATGACTATGTTAGGCTGTTGCTTGACTAGTCTGTGGGACAGCTCTCCCAACTTTGGCACAAGCCCCCAGATGTTAGTAAGGAGGACTTTGCAGGGTCAACAGGGCTGGGTTTGTCATTGTCGCTTCCGGTGTCTACGTCGATGCCGGGTGGTCCGTCCGGTTTCATTCCTTTTTATTGACTTTGTAGCGGTTAGGTACAACTGAGTGGCTTGCTAGGCCATTTAAGAGCCACATTGCTGTGGGTCTGGAGTCACATGTAGGCCAGGCCAGGTAAGGACAGCAGATTTCCTTCCCTAAAGGACATTAGTGAACCAGATGGGTTTTTACAACAATCCACAATGGTTTCATGGCCATCATTAGACTAGCTTTTTAATTCCAGATTTATTAACTGAATACAAATTCCACCTTCTGCTGTGGTGGGATTTGAACTTATGTCCCCAGCGCAATACCCTGGGTCTCTGCGTTACTAGTCCAGTGACAATACCACTACGCCACCACTTCCCCTTGTAGAAGGTGTAATGGATAAGGAGAACCACTGAATTGGATGCTGTTAAGGAAATGAATGCAGCCATAGTTCAAAATCAAGAGCTGTGGCTAATGAGGAAAAATGTTTGTGATGAAGCAGTGACCCATGAAGCCACTGAATCAACATCCATCAGTCACTGAGCTGACTGACTGTTTAGAGACTGTTGGAATGAAGTCTGATGTTATATTGCCTGGTGAGACATGAAGGAGAAAATGAGCAATCAAAATGTTGACAAGCCAGATTAAAACTAACTACCAATTTGATATTTTGTGCTGCTTGTGTGGCAAGTCTGAATAGAAGCCGTCATTTAAACTATTAATAGCAAGTGATGGAGGTTTGTATCATTATTGAAAATACTAAATATATAAAACGAGATATAATATCTATATAGTATATAAATATACTATATATTTATAGTATAAATATACTATATAAAAATAAATTCACCCAACAGTGCATTCTCTTTCTTGCAGAAATGTGGCAACAAAGCCTATCTGCATAAATGAGTTGAGCATTGGCTTTATTTTAAGTATTCTTTCTTTTGGGCCTCCTTATCTCGAGAGACAATGGATACGCGCCTGGAGGTGGTCAGTGGTTTGTGAAGCAGCGCCTGGAGTGGCTATAAAGGCCAATTCTGGAGTGACAGGCTCTTCCACAGGTGCTGCAGAGAAATTTGTTTGTTGGGGCTGTTGCACAGTTGGCTCTCCCCTTGCGCCTCTGTCTTTATATGCAGTGATATAAAGACAGAAATATAAAGGATGGAATATAACCATGTGATTGCACACTGACAACAGAAGGGGATAGGTAGTCATTGGGTATATTTAGCCAAGCAGATAAGATGACATGTTTTATGAAAAATATTAGAAAGGAGGTAAAATAACAAAAAAATTGAAATGTTTTAATCAGTCCTGTCCACTAAGAAAGCCTGAAGACTTCCCATGATGTGTAAAAAGCTAATTTGAAGAAACATAGATTTGCAGTATTCCAGTTGGTGCAGTAGACTGATTGAACAACCTCAAGTCTACAGATCAATACGATGTGTTGGTGGAATGCATCTATAGAAAACTGCAAGGTGAAACTTTATTAGTGTTGACTACTTGACTATCTTCTGAAGAAATTCAACTTCAACAGGGTAATTGGATGAGACAGTTCTGGCCCACAGACAGATTAGCAAATTAACAGCCTCTAACCTTTGGCTTTGAACTTTATTCCTAATAGAAAACAGGAAAGGGCTGTCCCCAACGACTTGTGCTTTTTTGTGTGTATTCAGTGGCATAGCAGGGTGTAGTTGGAGACAGTTGTAAGAAGGATAAAATCAACTGAAGAAATTATACGGGGATATCAAGTGAAGAAAATACCTTTCCCTGTAATTAGGGGTTTCAGCTACTTACATCTTCTGTATCATTATTAAAAATACAAAATATATAAAATGAGATATAATATCTATAAATACATCTTCTTTTGGGCCTCCTTATCTCGAGAAACAATGGATACGCGCCTGGAGGTGGTCAGTGGTTTGTGAAGCAGCGCCTGGAGTGGCTATAAAGGCCAATTCTGGAGTGACAGGCTCTTCCACAGGTGCTGCAGAGAAATTTGTTTGTCGGAGCTGTTGCACAGTTGGCTCTCCCCTTGCGCCTCTGTCTTTTTTCCTGCCAACTACTAAGTCTCTTCGACTCGCCACAATTTAGCCCTGTCTTTATGGCTGCCCGCCAGCTCTGGCGAATGTATATATATATAAATATATATATATAAATAAAATCACCCAACAGTGCATTCTCTTTCTTGCAGGTTCTGTCTGTTTTCAAGTCTCGCATTTGAACCAACTTGTTACATTTTGTAAATGGCTCAGGTTTTTTTTATCCAGGAGCCTAACAAGCCTAGAACACCTAATGTTAGTGCATCAAATTCTGGAAGAAGTTAAGTTGCCTTGCCAATTTTATAGCCAATTAATGTTGTAATCGAACTTGCGCATACAAAACATAGAGTTCCAGGTGACAATACTAGGAGAGAATTCCCTAGATAGTTTTGAGATGGAAAAGCTGTTTCTGGACATGTCTTGATTAAAGAAAGCAATAAAATTACTTAAATTACTAAAATTACTTGAGTTCCGAAGAAGGGTCACTGACCTGAAACATTAACTCTGCTTCTCTCTCCACAAATGCTGCCAGACCTGCTGAGTGTTTCCAGCATTTCTTGTTTTTATTTCAGATTTCCAGCATCCGCAGTATTTTGCTTTTATAATAAAATTACTTATTTTCCAATTGAGGCTTGTCACCCTGAACCATACTGAATTTATTTCCTCACCATGCAGAAGGATACAACATAATTTTCAGCAGGCAATAAAGGACCTACTGAGATTACTTCCTTGACCAGTATGTTCTTGGTCCAACTCGGAAGGAGGCATTGCTGGATCTGGTGCTGGGGAATGAAACAGGTCAAGTGGACCAAGTGTCTGTCGGGGAACACTTGGTTAAGATTAGCAATGGAGAAAATAAGAAACAATCTAAAGCAGAACTTCTAAGTTGGAAGAGGGCTAACTTCAATGGGATGAGAGGGGATCTAGCCAGGTTAAAACAGGACCAAAGGTTTACAGGAAAAATGGTAATGGAACAATGGGTGATCTTTAAGGAGAAGATGCTTCAGGTATAGGCTAGGTACATTCCAACAAGTGCAAAAAGTAAAGAAACCAAAGCCAGGGCTCCTTGCCTGATGAGGGAGATAGAGATTATGATGAAACAATAGAAGTATAAAGCATGTCAGATAAATTCTTTTAAGTGAGAACCAAGCCAAATACAATAAGTTGAGAGGGAAAGTGAAGATGAAAATAAGATTGGCAAAGAGAGACTATGAGAATAGAACAGCAGTCAACATAAAAGAGAACACAAAAATCTCCTACCAGGATATAAATAGTAAGGGGGTGGTCAGGAGCAGGGTGTGGCCTCTTAGGGACAGAGAACTTGATATATGCTGACAGGCACAGGGCAAGGCTAGAATACATAATGAGCACTTTGTATCAGTGTTTACTAAGGAAGAGAATGCACACAAAATATCAGTAGAAGCAGAGATGGTAGAGGTAATGGATGGGGTGAAAATTGATAGGAAGGATGTACTGAAAAGGCTGGCTATGCTTCGAGTGGATAAGTCACCTGGTCCGGATGGCTTGCATCTAAGGTTGCTAAAGGAAGTAGGAACAGAGATAGCAGAAGGGCTCCCCATAATCTTCCAATCTCTCTAGATACAGGGGAGGTGCCAGGGGATTGGAGAGCAGAAAGGGTATAAGGACATTCCTAGTAACTACAGGCCAGTCTGTGTAACTTCAATGATGTGTAAGGTTTTAGAAACAAGCATCAGGGGAAAAAATCAACAGGCACTTGGAGAGGTTTGACTTAAGGAAGGAGAGCCAGCATGGATTTGTAAAATGCAAATAGTGCTTGACTAATCTAACTGAATTTTTGTAACAGAGAAGGTTAGTGAAGGGAAAGCAGTGGATATTGTACATATGGATTTTAAGAAAGCATTTGATAAAGTGCCACATAAAAGTATACTTAATAAAATTCAGGCTCATGGAATAGGAGGGTCAGTCAGTTGAGATAAAAAAATTGGCTGAAGGACAGAAAACGAGTCGTTGTAAATGGTTGTTTTTCAGACTGGCGGATGGTAGACAGTGGTTTCCCAAGGTTCACTGCTGGGACCTCTGCTTTTCTTGATATATATAAATGACTTGGATATTGGAATACATATTTACATATATACATATATTGTAAGATTTCAAAATTTGCCGATGATACCAAACTTGGAGCGGTGGCAGAGAGTGAGGACAATACCAATGGACTGCAACAGGACATAGATAGGCTAATGGATAGACAAGCGGCAGATGGAATTTAATACAGAGAAGTGTGTGGTGATGCATTTTTGCAGAAGGGTAGAAAAATATAGACTAAATGGGCTGAATTTTATAGTCCCGGGTGAAAAAAATGGCAGACTGCACACGCAGGCTACACGGCAAAGAGCCACCGTGATTCCAAGCGTGGTGGCTCATTATAATAGCTGAAGCCGGCTGCACCCCACACCCCCCACCCCGATGACATGGAGGGGGTGACCCATTCATCACTGGCAATGGTGTCAGCTGCCTGTCCACAGGTGCTGACGCCATTTTTAAAGTGCTTTGAGCCCTTCCAGTATTTTTTTAAGAAAGCAGTAAACAATTATTTTAAAAATTAAAACTGGTATTTTGTACCTCTCCCACCACCCGCACCCCCCTCCCCTCATAATAACCATAATATGAAATACTTGCCCTCTCCAGCCCAAAACACTTTCCTTTTTCGAATGACCTTCCCCCACCCCCATCAAATGGCATCAACTGTAAACTTTACCCCTTCCCACCATCCCCTCCACCAATGAGAAGTCTTTATCTCTGCTCCCCCCCGTCCCCCCACACAGAAGAACTGACCTGCTCTCCTCTCCCAACCAGTGTGGCACCTGGATTCCCCAGATGGGGATCGGAAGGCGCGAGAATGCCGACCAGCAGCACCAAGATCGCAAAGGGGCCGGAGGCAAAGGTGGACTTGCAATTAAGTCAGGTATTTAGATTTATTTAAATATTTTAATTCAGGGCCTGTCGCCAAGCGATGGAGGGGGGGCTGCCACGAGGCCTCTCCACCTGCGTGGAGATTTGGCCGGGCCCTGCTGGCGTCGAGGTTTGTGGTGGGCCTCATCCGAGGCAATCTTCGTGCCCCCACCCGCCACAGATCCCAACGTCGAGGCCCCTATAAAATCCAGCCCAATGGCACAATTCTAAAGAGTGTACAGGGACAAAAGAACCTGGGGGTCCATGTGCACAGATCTTTGAAGGTGGCAAGACATAATGAGAGAGTAGTCAGAAAAGCATATGGGATCTTGTGCTTCATAATTAGAGGCACTGAGTATATAAGCAAGCAAGTTAAGCTGATCCGATCTAAAGCTCTGGTTAGACCACAACTGGAGTGTTGCATCCAGTTCTGGTCACCACACCTTAGTAAGGATGTGAGGGTCCTTGAGAGGGTGCAGTGGATATTACCAGAATGGTTCCAGGGATGAGGGATTTTAACTACAAGGTTAGGTTGGAGAAGCTGGGTTTGTTCTCTTTGGAGCAAGGGACATTGTGGAGAGATTTGATAGAGGCGTACAAGGTGATGAGAGGTTTAGATAAGGTAAACAAAGAAAAGCTGTTCCGATTAGCTGATGGTACAAGGACTAGAGGACACAGATTGAAGGTTTTCAGCAAGAGATGCAGAGGGGTTGTAAGGAAGAACTTGTTTTATACAGCAAGGGGTAATGGCCTAGACCTCACTGCCAACAAGCGTGGTGGAAGCAGAGATGATGAATGATTTCAAAAGTAAATTGGATGGGTACTTGAGGGAATAAATTTGCAGGGCTACTGAGATAGAGTTGGGGGACGGGACAGAGAGCTGGCATGGACTCAGTGGGCTGAATGGCCTCCTTTTGTGCTGTAATGACTTTGACATTATAAGGAGCTAGCAATGGGAATTAAATTCCCAAGAGTCCATAGCAAATCCAACTATGTGAGGTTGGAGGGGGTGGGGAAGGGAATAGAGGTAACTGATTCCCAATCCAGTCTTGTCAGAAGCCATTTGCCAGCACATAGTTCCATCACCAATAAAATGCTGGAAATCAATGTGAAATTAGAGGACCAGTCTTCATAAAAAAAATTATTGGTTTCATCTTTGGTTCGTCAAACAGGAAGCCTGGAGTAAACCGATCCTTTACTAAAAGTTAAAATGTTCAAAATGTATTGTATTTGGTGCAGGGAGAAGTGCGAGCCACACGTTTCACCAACATATTATGTATTTTATTTGTGTGTACATAAGTGACTAGTTGTTTAAGGGACAGAAATGTCATTTAAGATGTTTTAACTACTTGCTAGCACCTCATTCTCAGCGCCCTTCACGGGTCCTAATGTTGCCCTGACGGCTCTAATACAAATATATGAGATAAATGAGAGGATTTGATAGCTAACATAGCTTCGATCATGTGACACACTGCCAGGCAGCAAACATGCAGTATTGGCCTTCCACTGCCCCAGCAACCTTCTTCACAGAAATGAGACGTTGACAAAAATTCAAGCTATACGCTTATCCTTGCTAGAACAGGAGACCAAACACCAGACTTATTCTTCACCATCCCCTATCCACATAAATGCCAATATGTCCAAATCTGTAGTAGGTTGACAGTGCAGAATTTGTCTAATTCTTGTGTTGGAAGCCTGGGACTGAGTGTAGAGTTACAGAGTAAATAATGTGACGGAATAAACAATAAACCACAGTAGTCCACACATCATAGACTTCCCAGCAATTCCTTATACTGCATAATGAAAAAGTGGAACATTACCTGACAGCGGGAAAACAAACTCAGACACTGAAGAGTCAGTATTGCTCTGTTAATTGATATAATGTAATGTCAGAATGAGATGTATATACCCGACAAGGAACCTGGGCAGAACTGCAACATCTCAGGCTTTCTGACCAAAAAGGTCTGAGAGTCATTAGCTGGAATTTTACAGGCAAGAAAGAAGTCCTGCCACCGGGACTGAAAGCAGGTCATGCGCCCACGCGGGTGGGCATCAGGACCCCGGAGCAATTTTACTTGTGTCAGCTAATTAAATGGTCACTGCTGGGACAGCTGTCCAATTAAGGATGGCAGCCTGCCTCTCAGAGTTACCGGCTCAATCAGAGGACCAGCAGCTCAGCAACGTCACCAATAGAGAGGGTTGCTGCTGAGGCTGCAGGGAGGAGAGGGCGCCTCTATGTTGAGGCTGCAGGAAGGAGAGGGCGCCTCCATGTTGAAGCTGCAGGGAGAAGGAGAGGGTGCCTTCATGTTGAGGCTGCAGGGAGGAGAGGGTGCCGTCATGTTGAGGCTGCAGGGAGAAGGAGAGGGTGCCTTCATGTTGAGGCGCATTTGAAGAGCAGGTTAAGAATTCTTTTACAATATGCTGGGGCCAGGCAGGCAGACCCCAGTGATCGGAGGGGAGCCAGCCATTGCTGCCAGGGGACCCCTTCTGTGAGCCATGGAGCACTCAGAAAGGAAGGCCCACCCCCCATCCCAGGAATCTGCTGGAAGGACACCTTGATATGCCTGGCAGTCCCCCCACATGGCGACGCCTCATCCCAATGCCAGTAAAATGCCAGAGTGGGGGGAAAGTGACCCTTAATTGGCCAGTTAATTGAATTAATTAGCTGCCCACTTCTGGTCGGCAGGCTGCTGCTTTTCCCACTTCTGGGAATATCCCCTGGTGGCAGGACGATGTTGGGCTTTCCTCCCGCGCCTTCCAACTTTATTTTATGAGCCCTCCTGCCACCCGGCCCATCCCAGAGGGCTGGTTAAATTCCTGCCACAGAGTCACTACAGCACAAAAGGAGGCCATGTGGCCCATCAAGTCCATGCCAAGTAGATAACTTTGGTCTTCTGAGTACATGTTTAAATAAATGTTGAAATATGCTGTGGTTGTTGGAGGTCAATCATCTGAGTTCCAGGATATCACTGCAGGAGTTCCTCAGGGTAGTGTCCTAGGCCCAACCATCTTCAGCTGCTTCATCAATGACCTTCCTTCAATCATAAGGTCAGAAGGGGGGATGTTCTCTGATGATTGCACAATGTTCAGCACCATTCGTGACTCCTCAGGTACTGAAGCAGTCCGTGTAGAAATGCAGCAAGACGTGGACAATATCCAGGCTTGGGCTAATAAGTGGCAAGTAACATTCATGCCACACAAGTGCCAGGCAATGACCATCTCCAACAAAAGAGAATCTAACCATCTCCCCTTGACATTCAACGGCATTACCATCGCTGAATCCCCCACCATCAACATCCTACGGGCTACCATTGACCAGAAATTGAACTGGAGTAGCCATATAAATACCGTGGCTGCAAGAGCAGGTCAGAGGCCAGGAATCCTGAGGCGAGTAACTCACCTCCTGACTCCCCAAAGCCTGTCCACCATCTACAAGGCACAAGTCAGGGGTGTGATGGAATACTCTCCACTTGCCTGGATGGGTGCAGCTCCAACAACACTCAAGAAGCTCGACACCATCCAGGACAAAGCAGCCCGCTTGATTGGCACATCATCTACAAACATTCACTCCCTCCACCACCGATGCACAGTGGCAGCAGTGTGTACCATCTGCAAGATGCACTGCAGCAACGCAGCAAGGCTCCTTAGACAGCACCTTCCAAACCCACGACCTCTACCAACTAGAAGGACAAGGGCAGCAAATGTATGGGAACACCACCACCTGCAAGTTCCCCTCCAAGTCACACACCATCCTGACTTGGAACTATATCGCCATTCCTTCACTGTCGCTGGGTCAAAATCCTGGAACTCCCTTCCTAACAGCACGGTGGGTGTACCTACCCCACGTGTTCTGCAGCGGTTCAAGAAGGCAGCTCACCACCACCTTCTCAAGGGCAATTAGGGATGGGCAATAAATGCTGGCCTAGCCAGCGACGCCCACATCCCTGAATGAATTTTTAAAAAATACACCTTGGTGATGCTTAATGCTCTGTAATCATAGAAAAGTAGGGCTGCAGCAAAGATACTGGTAGGGAATGCATTTATTGCCATACAAGCCCCTAGGGTACGACATTTTGAACAAGCAGCAAAGTTGAGGTTCCATATGTTCCAGGAAATTTGTGCATATCTTGGCAAAGCACAACATCCAATTAGTCACAGTCTGGTAAAGTAATGGAGTGTTCTGACTGGATAATGGAAACCACATTACCAGTGCATTTGAGAGTTGGGAATTATAACAAGTATCCTAACAGAATACAGATCAGGTGTTCAACTGTTCAGGTCTCAACATGATTTATCCTTTCATCATCACAAGTTCCGAGAAGGTAATACTCCCAAGGAATACATCAGTAGGGAACAATTAGTCCTGTACTACTGTATTTCTGCTGCTGTTGGTGTCCTGGATGGTCCCTGCTGCTTTCACATGCGTTCAAGTCTTCAGAAGAAGGAATTTTCCTCCACACAAGATCAGGGGGCAGGTTGTTCAACCTTGCCCGTCTAAGAGCGAAGACCAAAGTACGGAAAGTCCTCATCAGGGAACTCCTCTTTGCTGACGATGCTGCTTTAACATCTCACACTGAAGAGCGCCTGCAGAATCTCATCGACAGGTTTGCGGCTGTCTGCAACGAACTTGGCCTCACCATCAGCCTCAAGAAAATGAACATCATGGGACAGGACGTCAGAAATGCTCCATCTATCAATATCGGCGACCACGCTTTGGAAGTGGTTCAAGAGTTCACCTACCTAGGCTCAACTATCACCAGTAATCTGTCTCTAGATGCAGAAATCAACAAGCGCATAGGAAAGGCTTCCACTGCTATGTCCAGACTGGCCAAGAGAGTGTGGGAAAATGGCGCACTGACACGGAACACAAAAGTCTGAGTGTATCAAGCCTGTGTCCTCAGTACCTTGCTCTATGGCAGCGAGGCCTGGACAACGTATGTCAGCCAAGAGCGACGTCTCAATTCATTCCATCTTCGCTGCCTCCGGAGAATACTTGGCATCAGGTGGCAGGACCGTATCTCCAACACAGAAGTCCTCAAGGCGGCCAACATCCCCAGCTTATACACACTACTGAGTCAGCGGCGTTTGAGATGGCCTGGCCATGTGAGTCGCATGGAAGATGGCAGGATCCCCGAAGACACATTGTACAGCGAGCTCGTCACTGGTATCAGACCCACCGGCCGTCCATGTCTCCGCTTTAAAGACGTCTGCAAACGCGACATGAAGTCCTGTAACATTGATCACAAGTCGTGGGAGTCAGTTGCCAGCGATCGCCAGAGCAGGCGGGCAGCCATAAAGACGGGGCTAAAGTGTGGCGTGTCGAAGAGACTTAGCAGTTAGCAGGAAAAAAGACAGAAGCGCAAGGGGAGAGCCAACTGTGTAACACCCCCGACAAACAAATCTTTCTGCAGCCCCTGTGGAAGAGTCTGTCACTCTAGAATTGGCCTTTATAGCCACTCCTGGCGCTGCTCCACAAACCACTGACCACCTTCAGGCACTTACCCATTGTCTCTCGAGACAAGGAGGCCAAAGAAGATTGTATTTCTAAATATGTAAACACTGCAGGAAAAGTAAAACAATGGCTTTCTGGAGTGGTCAAAAAGAACAGAATGTGCTGTAGAAAATTAGTGGATTATGACAAAAGTTGAGAATAAGTTTGGTCACATACTTTGTGAAAAAGTGGTAGTATAAATGTTACCAGTGCAGACAAGCAACCTATAAAATGACATAGAAATGTCTCCTGAGGCATGTAACGCATTTGAGTTATGGATTTGAAGTTAGTGGTGCAGAACACACCAAATCACTTATGACGAGGCCCTGGGCCATTAAACTGGCAACTGAACTTGGAAAACCAAACATTTTCGAGATCAATGCTCAATTGCCAGAAACAGAGTACAGAAATTAATCTGGCATCTCCTCCTAACAAACCAACTATGCGCCACTTTATCATTGCCTTGCTTTACCTAGCTTTGGTTTTATTCACCTCCACACTCACCACCTACAGTGTAGAAACAACGAGTTTTCAAAGGCAGCGATGAATTTTAGTAACATAGGAGCATGAGTAGGCCATTCAGCCCATCAGGTCTGCTCCGCCATTCAATACGATCATGGCTGATCATCCACTTCAATGCCTTTTTCCCACACTAACCCCATATCCCTTTATGTCATTTGTATTTAGAAATCTGTCAATCTCTACTTTAAACATACTCAATGACTGAGCTTCCACAGCCCTCTGGGATAGAGAATTCCAAAGATTCACAACCCTCTGAGTAAAGAAATTTCTCCTCATCTCTGTCCTAAGTGGCCTCCCCCTTATTTTGAAATTGTGACCCCTGGTTCTAGACTCCCCAGCCAGGGGAAACATCTTAGCTGCATCTACCCTGTCTATCCCTTTACGTATTTTGTAGGTTTCAATGAGATCACCTCTCATTCTTCGAAACTCTAGAGAATACAGGCCCAATTTCCCCAAACTCTCTTCACAGAACAGTCCCGCCATCCCTGGAACAAGTCTGGTGAACCTTCGTTGCACTCCTTCTGTGGCAATAATATCCTTCCTAAGGTAAGGGGACCAAAACTGCACACAGTACTTCAGCTGCAGTCTAACCAAGGTTCTATACAATTGAAGCAAGACATCTCTACTCCTGCATTCAAATCCTCTTGCGATAAAGGCTAACATACGATTAGCCTTCTTAATTGCTTGCTGCACCTGCACGTAGGCTTTCAGTGACTTATTGACAAGGACACCCAGGTCCCTTTGTACATCTACACTTTCTAATCTCTTACCATTTAAAGAAATACTCCGCACATCTATTCCTCCTACCGAAGTGGATAACCTCACGTTTTTCCACATTATATTCCATCTGTCACGTTCTTGCCCACTCATAAGTCTGTCCAAATCCCCTTGAAGCCACTTTGCATCTTCCTCACAACATATATTCCCATCTAGTTTTGTGTCACCTGCAATCTTGGAAATATTACATTTGGTCTCCATATCCAAATCATTGATATATATTGTGAACAGTTGTGGCCAAAGTACTGATCCTTGTAGTACCCCACTAGTCACAGTCGTTTACTCCTACTCTCTGTTTTTTGCCTGTTCACCGATCCTTAATCCATGCCAATATATTACCTCCTATCACATGTGCTTAATTCTACTAACCAACCTCCTGTGGGGGAATTTATCAAAAGCCTTCTGAAAATCCAAGTATACTACATCCACCAACTCCCCTTTATCAATTCTGGTAGTAAGATCCTCAAAAAACTCCAACAGGCTTGTCAAACATGATTTCCCATTCATAAATTCATGTTGACTATGCCCAATCAGATCATTATTATCCCAGTGTCCATTTATCACATCCTTTAGAATAGACTCTAACATTTTCCCTACTACTGATGTAAGGCTAACCGGTCTGTAGTTCCCTGATTTCTCTCTCCCTCCCTTCTTAAATAGTGGGGTGACATTTGCTATCTCCCAACCTGCAGGAACCACTCCAGAATCTATAGAATTTTGGAAGATGATCACCAATGCATCCATTATTTCCATAGCTACCTCTTTCAACACTCTGGGATGTAGAATATCAGGTCCTGGGGACTTATCAACCTTCAGTCCCATTAATTTCTCCAGTACAAACTTCGTACTAATACCAATTTCCTTCAATTCCTCATTCTCCCTCGACCCTTGGATCTCTAATTCTGGGAGATTTCTTGTATCTTCCTCAGTAAAGACAGACACAAAGTAATCATTTAGCTTCTCTGCCATTTCTCTATTCCCCATTATAAATTCTCTTGGCTCTGCCTGAAATGGACCCACATTTGTTTTAGTCAAATGTTTCCTTTTTAAGTACCTGTAGAAGCTTTTACAGTCCATTTCTTTGTTTTTTGTTAGTTTACATTCATATTCTATTCTCCCTTTCTTTATCTGTTTCTTGATCCTTCTTTGCTGTATTCTAAAATTCTCCCAATCCTCAGGTTTACTACTATTTCTGGCAACTTTAAAGGCCTTTTCTTTTAATCTTATATAATCCTTAACTTCATTTGTTATCCACGGTTGACTGCCTTTACTTTTAGGGTTTTTGTGCCTTGAAGGAATGTATAGTTGCTGTAAACTATTTAATAACTCTTTGAAAACTATCCATTGTCTATGCACTGTCATACCTTTTAATATATTTTCCCAATCCACCTCAGCCAATTTGCCCCTCACACCTTAATAATTTCTTTTGTTCAAATTTAACAGCCTGGCTTCAGATTGAACTACCTCACTTTCAAACATAATGTAAAATTCTATCATATTATGGTCACTCATCCCTAAAGGTTCTTTTACAACAAATTATTAATTAGCCCTTTCTCATTACATAATACTAGATCTAAAATAGCCTGTTCTCTAGTTGGTTCCTCAACATACTGCTCTAGAAAACCACCTCTAACACACTCCAGAAACTCACCCTCCACAGCATTAGTGCTCATTAGCTTTATCTAGTCTATGTGCACATTGAAGTCACCCATGATTACTGTATTACCCATGCTACATGCTTCTCTAACATCCTGATTAATACCATGCCCCACACTACCACTACTGTTTGGTGGCTTATAAACAACTCCTACCAATGTTTGCTGCCCCTTGCTGTTTCTTAGCTCCACCCAAACAAATTCCACATTTAGTTCTTCCCATCTGAGATTCTCCCTTACTAATATACTGATCCCATCCCTTATTATCAGCGCAACACCACCTTCTTTTCCTTTTTCCCTGTCCTTCCTAAATGTTAAATATCCTTAAATATTCAGTTTCCAGTCTTGGTCACCCTGTAGCCATGTTTCCGTAATGGCAATTAGATCATACCCATTTACCTCTATTTGTGCCTTTAAATCAGCTACCTTGTTGTGAATGCTGCGTGCATTCAGGTAGAGTGCCCTTAACATTGTCTTCTTGACATTATTCTGCATTCTAAACCTAGTTTGTTTCACCTGCCTTCTAATGTCGCTTGCTTCTTTTCTACCTCCTGTTACCAGCTTTACTTGCTTCCAATGTGAGCTACCCCTTAGGTTCCCTTCCCCCTTACAAACTAGTTAAACCCTCCCCAACAGCACTAGCAAATCTCCCTGCGAGGATATTAGTTCCAGTCAGATCTAAGAATCAGTGGTTTTGTAATTATACTTCTGTATAAATTTGCTTGAGTATTCAGAACTGTTCATAACACTAGAAATTTGGTTAACTATAATTGTGTTAGATGTGAAGAAGCATTAATTTCAAAGGAATGGGTAGTGTAATTCAGTGCAATGAAACATATCCTACAATTTATAACAATAGCATAATCAAAGAAAGATCATGTATACAACCAGAGAGAAGGACAAGAGTTAGATTAATAATACTAATGTGAACTTGAGAGCAAAACTGCATGTTAAAATGAGGTTGTTTTCGTTAGAGAGAAGGAGGAGAAGAGGTGACTTAATAGAGACATATAAGATACTCAGAGGGTTGGACAGGGTGGATAGTGAGAGCCTTTTTCCTCGGATGGTGATGGCAAACACGAGGGGACATAGCTTTAAGTTGAGGGGTGATAGATATAGGACAGATGTCAGAGGTAGTTTCTTTACACAGAGAGTAGTAGGGGCGTGGAACGCCCTGCCTGCAACAGTAGTAGACTCGCCAACTTTAAGGGCATTTAAGTGGTCATTGGATAGACATATGGATGAAAATGGAATAGTGTAGGTCAGATGGTTTCACAGGTCGGCGCAACATCGAGGGCTGAAGGGCCTGTACTGCGCTGTAATGTTCTATGTTCTATGAAACTAAGAGCATATAACATTTCAAGCAGCAGCAGCATGCTTTCATTGTGTACGAAATTTACCTTTCTCGTGACTGATTGTAAAGGCATTGTATCCTCAACCCAGGCAGTCCCACCTGTCTCTGTCATATTTATGGGCCAGGACAATGACAAGCACAATGTAAATGTAAGTGCAATGGGCAAAATTCCGGGAAATACAAGAGAACCAAGATTCATCCTAGAATTTTCTGTTTTCAAAGGGACAGCACAAAATGCAGTACAAGTGCCTGATGTCTGTGCATTATGGCAGTTACTGCTCCATGTGGTGTTAGGAATTTTCCTGGATATGTCTCATGGATTTTATCAAATTCCTATGTATCTAGAATATTCTAGTCACGCTACTGTCACCAATTCACAAGGGATAGTTTTCAGTAAGCAGCTAATGTGGGTCAGTCTCAGTTTCTATCTCCTCCATTGCCTTTCAATTTCCCTTGCTAATTTAATTCAGACAAGAGTATAATTGTGCTTATTTTGCTTGTAGGGGTGATTCTTATCATACCTCACCTCATGGCTATTGTCAGGAGTGAAATTAATCTATGTAGCTCAGAACAAATAGGATTTAATGGAGAGAAATCTGTCCCCAAAACCTACTGAGCATATTGAGGTAAATTTACTGACAACACTCTCAGCTTGAGCCTCATCAAAGGGAAGGTAAGTGAGAGAATCGTTGCCACAGTGCTATGATCTGCAATCCTTTCAAGCACATCTTTTTTCTAGGTGTGCAATGTCCAATTCTTCTTCCTGCCCTGTAGATCTGTTGAAACCTGAGATTCTAGTGTATGTGGGCTACCATTATTCATTAACGACTTGGATGATGGCATAGTAAGTCATATATCCAAATTTGCTGATGATACAAAGTTAGGCAGCATTGTAGACAGTCTAGATGATGGCATAAAATTGCAAAGAGATATTGACAGACTAGGTGAGTGGGCAAAACTGTGGCAGATGGATTTCAATGCTGGCAAGTGTGAGGTTGTTCATTTTGGACCAAAAAAGGATAGAGCGGGTACTTTCTAAATGGGAAGAGGTTAAGTACAGTGGATGTCCAAAGAGACTTGGGGGTTCAGGTGCATAGATCTTTAAAATGCCACGAGCAAGTGCAGAAAATAATCAAAAAGGCTAATGGAATGCTAGCCTTTATAGCTAGAGGATTGAAGTATAAAGACACAGAGGTTATGCTGCAGCTGTACAAAACCCTGGTTAGCCCCCACTTGGAGTACTGTGAGCAGTTCTGGGCACCACACCTTCGGAAGGATATATTGGCCTCGGAGGGAGTGCAACGTAGCTTTACAAGAATGATACCTGGACTACAGGGGTTAAGTTACGAGGAGAAATTACACAAATTAGGCCTGTTTTCGCTAGAATTTATAAGGTTAAGGGGTGATCTGATTGAAGTCTTCAAGATATTAACAGGAAAAGACAGGCGAGATAAAGGTAAACTATTTCCACTGGTTGGAGATTCTAAAACTAGGGGGCATAGTCGAAAAATTAGGATCAGACCTTTCAGGAGAGATTTTAGGAAGCACTTCTTCACACAAAGAGTGGTAGAGGTTTGGAACTGTCTCCCACAAAGAGCAGTTAAAGCTAGAACAGTTGTTAATGTTAAATCTGAGATAGATTTTTGTTAAGCAAAGATATTAAGGGATATGGGCCAAAGGCAGGTAAATGGAGTTAGGCCGCGGATCAGCCATGATCTCATTGAATGGCGGGACAGGCTCAAGGGGCTGAATGGCCTACTCCTGTTCCTATCCTCCTATGTTTCTATATTCAGTGCGAGTACAATTGGTGGCATTAGTGTACTTTGCATATGGTGTGCAGGAAGCAGTGAGATACAACATGACCAGAGAAGCAAAGAGATCAGAAGGTACATTGTGAGCTTATTAGTTCACTGCCACTCACTATTTTGTTTTGAAATTAATGATGCAGAAAAACAATCTCAATGTGACAATGTTGAGCTATTCAATGTTAACCATTATACCTTTTAGCAGGGTTGGTTAGCTGAGTTGGCTAGACAGCTAATGTGAAATGTAGAAAAATGGCAACAGCACAGGTTCAATCCCTGTACTGGCTGTGGTAGTTCATGGAAGCCTGCCACCTTGTCTTGCCCCATGCTTGAGGTGTGGTGACCCTCAAGCTATACATCACCAACTGTCTCTTTCTAATGGGGAGAGATGCCTATGGTCATTTGGGACTATGGCTAAAGCAATTACACCTTTCAGGAGAAGATAGCATAAATTTAGAACCTGCCAACTCCCTCCTCACTCAACAGCAGTGCTTTCTACTTCAGATCCTTGGCTTGAATGTTGTCTTGGGCTTGACGGCATCCACTGGTAACATTGCAGATCCTATTGTTGAATGCCACCATTATTGGCAGCAGTCAGTTAGCAAGACTCATGGAATGTTGCAAAAGCTCCACTGGAATAACAGATCCCTTTTTTAAAAAAAGCCACCTTCATTGTAACATCTTTGTATAATTATATATGTGGTAGTATAAGGATAAGCATGGTTTATGATGATTGGAAACTGAGTACAGTGTATTATGAAGCATCCCCATTACCTTGGTAGTCATGGTCATGTCTTCCCCATATCCGTCCATGCCCTCTCTGTTTCTGAATCAACACTGATATATTCAGTAATCGAGGTCAAGACGGCCTAGACTTGAACTTGGTAAATAAGTTGATTTCAAATTCCGAAACCTTCATCTTGTTTGATATGTATGTGATCAAGAAAGGTTGGTGAGATCTCAGTCATTGCATGTACATCCAGATGTCATCATTGCATAGCTGTGCATGCAGCCTATTCAGAGCTACTGGTGACTAACCAGCTTAGTAACTGCTTGAGAAGGATGAAAATGAGCATCAGTACAGGTATAATTGTTTCTTTATAAGTAAATCAAATTAGAATGAGGAACACTCTTGTTGGTCTGCCACTCTGTCTGACTCTCTCTTTATCCCTCTTATGCATTAACAACTAGAATTTCTACCTCATAGTTGTAAACAAGAAGAACGTATACCTTTTCTGTCAACAAAACACAAGTGGGACAAATAGTGCCTTCAAAAATCAACTGACATTTAAATTTTACATTAAGCTAACATTAACAAGCAAAGATGCGTTTTCTCTCATCTTAATGTTTTCTAAAATGTGTAGAGCTCTAAACAAATATTACGACAGGTGTGCAATCAATAAACTATTATTTTTCTCTAAATCTAGATAAGCACAGACAGCTGGATTTTGCCACGAAGGCGGATTAAAAGTCGAGCAAACCAGCAAATTTGTGCTGTAGAGCGGTGTTCCGGTTGCCCGATGTGTTACTGCGTCTGCGCCCAGTAGTGACAGGCAGGCAATTAGGGTCATTAAGCAGGCACTTGAGAGATCTTTTGAGACAGCAGTGCAATTTTCTCAAAGACGCAGAGCCCCCACGCTGTGTCAGCACCTCATCCAAGCAGATCAGGCAGCTGCACAGCAGGAGCACCTTAACTGAAATAGCAGACATTAAATTCTCTGAATAAAGGGGGGCATCAACATAAATGAGCTCATGCACAGCTCTGACTTGCCTTGGTGTATGCAGAGCTCAAGGATTAGGAGTGCTGCCTGAGAGGGTGGGTCTCAGAGAATGGCTAATTCCTCACGGTGAAAGGGAAATTTGGTTGCTGAGGCCCTAGTGACTGAGGATGTATCTGAATATGGAGGCCACCTGCTCAGAGGTGGGCTGTAGCAGTGGAGAGGAGCAGCTGCACCACTAATAAAAGGCAGTCACCTGGTGCACATGGGTGCAGAGGTTCTGGTTGAGGGACAGAAAGTGATACCCACAGAGTCGAGTGTACCACCAGAGGTTCAGCTTCCTGAGCATGTCGGAGCATCACAGTCGCCAACAGCTGTGCCTATCGAGGCAGATGGTGGCTGAGTTGTGCATAATCCTGGAGGACGATCTTGTGCCACGAGGCGCAGGGGAACACCCTATGCCAGTAGCTGTTAAGCTGACAGTGGCCTTGCATTTTCTAGCATACGGCTTATTTCAAGGGTCGGCAGCTGATCAATGTGGGATCTCGCAATTGGCCGCCCACGGCTGCATATCTCAGGTGATAGATACACTTTCTCAGAGGGCATTTGACTTTGTCACCTTCAGCATAGATGCGGCCCGTTAGGCACAGAGGGCTGTGGGATTTGCCTCAATGGCAGAATTCCCTCAGGTGCAGGGCATGATCAACTCCACACATAGGGCCATCAAAGCCCCAACGTCTTAGCCTGAAGTATTCAACAACAAGAAGAGCTTCTACTCATGAATGTGCAGCTGGTGTGAGGCCATTGTGAGCAGCTCCTGCAGGTGTGTGCTCGGTTTCCTGGCAGCTGTCATGATTATTTCATCCTGAGGCAATTCATTCCACCACACTGCCTCCATGGGTGGCCCCTGGCAGACAAGGGGTACTTGGTGAAGAGATGGCTGCTGATCCCTGTGCAAAACCCCACAACTGAGGCACAGGAAGGATACAATAGCTGCCATCACAGCACAAGGGTCACCAGTAAGCAGGCCTTCGGCCTCATGAAGATTTGGTTCTGGTGTCGTGACCAGTCGGGTGAAACACCCTCCATTCAGGGTTTCCTGCATTGTTATGATCTGCTGTGCTCTGCACATCATGGTCATTTAGAGATGAGTGGAACTGGAGGAGGCCCATGGGGAAGAGCACATCACCTCATCAGAGGGTGAGAATTTTGATGAGGACCAGGCAGAGGTGCAGCAAGGCCACCCAAAGATCGAACTCTTGTAGTGACACACTGGAGTAGGATAAAAGCAAAATACTGCGGATGCTGGAAATCTGAAACAAAAACAAGAAATGCTGGATTCACTCAGCAGGTCTGGCAGCATCTGTGGAAAGAGAAGCAGAGTTAACGTTTCGGGTCAGTGACCCTTCTTCGGCACTGGAGTAGGATGGCAGGGAAGCCCGGGACACACTAATCCAGAAACACTTCTCCTGAGCAGCGCAGATCCTTCAATGGAAGCACCTAATTCACACATCCAGCAGCCCCTATCCAGAGTCCAATGCCACATCCAGTTCTCACAGGGTTTAAGCACTCATGATGTAGCAATTCTCCTGCTAGTGCACATTGCCACATGACACTCTCATACCTCACACACAGGCAGGACTTAATGATGACATCGCAATTTCCCAGAACAGAAGACATGAGACATTTTAGTTTTCGCCCACCGCCCTATTACTCACATTAAAGTGCATGCATTGAACAGAAGGTTTATAATGTGCACCCAGGTGAAATCCAATGTGATGCTACTGCCACTTCTCTTCCATTTTGCGAGAGTTCCTACGTGATGCTCCCCTTGTGGCTGGGACAGATGTGTAGGCGGGCTTCTCAGGAGGGTATCCCGGTGGCTGAGGTGCCTGTGGCGAACTTTCTCGGGATAACCTTGCGCATTTGTGCAGGGACAGCCTCGTTCATGAGGGCTTTTGGGAGAATGGTGTAGCCTTCAAGTTTTAAGTTTAATAAAGAAATTAAAAGACATAAACAGTGATTCAGTTGATAAATGTATTGATGCCATTGTGAAATATATACATATATATATGTTTTTAGAATTGGTTTAAACCCTCATTTTTCTACAGTATAAACTTCAGTTACTGAGGAAAAATGTGGCAGGTGATTTTATTCAGAAAGCATTTTGAATGATTTGTGAAGTCAAGTTAGCCATGAATGCCCCTCAAAGACTCTCTAAAACAATGGATGTTACAAGAACTTCTAGTATAAGACACTAGATGTTCTATCACTGTGCTGCTCACAAGGGTCATAGGTAATTGCAAAAATGCTGATGCTGTTATAATGAGATTTCACTCATGGTTTACATAGAGGTTTTCACTGGAACACATGTATAAGATTTAATAAACTATAAATATATATCATTCATCTAATGTGCATCCATCCTGCACCAGATGTCACACTTGTTTACAGATACAAAAGACTCTTTTTGAAAAAATGTAAACTCTTCAATCAGTGGCAACTACCCTTTAATTGACCGCAGCAGTTCATAAGTAACTTCAATAACAGGATTGGCCCTTTTAGACCAGTGGCCTTAAAGGAACAGGCCAAGATAGGAACTACAGATTACAACTGTAATTGTAAAACATCATGAAAGGTCCTGCTAGTGTAAATATAATGACAAGAAGCAAATTATACCCAGAAAATCATGTTTTGCAACAGGCTACTAAAACAATAGTTCCAGCTTTTCTACTAGAAATGATGTTGTTCAATCCCCACCTAGTATATTCCTGGTTAGAATTTCCCTCCCACTCACCCTGCTGTCCTCTCTTCTATTCAGATCTTTTAGGAACATGGGAATTGCGCATCCCCAATTGTAATTGCTCCACCATTGGCGGCGGTGTTTTCAGCTGCCTAAGTTCTGGAATTCCCTCCCTAAACCTCTTTCTTCTCCCTTAAGATGTTCCTTAAAACCTACCTCTGAGCAAGCATTTGGTCACCTGCCCTGATATCTCCTTAAGTGGCTTTGTGTTAAGTTTCGTTTGATAATTGTTCCTGTGAAGCACAACGTGCTTACTATGTTCGAGGTGCTATATAAATGCAAGTTGTTGTTGTTGAATAGCCCAAACCCAGAGGTTGGGCAATTATTCCCTGGGGAAATAACAACCTCTTATTGCAATACTGTGATAATTGCACTTTAAAATATTCTTAAAATGTCAAAAGCAGCACGGCCACATTAACGGGAAAATTCTCCCGATGTGCGGATCATACAAGCGACACAAGAACGACATTTGCAAACAAGCCCTTGGTTCCATTTAACCTGCAGCAGACTTCATTCGGGCACATATTTTGGAGAATTTCAGGTCACTTTCAGGATGAACCTAGCCTCAACTCATTCTACTTTATCAATCGGTGGATTCTGCAATGCACATTACATTACCGTTTAAAGGCTTCGGGAACTGAAATGGGGGAGAGAAGTCTCATCAATTACAGATTTCAAACTAGAAGGGTCCGAAAAACTTCCTCTCAAATAATAAATTAATCCCTTTAATGAAAAAATAAATAATCACTATTTTATTTTGAGATCCCTAAGCTGCGAGTATTATCTGTGCGGTGTGTACCTTGCAATCTAGTTAATGTGTCAACGTGAGGATGAATCAGTATGTGTTGTGACTGTTGGATGAGGGCACATTACAGGGAGAACACAACTCAATCACACTGACGTAAAGGCGGCAGTCTGGGGAAACACGCAAACTTTGTAGAGAAAAATAACCCACCGGCACCCCAGAAATAAACCAAAGGCGCATTTAGTAAGACAATGGCCCCTTTATATTGGCTGTTCGCTGTATTTGCATCTGGGTTGTACGTATAACACGAGATTGACCCATTCATACTGCTCACATATAGAATGGAAATCGGTTGCTAATGGTTTCACCCGTGTTTACGTCACCTCATGGAGTCCATTCATATCTGTAAAATGCAGAAATAGTAAACAATCTACCAAAGCGTGCAAGTTCAAGATGTGGCATATTATTAAGATGGGATAAACCGAGCTATTCGGCTAAGAAATGCCGCGTTCTAGTCTCCACAAACACCGACACCTCTCGAATTGGGCAGACAGTCGGCATTCCATTCTTTCCAAGAGATGAATTTAAAGTGTTTATTTTAAACATTTAAGTGAAGGAGTAGTCATAATCCCCCAAAGACTCCACCACGTTTCCCGTGGACCCTCCCTCATGAGCACAAGTGTATTTTCAATTATTTTGCAGAACTATCGCTTAGACAAACGCATCTGAGCGTACGAGGTGACATCTGTGTCTTATCGGACCGTACCATATTATCTTTTTGATATAGAAGTGTCTCTTTTCCTTGCCCTATAATATTCCGCCTATAAAAGAGTTCACTTAGAGAACACTTTCCAAACTGCTTTTTCATTTTCCATAAACTGTCTGACCAACAAGAACATTACCCCCGCCGCCGAAAAAAGGCAATCAAATCACATTTCTGGTTAATTTCTTCGTGAAAAGTGTAGTAAATTTAACCATGAAAACATGAACAACTATTTGATATGGTGAAAATCCGTGTTATATTTACTAACTTGTTACATAATTTAGAAGGTCTGGGGATGTGTACAGTTGTTGCCTACAACTGACAAGAGCTTTGTTTGAAATCACTGTGGGTTCTGTTAGAGTTGCTCACCTAAACTCGGGCTGGAAATCCGGCTTCAAGCCATAAAAGGAGGTGGAGAGAGTCAGCAGCCACAGAGGGTTGTACTTCCCATGTTCACATTCCAGGTAAGGCGCCGACCACTTGATGTGAGTTTTATCAACCAGATACCTGACGCCTCTCTTCCGCATGGAGGGATACGCCGATCTCAGGTCGTCCCTCATCAGCCTCCTGTGAAGGCGAGATTCTGGCGAACGCTGTTGCTTGAGGCGGTTAAACCACTCGGTCTCGGTAGTGTGGTTTGCCAGGTGACGAGCGCTGGGAGACAGATCCTGAAGGAAGATGTGGTTGTCCATCCTGGTGGCCTGGAGGAAGAGCTGAGGAGGGGAAGTGAATGGCTGGACATCGAAAGTCACCACCGCTCGATGGACTTTGGGATCGCCCTCCAGAATACTTCTCACCAGAGCATGATACCACTCAATATCCTCCTTAATAGTCAGCTCCCGAAGCCCGTTAGTTTGTAAGATCATATTTAAGAAATTGGTGGCATGGACCAAAGTGTCTATGGCACTGTGGAGTGATGGGTGTATATTCATTGCACGAGAGGCCTCCTTTAAATTTGACAACTGGTACCTCTTAGTACAGTTAGCATAGCCAAGCTTGGAAGGATCCCCAGTATGAAGGAAAGCCCAGACAGGAGTGGGCAGACTGTCATGGTGTTGATGTGAGGAGCTGCTGCCGCCGCTCTCGGAAGGTCTGATCGCGTTTGATGGGCTCGGGGACTGGTGAGTGTTGATGTGTCTGTTGTAGATAGGTTGCTTCTCAGATTTGCCCACTTTCTCCCTCTCTTGCGCGGAACGTCCGCCCAAACCGTGACCTGATCCAAAGATAAATCCGAGCTGGATCGGTAGGACCAAAGCAAGCAAGAAACCAGCCATCTCGGTCTGCCAAGTCGGTCCCTGGTTAAGTCAGTTTATGGCGGCAAAACGAATCTGGAAGCGGGCACTAAAATGCACCTATAGATAAAATATTCCTTAAACAGTTCCAAATAAACGCATCTTCCCGTGCTGAGTTGTCAACACTGGCTCGGGTCTATAAATACGCGCAGGACGGACCTGATCAGTGCAGGTCACCCCGTCTCTCTCAGTGATGCTTTAGTTAGCCGCTTACGTCTCCATCCCAGCCGATTGCATTGCTGCCTTTTCAATTTTCTTCTTTAGCTTCTAAAGATTTCCGCGGTAAGAAATGACTCAGGGCAGAAGTGCTTTCCGTCCTGGTGACTTTCTTTCCCGCCCCCCCATCGCCTCCCGGACTATCTCTTGGAGAACACTTTGCAGCAGGGTAGGTAAATCCGAGATCACAGAAGTGCTGCTCGCTACGGGCTGCAAGGAGGGAGGGGGCTTGAACGCCAGGACACGGCATTCATTCCACACTTTCTATTTTTTCGCAACAACTCCACCCACCCTTTCTCTCTCTCTCTCTCTCTCACTCACTCTCTCCGCCGGGCGGGGACCACAGTCACAGTCCAACTCGCTGCTCTGCAAACACCCACCCCCTCCCCCTCCCCCAACGACACCACCCCCGTTTGTGATTGGCTACTCCTCTTGCGTCATCGGAACATCCCCGCCTCTGGTTGGTGCAGACACCTGTCAAGCAAACGGCGGCCGTCAATCATTTGGCCGGCGGGGCTGGCTCGCTGCCGCCAGTCTGACTTCCTAATCCACAAACAGTCAGCGGCCGCGTCAACCGTCTCCATGTGCAGGAGCAGCAGACAGAGAGGCGCAGGCGGGCACACACAGACATGCATTGCATCTTGTAGATGGTACACTGTGTGCTGACTGAAGCTTCTCACTCAAAACACCGTACAGTCTCCGTGCGCTGTGATCTGGGTTGATTTATCTTTTATTTCAACTCTTAAAAAATACAGCCACACCAGCATCTGCAGTTGCTTTCTTTTTGGATATTGTCGCCAGCACGTTATTATCCTGAATAATTTAAGCTGACGAGAGGCAACTTCTTTGGGCTGTTTGGGTTAACTGGTTGGTGCTGAAAGAACAGCGCCCCGAGCGCGATCCGGAGCAATTCAATTGTGACCTCGCAGGCTCATTGACTCAATGACTCAAAAAGTGATAGACCCGACGCTGTTCATTTCTTGTCTAATCGGGAAGCAAATCCTCACAGAGAGAGGGAAAATATCGACCATTAGAGATCATTCAAATTCATCAGGTTGCCGAAGAAGTACAACTTTGCTTCCTCAGTAATAGGAAATCAGTCGTAACGACGTTTCTTTAAACCTGATAAAATGTTTTAGTTGAATGATACGCTTTAATTTTGTAAATTGGCTTTGATCGTTATATTTGTTTTAGTGCATTTGAAAAAGTGCGACGTTCTTTGCAAAATGATCACAAAAACATGCTAACTTGACACTATTAAAGCAATAGCTTGTTCATGTAGGTTTAAACAAGAACCCATTGATTTAACATTACACTGAGCAGTGGTTATTTATTAAAATCATTTGGGAATTTAAGTTGACAGCAGTTAATTCATCCGTTATGTATCTTTTCTTGCGAGTGGCAGGTTATGTGATGCTCTTCAGATACGGAGGTGAAAAGAAAAACTTGGGAGCATTGTATGAGGAACCTGACTATCTAGAAATGATTGTTTATAAAGCTAGATTTAGATGTGCGCATATTTGACAGCAGAATCTGGCCTAGTATCTTGCTTTCTTTAGTAAGGCACTAAAAGCGGCTTCCCATGATGGTGCAACTAATATGACAAATATTCCCTGTAAGTATCATGGCACCAAGCTGCACCGTGCCACCTCATGGGACAGAGTATTGGAGCTTCTCAACACATAGGCCTCTTTTTAAAAGAACAGTGTCAAAATAAATAAAGGATTCAAAACTTTTAAAACGAACATGAATAAATTGACCTACTTTAGCTTCCCTCCTAATTGAAGCAGCCATTTGACTGAAACTTATGTTTTTGAGAAAATACATTTGCAAAAAGGTGCAATTACGAAACTTGGAACAGAGCCAAGGATAGCAAGGGCTGACACTGTGTGCAAAAAATTGTAGAAAATGGTCCAGTTCCCCCGGACGGTCATTCTTCACCTTAATAAGAACAAACCAATTAACCAGAAAGTTAAACAAAATCTATTAGGTGCAACCGTTATATCATTTGATTAAAATACACTATCTAGCCTCGAGTTAAGCAATGTTATATATTTTGTTTTGTGCTCCACTTTGGAAACAACAGTTTGTGGTCATTTTTGGTGTGTGTTGCTTAATAAAAGCACATATATTATCAATACAAGATATACAAGTGCAAAATAAATCCAGTGCATGCAATACCTAATCTTCAGTAACTGACTATTATGTGGTATGGGTTTTAAGTGTTTTTTCTAGCCCCGTTCTCCACCACCACCACCATATTCCCAATATTTTGAGAAATAGAGTGGTAAATGGGAATGCAGGCACACAAAGCATAGATTTAGGCAACCATAATGGAGAATAATGAAATGGCATACTTGTTAAGTGAGTACTTTGTACCCATTTTCACAGTGGATGAAGAAGGCAGAACTTTAGAGGTATAGGGGACCCTAGTAATAAATGATCAGGAGGAACTTATTGAATTTAATAATAATCACAAAATAGTAATGAGGAAAATAATGGACTGAAGAGATAAATCTCCAGGACCAGATGGTTTCCACCCCAGTGTGTTAAGAGAAAAAGGTGGGGAAATTCCATATGCATTAGTCACAATTATTCAAACATCTCCAGACTCAGGATTGGGCCTTTAGTTTGGAAATCTGTAAATGTTGCTCTATTATTTAAGAAGGAATGGAAGGAGAAATTTGGTAACTACAAATCTGTCAGTTTAACATCAGTCGAGGGAAGTTATTGGAATCTAATATCGGAGACAGAGTGACTGAGCATTTAAAGAAGTATGAACTGATCAAAGAAAGTTAGCATGAATTTTTGAAAGGTAGGTCATGTCTAACTAATCTGGTTGAATTTTTTGAGGAAGTCGTTAGCATGGTGGATATAGAAATCTCTATGGTTGCTGTCTACATGGACCTCCAAAAGGTTTTTGATAAGGTTCCAGACAAGATGTTATTGGGAAAAATGAAAGTGCATGGACATGGAAGTAACCTTGTGATGTGCGTTGGTAATTGGTTAGTAGGTAGAGACAGAGTAGGGATAATGGGAATTGTTAGGTTGTAACAAGATCTCTACTGGATCTTAGCTGTTCACCATATATGTAAAGAACCAACGTAGGAATAAAGAATTGCACATACAAGCTTGCAGATGACACTAAGATAGGAGGCACAGTAAGTTGTGTAGATGGTAGCAAGAAGTTATGAAGTAGGGATGTAGACAGACTAAAGTGGGCACACTAGATTGGGCACAACTATGGCAGATGGATTTCAATAAAGAGAAGTAAGAGGCCATCTACTTTGGTTCCAAAACAGAATATTTTCCTAATGGTGAGAGACTAGGAGTTGTGGAGAAGCAAAAAGATTTGTGTATCCAGGTACACAAATCACTATAAGTAGGCACAACAATATCATCTTACTGTAGGAGCTGTAGAAGACAGAGAGTGATGACAGACGGCTGTTTTAATCACTGGAAGCCAGTGTCCAGTGGCATACCACAGGGATCTGTGCTGGGTCCCCTATTGTTTGTCATTTATATAAATGACATAGATGACTATGTGGGGGGTAGGATCAGTAACTTTGCGGATGACACAAAAATTGGCCGAGTGGTTAACAGTGAGGTGGAGTGTCTTAGGTTACAGGAAGATATAGATGGGATGGTCAAATGGGCAGAAAAGTGGCAGATGGCATTTAACGCTGAAAAGTGTGAGGTGATACACTTTGGAAGGAGTAATGTGACACAGAAGTATTCAATGAATGGTCTGACACTGGGAAGTTCCAAGGAACAAAGGGACCTTGGCGTGTTTGTCCATATATCTCTGAAGGCAGAAGGGCAGGTTAATAGGGTGGTGAAAAAGGCATCTGGGACACTTGCCTTTATCAATTGAGGCATAGATTACAAAAGCAGGGAGGTCATGTTGGAGTTGTATAGAACTTTGGTAAGGCCACAGCTGGAGTACTGTGTGCAATTCTGGTTGCCACATTATAGGAAGGATATGATTGCATTGGAGGGGGTGCAGAGGCGATTCACCAGGATGTTGCCTGGGATGGAACATTTAAGCTATGAAGAGAGGTTGGATAGGCTTGGGTTGTTTTCACTGGAGCAGAGAAGACTGAGGAGTGACCTGATCGCGGTGTACAAGATTATGAGGGGCATGGACAGGGTGGATAGGGAGCAGCTGTTCCCGTTAGTTGAAGGGTCAGTTACGAGGGGTCACAAGTGTAAGGTGAGGGGCAGGAGGTTTAAGGGGGATTTGAGGAAGAACTTTTTTACCCAGAGGGTGGGACGGTCTGGAATGCCCTGCCTGGGAGGGTGGTAGAGGCAGGTTGCCTCACATCCTTTAAAAAGTGCCTGGATGAGCACTTGGCACGTCATAACATTCAAGGCTATGGGCCAAGTGCTGGCAAATGGGATTAGGTAGACAGGTCAGGTGTTTTAATGCATCGGTGCAGACTCGATGGGCTGAAGGGCCTCTTCTGCACTGTATTATTCTGTGATTCTGTGAGCAATAATTAAAAAGACAAATGGAATGTTAGCCTTCATCCCAAGGGGAAAGAATACAAATGGGAGGAAGTTTTTCTTCAGTTGTATGGAACCTTGGAGAGACCCCATCTTGTACACCTCGATCAGGTCACCCCTCAGTCTTCTCTGCTCCAGTGAAAACAACCCAAGCCTATCCAACCTCTCTTCATAGCTTAAATGTGTTTAAACTAACAGAGATTTGTTAGGGTAGATACAGAGAAACAGTTTCCTCTGGTGGGATATCAATAACAAGGGAAACAGTTAGAGTTAGGGGCAATGTGAAGGTGAAATCAGGAAGCATTTTTTCACACAAGGGATAATGGAAATCTGGAACTCTGCTCCTCAAAGGACTGTGGATTGATTTTCAAATACTGAAATTGATAGATTCCTGTTAAGTAAGGTTTTCAATGGATACGGAGCAAAGGCAGGTCAGCCTTGATCTAACTGAATGGTGAAGCAAGCTTGAGGGGCTGAATGGCCTAATTCTATTCCTATGGCAACCATACTGTCAGATCATGGTCATTGTTTCCATTATATGTGTGTTTATACATTTTCAGGAAAACACAACAGGCGAGTATTACATTAGAATGGTAGATTTATTAATCTAATCCTTTGTCTTCATTCTATATATTAGAAAAATAATGGGGTGTTCTAAATGTTGCAACATAGATTTTCGTTACATCATTAAGACAAACTCAGACAGTATTTGTGAAATTATTGGAATAACTGGCTGATAATATGCAGGTCAAGTATTCAAAAATAACTGGCTCTCAACAAACACTGCTGTCCCCATCACCTGAGAAGATTATTGCTTCTGATTTTTTGCTTCCACTGTTTCTGATTTATGCTTTAAAGACAAATGCCTTTTTTGGACTTGATTTAACAAATGTATTTTTTGACTGTTAAGTTTAATTCAGTATCTTAAAGATAAAAATTACTGTTATGACATTTGTGGAAAAGCTGACTGATCAAATGTCTAATTTGAATTTATAAAAGTGAAGCTCAAAAATAGTTGAAAGAGAACCGTTGACTCACAAGCAATTTTATTTTCTTTGAAGTCACCTATATGCATGTGTCATTCATTTGAAGTAGAAAATATTTACTATACTTGAAAGATGTTGCTATTGTAGAGAGGAATATCACTCTATGAAGTTTACTTCTACAGCCTGCAACCTTAGAGGGAAAATAGTTATGATTATTGATTTTGAGTTGAAATTTTGCAAATACAAAATATAATATTTGATAATTATTCCCAATAAATATATTTCCTGGTAAAAGTCTTAATGCAGAACATTACCAGGGGTTATTCCACAAGCTGACAAATGTGCACAGTTTATTCACCAGTTATCCATAACTGTGAGAGTCAGGGTTGGTATGCTTGTCTGACATATGGGACCTGGGCTATTAAAATAAAGAAATGGATAAATTGATACTAAGCTTTTTTCAGATGAGTTTTATTGCAGAACTGTGTACGAGAAGGTCTTCCTTACTCTATATCTTCCAACAATATTTGAAGCAGTTTATAACCTAAGATTACAATAACTCCACAGTTCATCATATTTCTATTGCTCGAGCCACATGCACCTTTGTAAACTAATGGATGGTTGGTTGACATTAAGTGAACTTGATGGATGATTTCCATCAGTTGAACTGTTGGACAGCTTAGATATTGGGCAGATCCCATCACAGTGTTGTACTTTTGTTTCTCAATGTAACTTTCCTGAACAATAATGGATTTGCACCAAATTCAGGATGTGCTATACTTTTTTGTGGGACACGGTTCTTTCTTCTGATGAAATTCAAGATGCAGTCAACATTCTAAAAAATATTCAAATAGAATAGCAGTATCACATTAATTAGAAAACATAGAAAATTTATGGCACAGAAAGAGACCATGTGGATCATCATGTTTGTGTCAAAAAAGAGCTATCCAGGATTTAGAAGCTTCAGGCGGGATAGAGGGGGATGTAAAAGGGGGGGAGGAGTTGCATTACTGGTTAAGGAGAATATCACAGCTGTACTACGGGAGGACACCTCGGAGGGGTCATGCAGCGAGGCAATATGGGTGGAGCTCAGGAATAGGAAAGGTGCAGTCACGATGTTGGGGGTTTACTACAGGCCTCCCAACAGCCAGTGGGAGGTAGAGGAGCAGATATGTAGACAGATTTTGGAAAAATGTAAAGGTAACAGGGTTGTAGTGGTGGGTGATTTTAACTTCCCCTATATTGACTGGGACTCACTTAGTGCTAGGGGCTTGGATGGGGAAGAATTTGTAAGGAGCATCCAGGAGGGCTTCTTGAAACAATACGTAGATAGTCCAACTAGGGATGGGGCCATACTGGACCTGGTATTGGGGAATGAGCCCGGCCAGGTGGTCAAAGTTTCAGTAGGGGAGCATTTCGGGAACAGTGACCATAATTCCATAAGTTTTAAGGTACTTGTGGATAAGGATAAGAGTAGTCCTCGGGTGAAGGTGCTAAATTGGGGGAAGGCTAATTATAACAATATTAGGCAGGAACTGAAGAATTTAGTTTGGGGGCGGCTATTTGAGGGTAAATCAACATCTGACATGTGGGAGTCTTTCAAACGTCAGTTGATTAGAATCCAGGACCAGCATGTTCCTGTGAGGAAGAAGGATAAGTTTGGCAAGTTTCAGGAACCTTGGATAACGCGGGATATTGTGAGCCTCGTCAAAAAGAAAAAAGAAGCATTCGTAAGGGCTGGAAGGCTAGGAACAGACAAATCCCTTGAGGAATATAAAGACAATAGGAAGGAACTTAAGCAAGGAGTCAGGAGGGCTAAAAGGGGCAAACAGGATTAAGGAAAATCCCAAGGCTTTTTATACGTATATAAAGAGCAAGAGGGTAACCAGGGAAAGGGTTGGCCCACTCAAGGATAGAGAAGGGAATCTATTTGTGGAGCCAGAGGGAAATGGGCTAGGTACTAAATGAGTACTTTGCATCAGTATTCACCAAAGAGAAGGACTTGGTGGATGATGAGCTTAGGTAAGGGAGTGTAGATAGTCTAAGTCATCTCATTATCAAAAAGGAGGAGGTGTTGGGTGTCTTGCAAAGCATTAAGGTAGATAAGTCCCCAGGGCCTGATGGGATCTACCCCAGAATACTGAGGGAGGCAAGGGAAGAAATTGCTGGGGCCTTGACAGAAATCTTTGCATCCTCATTGGCTACAGGTGAGGTCCCAGAGGACTGGAGAATAGCCAATGTTGTTCCTTTGTTTAAGAAGGGTAGCAAGGATAATCCAGGAAATTATAGGCCGGTGAGCCTTACGTCAGTGGTAGGGAAATTATTAGAGAGGATTCTTCGGGACAGGATTTACTCCCATTTGGAAACAAATGGACTTATTAGCAAGAGGCAGCATGGTTTTGTGAAGGGGAGGTCATGTCTCACTAATTTGATTGAGTTTTTTGAGGAAGTGACGAAGATGATTGATAAAGGAAGGGCAGTGGATGTTATCTATATGGACTTCAGTAAAGCCTTTGACAAGGTCCCTCATGGAAGACTGGTACAAAAGGTGAAGTCACACGGGATCAGAGGGGAGCTGGCAAGATGGATACAGAACTGGCTCGGTCATAGAAGACAGAGGGTAGCAGTGGAAGGGTGCTTTTCTGAATGGAGGGATGTGACCAGTGGTGTTCCGCAGGGATCAGTGCTGGGTCCTTTGCTGTTTGTAGTATATATAAATGATTAGGAGGAAAATGAAGCTGGTCTGATTATTAAGTTTGCGGACGACACAAAGGTTGGTGTAATTGCGGACAGTGATGAGGATTGTCAGAGGATACAGCAGGATATAGATCGGTTGGAGACTTGGGCGGAGAAATGGCAGATGGAGTTTAATCTGGACAAATGTGAGAAGGTAATGCATTTTGGAAGATCTAATGCAGGTGGGAAGTATACAGTAAATGGCAGAACCCTTAGGAGTATTGACAGGCAGAGAGATCTGGGCGTACAGGTCCACAGGTCACTGAAAGTGGCAAAGGAGGTGGATAAGGTAGTCAAGAAGGCATACGGCATGCTTGCCTTCATCGGTCGGGGCATAGAGTATAAAAGTTGGCAAGTCATGCTGCAGCTGTACAGAACTTTAGTTAGGCCACACTTAGAATATTGCGTGCAATTCTGGTCGCCACACTACCAGAAGGACGTGGAGGCTTTGGAGAGGGTACAGAAGAGGTTTACCAGGATGTTGCCTGGTCTGGAGGGCATTAGCTATGAGGAGAGGTTGGATAAACTCGGATTATTTTCACTGGAACGACGGAGGTGGAGGGGCGACATGATAGAGGTTTACAAAGTTATAAGCGGCATGGACAGAGTGGATAGTCAGAAGCTTTTTCCCAGCGTGGAAGAGTCAGTTACTGGGGGACATAGGTTTAAGGTGAGAGGGGCAAAGTTTAGAGGGGATGTGCGAGGCAAGTTCTTTACACAGAGGGTGGTGAGTGCCTGGAACTTGTTGCCGGGGGAGGTGGTGGAAGCAGGTACCATAGAGACATTTAAGAGGCATCTTGACAAATACATGAATAGGATGGGAATAGAGGGATACGGACCCCGGAAGTGCAGAAGGTTTTAGTTTAGGCAGGCATCAAGATCGGCACAGGCTTGGAGGGCCGAATGGCCTGTTCCTGTGCTGCATTGTTCTTTGTTCTTTGTTCTTTAGATCTGTCTATGCAAGTATGTTGTGAAGAGAATATACGGAGCTTGCAGACCAATATAGATAGGTTCAGTGAGTGGCCAAAAACATTGCAGATGGAGTATAATGTGGGAAAATGTGAAGTTGTTCACTTTGGCAGGAAGATTAAAAAAGCAGAGTATTACTTAAATGGAGAACGACTGCAGAACTCCGAGCTGCAGAGCGATCTAGATGTTCTGGTGCATGAGTCACAAAAAGTTAGTATAGAGGTACAGAAAGTAATAAAGAAGGCTAATGGAATGCTATCCTTTATTACGAGAGGAATTGAAAAAAAAAGTAAGGATATTATGCTTCAGTTATACAGGACATTGGTGAGACCACATCTCGAATACTGTGTGCAGTTTTGGTCTCCTTATATAAGGAAGGATGTGAATGCATTTGAGGCGGCTCAGAGGAGGTTTACTAGATTGATACCTGGAATGGTCGGGTTGTCTTATGAGGAAAGGTGGACAGACTGGGCTTGTTTTCACTGGAGTTTAGAAGAGTGAGGGGAGACTGGATTGAAGTATATAAGATCCTAAACCATCTTGACAAGGTGGATGTGGAAAGGATGTTTCCTCTCGTGGGTGAGTCCGGAACTAGGGGGCACTGTTTTAAAATTAGGGGTGGCCCCTTTAGGACAGAGATGAGGAGAAATTTGTTCTCTCAGAGGATTGTGTGACTTTGGAACTCTCTGCCTCTGATGGTGGTGGAGACAGGGTCAATGAATAATTTTAAGTCGGGGTAAATAGATACTTGTTAGGCAAAGGAATCAAAGGTTATCGGGGGTAAATGGGAGTGTGGAATTCGAGACACAAACAGATCAGCCATGATCTTATTGAATGGCAGAGCAGGCTAGAGGGGCCGAATGGCCTATTTCTGCTCCTAATTCGTATGTTCGTATGCATATATTCAGTGAGAGTTATATTGCTTAATAATGGTTAAACCTTAGTATGGATCTACATTGTTCAATATTTATAACATTACATTGTAAGGGATCACCGTGAGAAAGTTATAACGTAGAAGCTGTATTTGAGTTCTTTTTAATTTTTTTAAATGGTCACTGAACCTCAAAATAAATGTTAAAATAACTACACAGTCAAATATCAATGAACTGGCAATTGCATTCTTCAGCAAGCTACATTTAGGATTTTGTAGGTAGAAGATAGTTTTCAAAGCTTCAGAGAAGATTTTGTGATCTTGTTGATTGTCATCATTTTGAATTTCAGTTGTCTTGATGTCCCCACCAGTTATCTTGCAACATTCGAAAGCAAAACTCAATTTTGTTACATGGTTCAGTACACTTTGCTTTCTTGTCAAGGGGCTTCACATTACTAGCCACTTATGTAAGTTTCTTTTACTTCCTGCTACCAGAGCTGATATTTCTGCATTATTGCCTTAAATGTTTTAATTTCCCGGAACATTTGATTTCAACTTCCAGAGAGTAAATGCCTCTGTTGAAGGCATAGCAATATTTGTTGCAGTTTCTGCTGTTTGAAGGCTGTTTTCCAGTTTTTTTTTTGCAGGAAATTTTGTGGGCTTCAATATGTTTAATTTGCAAAGTAAATAAGAAAAATTATAAACACTGGTACTTTGAATTAAAAATGGACAATATTGGAAATACACTCTAGGTCAGTCAGCATTTGTAAAGAGAAAGTTTCTGACATTTCTTGTGAGTCCGATGAAAGGTACACCCTCAAAATATGATTTGGCTGGTAGAGAACAAGTCATAATATATGTGCAGGTATTTGGTTGGTGGCTGTGTTACCAGTGAGTACCACAAGGATTAGGATTGATGCCACTGCTGTTTGTAATTTGTGTAAGCAATTTAGAGGAAGTATCTAAATTTGCAGATGATACCAAATTAGAAGTAGTGACAAATGATTAATATGAATACACAGAAATTCAAAAGTATCTTGACAAGCTTGATCATGGGGCAGAGAAATGGCATATGCAGTTCAATAGCCACAGTTAGGCCACAGCTGGAGTACTGTGTACAGTTCTGGGCACCACACTGTAGGAAGGATGCGATTGCACTGGAGAGGGTGCAGAGGAGATTCACCAGGATGTTGCCTGGGCTGGAGCATTTCAGCTATGAAGAGTGATTGGATAGGCTAGGGTTGTTTTCCTTAGAGCAGAGAAGGATGAGGAGAGACCTGATTGAGGTATACAAAATTATGAGGGGCATTGATAGGATAGATTGGAAGAAACTTTTTCCCTTAGCAGAGGGATCAATAACCAGGGGGCATAGATTTAAGGTAAGGGGCAGGCGGTTTAGAGGGGATTTGAGGAAAATTTTTTCACCCAGAGTGTGGTTGGAATCTGGAACACACTACCTGAAGAGGTGGTAGAGGCAGGAACCCTCATAACATTTAAGAAGTATTTAGATGAGCACTTGAAATGTTATAGCATACAAGGCTACGGGCCAAGTGCTGGAAAATGGGAATAGAATAGATAGGTGCTTGATGGCCGGTACAGACATGATGGGCCGAAGGGCCTGTTTCTGTGCTATATAACTCTATGACTCTAATACATGGAAATATATGGTTAAGAAATTTGGAGGAGTGAAGGATTTGGATTATGTGCTTAATGTACATAAGGTTTCAAAGCAGGAGACAAAACATGGGTTTTTAGACTAAGATGATCCTCACAATGTTGCCAAGCTTTTGAAAAAGCAAACAGAATTTTAAGATGCACATCAACAGATATAATGTATAAATCCTGAGAGGTCATTTTAAAACTGTATTTGGCACTACATTTGGAGTGCTGCATGCAGTTTTGGTCTGCCTATTTCAAAAAGGATATTCAGTTATTGGAGGGAATGCAGGTTGATCCCACAACTTAAGGGACTGATGTAAGAGGAGACATTGGGCTGAATTTCATCAGTGTGCCACCGCACAGCCCTGCACAGTGGGGGGCTGATTTAAATGGAGGGGCCAGAGCAGCTGCCCCTGATGACGTAGAGGGGCAGCCACTGCACCCCTGGCAATGGCGTCAGGCGCTGGCGCCATTTTTAAAGGGCTTCAAGTCCTTAGCAAAAATTTACATTTTTAAAGGGATATTATATTTCATTTGCTTTTAGTAAATATTAAGAAGATGGAGGCCTTTCCCAACACCGAGATGCCCCCACTAGCATTTTACAGGCCTCCCCACCACAACCCACAGTGTCGAGGGGCTGGTAAAATTTAGCCAAGGGTCTTTTCTCTCTCAGAAAAGAAAAGACTGAGCGGGAAAGTGACAGAAGTGTTTTAAATTATGTACGATTTGGACAAATTGTATCCAACTAAGCTTTTCTGCTGTGGACAGAATTTAGGTACAAACAGTCATATTTTCAAATTAAGGACAACAAAGGAAAATAGGAAATGCAAGAGGATTCTTTACTGTAAGGGTAAGTAGATATGTGGAACAGATTACAGGTATAGGTGATGGAATCAGAAACTATAATGGTTTTCAGGAAGGAACTAGACAGTTAGACAAACTAGAGATTCAGGGTTTTTAGAAATGCACCATGGGAATACTGTGAATAGGTGAGCTAGACGGAATGAAGATCTTCTCTTGTCTTAAAATGTTATTGTGTTACTAACCTACCTTTTCTCTTCACTGATACTAAGGCTGTCTATTTCAACTATTTTCTGTTTAATATGTGAGATTTGTAGCCTTTTGGGTAATTTTGCTTTTGACTCAATGTTGCTGTTGTGATGAGAACTACTGTAGAGTGAATTAAAGTCCTGTTATTCCTGTATTCAATCTCACATATATCCATGAGTATTTTTACATTTTGGATATTTCACTTACGTACAGAATGTCAGCAATCAGGTGCTACCGTCAATCATGGCTCAATGTTAGCACTCTGAGTTCAAAGGGTTGTGTGTTCTATGTGGCTATCATGGTTGTATAACTGACAATTTGTGAAATGTGGGTGTGAGGACTATAGCAGTGCTAAGGGTGAGGTGAGGCATATGGATGCTAGATTTGATTTGTGATTGATAGATATCGTTGGTGAGTGATGGGCATGTGGTGAATAGAGCAGTATGATTGAGGATAGTGATGCAGTTGGTGGGATATGGCATTTGCAGAGAGGAGAGGTCAATTACCAGGGGGCACAGATTTAAGGTGATTGGTAGAAGGGGACATGAGGAAAAATATTTTCACCCAGAGGGTGGTGGGTGTCTGGAATTCACTGCCTGGAATGGTGGTGGAGACAGAAACCCTCAATTCTTTTAAAAGGCACCTGGACATGCACCTGAAGTGCTGTAACCTGCAAGGCCACGGTCCAGGTGTTGGAAGGTGGAATTAGATTGTGCGGCTAGTTTTTTCGGCTGGCACGGACACGGCGGGCTGAATGGCCTTCTTCTGTGCTGTAATTTTTCTATGGTTCTTTGGTTCTAATTGCTGACCTTGATCACTTGTATGAGGTCATTGAGCTGTTTGTGGCACTGCATCCAGGTCCTTGGTGCTACATTCCTGGCATTGACCACCACAGCTATCTCTACCTCACGTTCCTCCTTTAAGACACGCATTAAAATCGACTTCTTTGACCAAGCTTTTGGCCATCTCCCCTAATATTACCTTATGTGGCAGATGTTGCTTTATAATGCTCCTGTGAAGCACATTGGGATGTTTTATTATGTTAAAGCACTATATAAGTACAAAGTTGTTATTTTTATTGTAATGGCTATTAGATCAAACCTATTTATTTCTATCTATTCTATTAATTCATCTATTGCGTAGTGAATGTTTCAGACATAGGGGGCTGAATTTTACCATTTTACCGATGCAGAGGTCATGGCAGGGGGGCCCGGAAAATTATTCCGGGAGTGGCTAGGCCTCGGTGAGGCTCCCCTCCCCCACCCCCGCCACTCAACAGAGAAGCCTTCATTTCAATATGTTAATAAAGGTTAATACATGCAAATAAATTTACCTTGTCCCGACAGCCGTCCCGTGCTGATATTCCAGCTGCTGGCCGGAACTCCCCCGCCTTCAGATCTCCGTCTGGAGATCCAGGCGTGGCATTGGTGGGGAGGGGGGAGGAGTGAAATTTTCAGGGCTGGATGGGGGAGTGGGCAAAGCTCTTTCAATTGGTTGGGGGGGATGGTGGGAAGGATTTGAGGGTAAAAGCTATTAAAGGTCGGGGGGGGGGTGAAGATTGGGATCTGAAGAAAAGGTTTTGTGGGGGGAATGGGCAATTACTGAATTGATTATTCTTTGGGAGTGTGGGTGAGAGGAGTGAAAATGGTATTAAATGTGTAACTTTAAATTTCACCATTCATTCCCTTTAAATATTGAAATGCTAGTGAAGGGCTTGTCGCCCTTTTAAAACGGCGCCGGCGCCTGCACAGTGGCACCGGATACCATTGCCGGGGACAATGCATCCACTCCCTCTGCGTCATTGGGGGCGGGTCTTCCATCACCTCCAAGCTATTGATCCCCCGCATGTAATATAGCAGGGGCTCAGCGACGGGCAATCCTGCCCAGTGTTTTTAGCTTCAACTTTTTCTAGTTTTCCCTTATGTCACCTAAGTCACTAATGCTTTCTTATCCTTGTTCAGCTCTCTGTCCCTTCCTGACTTTCTTTTGGGCCTCCTTATCTTGAGAGACAATGGATACGCGCCTGGAGGTGGTCAGTGGTTTGTGAAGCAGCGCCTGGAGTGGCTATAAAGGCCAATTCCAGAGTGACAGGCTCTTCCACAGGTGCTGCAGAGAAATTTGTCTGTCGGGGCTGTTACACAGTTGGCTCTCTCCTTGCACCTCTGTCTTTTTTCCTGCCAACTACCAAGTCTCTTCGACTCGCCACATTTTAGCCCCGTCTTTATGGCTGCCCGCCAGCTCTGGCGAACGCTGGCAACTGACTCCCACAATTTGTGATCAATGTCACAGGATTTCATGTCGCGTTTGCAGACGTCTTTAAAGCGGAGACGTGGACGGCCGGTGGGTCTGATACCAGTGGCGAACTCGCTGTACAATGTGTCTTTGGGGATCCTACCATCTTCCATGCGGCTCACATGGCCAAGCCATCTCAAGCGCCGCTGACTCAGACTTAATCTGCTTATTTATACCCAAATTGCTACTCTGCTCTACAGCCTTGGCGTTTCTCTGACTGTTTTTGAATTTACCTTTTCCTGGATCCTCCCACCACCCTCTCTTCATTAGTTTAAAGCCCTCTCTACTGCCCCAGCTATTTGATTCTCCAGCACACTGGTCCCTGTGCGGTTTAAGTGGAGCCCGTACCAATGAAACAGCCCCCTCTTTCGCCAGTACTGGAGCCAGGGCCCATGAACAAAAACCCCTGTCTTTCACACCACTCTTTCAGCCAAAAATCTATCCTTCTATGTCATGGCTCAGGTAACGATCTAGAGATTATTGCCTGTGAGGTTCTATGTTTTAATTTTGACTCTAGCTCCACAACCTCTCTCAGTAGAACCTCATTCTACCAATGTCATTGGTTGCTATGTGAACCATGGCAACTGGATCCACCCCTCTAACCTGACTAACCAGACCATTACCTAATCTAAGGCGTGTGACTGCCTCCTGGATCAGTGTCCAGGTAACTCTCCCCCTCTCTGATGCTCCACAAAGTCTGCACCTCTAGAGCTTTGAGCTGAAGTTCCTTGAGCTACAGAAATTTACTGCAGATGTGGTTGTCCCCGCAAACTCCCATATGCTGCAGTTGTGGCACATCACCCGACCTGCCATCCCTATGTAATCCTGTTTTATGTATTTGATTTTTTTTTTTATTCCTTCATGGGATGTAGGCATCACAGGCAAGACCAGCATTTTTTGCCCATCACTGTTTGACCTGGACAACTGAGTGGCTTGCTAAGCCATTTCAGAGGGCAGTTAAGAGTCAACCACGTTGCTGTAGCTCTGGAATCACATGTAGGCCAGACCGTAAGGATGGCAGATTTCCTCCCCTAAAGGACATTAGCAAGCCAGATGGGTTTTTACAAAAAATGATGATGGTTTCATGGCACCATGACTGAGACCAGCTTTCAATTCGAGGTTTTTTTGTTATTGAATTTTTTCTTAATTAACTGAGCATAAATTCCATCAGCTTTCATTCTGGGATTTGAACCAGTGCCCCCAAGATATTAGCCTGGGCCTTTGGATTACTAGTTCAGTGACATTACCACTATGCCACTGTCTCCCCCAAAGGTTATGTAATTAATCAACTTAGCATTTTTTTTAGTTTTTTAACTAATTACTTGATATAGTTTAAGTTACAGGTAGATTAAATTAAATATTTACTTGTAACTTACCCCCACCGCACGTCTTTGTACTATGACTTCACTTTGCAATTTTCTTCTCCCGTGCTGCTCAGTGCCTCCTCTCCCTGTTTAAACTTTTGCTGCACAGGATTCCTGCTCTTTTTAAGTCAAGCTTGGCACAACTGGGCAGAGTGTAAACTGTGCATGTTCTTCCCAGTTGTCCCTCAAGTTTGCATCAGGACCTTATGATTCAGGGAGAAACCTTGGGCAGTGAAAGGCCCCAGTAAATATGGCAGTGGAACAGGAATGGGGTGATTACTTCATCACAGTTATATTAACTCTGCTACTCCCCCATTCCGCCTGACAGGCTTGAGTTTAAGTCGGCTCTATACATCTCACACAGAACCATCCCTAAAATGCCTAAAATGCTGGTATTCCACTTTTAGATTTCTGGGAATTAAGTATGCACTTTATCATTTTTAATTCAGAATGAAAATAAAAGTCTTCTATTTCAAGCCATGAAAGTGCTTGTTACTAATTAACAAGTACTGCAACTTGAAATTATTGTTGTGAGTTAGCACTGTGATGCCATACTGTGCACCAAATGTTACCATGCCAAGTTACTGCCCTGAAGAGGATTTGGACTAAGTTCAATAAGATTAGTGTAAAAGTAAAAAAGAACAAATTGACCTTCCAATCGATCTTGAAGAGCTACTGTTATCATCAGATTCCCTTCATAACATTACACATCAAAAATAGTCATTGTAAATTGTAATATTCCTGGCATTCATTTTTAAATTGAAACTGAAATTGTGCTCCATACGAGCCTCTGGATAAACAGCCTGGTGTGACTATCATTGTTAATTTGAATTCTGTTTTTAAAGCTTTACTGTTTAATTGTTGTCTATTTTCAATATTAACTTCTTTACTTTTGGTACAATAGAATTTAATAATTATTGTCAACCCACATGCCAAATGAGAAATATTAATTTCATTGGTTGGAAACTTAAATTAGACTTTTAATGGAGAAAATCCTACAGTAACTCTTAAAAAACTAGCAGCCAAGATGGCCACTGCAATTTGCATCTGAAATACCAGGAGATTGAACAGGAGACAAAAATCTAACAAAAAGCCCAGCCGGGACAATGCCTTGCTCTAAGTGATTGAATTACCTAAAATGGCCTCATTAGCATGACAGTCCAGACAATCCTGACATATTGACTTTGAAAGAGCAAACCCCCTACAACTGTAAATTGGCATATTGGGGCATATGGAGCCAAATCCTAATGTTGAATTTCATTAGAAGGTTCCAGAAAATCTGAATCAGCCATGCGGCCATCTGTTCATCTCAGGAGGAGCTGGTTTTGTTTCCTTTGGACAAAGAAACAAGCAGTAACTGAGTGTTCAGCAGCAGAGAAAGCTGTGGGCCTCCCTTTCTCACTGTCTCTTTCTTCCTTCGCAGAAAACATCAAGTTTGAAAACTATCTTCGACTGTGGACCCTCCAAGCCTACAGACTGCTGCAGCCAGCAACCAGGCGAAGAGAGCCAACTGCAATTCTGCCTTCAAGAAAACTCTAAGCAAAGCAGGAAACCGCAAAGTGCACTTTGACCAATGAGGACTTCACGAATACAGCTTCAGCTGAGAACTACCGGATCATCCATTTCACAGACTATTTATTTAAGTTCCATTTATTCTGGACTTTAATACAACCGCAAAATCTATTTTTCCCTCTGTAAACTATTTGCATGTGTGTGATTTTCCTATGAATGTGTGCGTGAATGTGTAACATATTTTTTTGTATTTTTAAATCAGGGTTAGAGTGTTAAGTATAATAAACTAACCTCTTTTTTGTTTAAACTCAAGAAAAGCTGTTTGGTTCTTTCACAATCACAGTAAAGGTAAAAGGTAAAACATTCACAAAGGTGGTAAGCACAATCACTGTTTAAAAAATGATTAAACTCTGTTGCAGTCAAATAAGAGGAAGGGCAAGAGGGGAGCCTGAGATGCTCTTCTCACTTGGCTGTGATATTATTATAATATTTTTTCCAAAAAAAATTTAAAACAGTATAGCTTCCTGTGAAATCTTTGTAATGGTACTTTTGAAATATTTTGTACCTTTGTATGATCTCATTCTAGAAACACAGAAATGCCTGTTTTACATCCAGGAAATGAGCACTAAAGCAGTGAAATTCATGTTGCAATCTCACACACCTCTTTTGCACATTCACCCATCACCATGTTGAATTTGCCTGCCTGAAATCAGTGAATCCCTATCTAAGCATGCTAAACAGTGTCGTACACTTGTATTTGGCCTCTCCAATCACTCTGGCATCCTGTCTGTCTAGTTCAAATCAGTCTCAGATGTCATGGGTAGAAAAAGGTTCATGGGCACCATTCCTACTAATACTAAAGGGAGCATCAGCTAGGTAGTTTATTTAGACTGCTAGTGCACTGCTTTTGAGTTATTTTGGAGTTTTGGCCACTGGAATTGACAGTCGTCAGTTCTGAAAGTAATTGACTTATTTAGTATTTAACTGAGGTATAAATCTAAAAAGAGTTTGAACCTTGAACTGATGTCATCAGGGCAGTGGCACAGTCACCCCACCCACTTCACGCCCACTTTGGGTGCAAGTTAGAAGACTGTCCCTTAGTATCATTGGGCTGAATTTTACCGACCTCCCCCCCACATCGCCCCCACCCCCCACCGATGTTTGGTTTCATGGCAGGGGGTGGGGGCAGAAAATGCCTTCGGGAGAGGGCCGCCATGTACCCCAATGCCGGGAGGGCCCCGCCCAATATTACTGGTGAGAGTGAGGAGGTACTGGAAAGGCTGGCTATGCTCAGGGTAGATAAGTTACCTGATCCAGATGGTTTATATCCCAGGTTGTGGAAGTGGGGGTGGAGATAGCAGAAGGGCTTGCCATAATCTTCCATTCTTCCCGAGATATGGGTTGTGCCAGAGGATTGGAGAGTGGTGAAAACATTATTCAAGAAAGGGTGTAAGGACATTCCTAGCAACTACAGGCCAGTTAGTTTAACATCAGTGCTGGGTAAAGTTTTGGAAACAATAATCAGGGAAAAAAATCAACAGGCATTTGGAGTGGTTTGACTTAATTAACCAATGCTAACACTGACAAGCGTGAGGTTATGTATTTTGGCAGAAGGTATAGGGTGAGGCAATATAGACTTAATGGCACAGTTCTAAAGAATGTGCAGGAACAGAGGGACCTGGGGTTGCAGGTGCATTGATCTTTGAAGGTGGCAGGACATATTGAGAGAGTGATTAGTAAAACAGGTGGGATCTTGGGCTTCATAAATAGAGGTATTGAGTACAAAAGCAGGGAAATTATGCTGAACATTTACAAAATTCTGGTTAGGCTCCAACTGGAGTATTGGCTAGAATTTTTCGATGGGTGAGGAGGGCCATGTCCACCGACTGAAAAGGTGGTGGTGAGCCTGCCTCCGCCAGGCCTGGGGTGCCACTCTGGGATTTTTCGGTCCCCAGGCCCTTAATTGGTCTTGGGTGGGACTTCCATTTCCTTGAGTCAGGAAGTCCCACATAATGAAGCTGCCAGCCAATCAGCGGGCCGGTAGCTCTTAGCCCATCAGTGCCATTGGGAGAGTTGGCCACTGCTGGAACTATACCCAGCCATCTGAAGGAAGATGAAAGTTGGCCCCGGAACGAAGGTAAGTTTTTAGGGCCTCGCCAGGGACAATCGGTCGGGCCCCGGCGAGGCAAGGGGGTTCAGTTAGGGGGCAGGGGAGTGTTGTGCTGGGGCTTCGGGGGCGACCCTCCATGAGGCACAGAGTGCCCGATCAGGAGGGTCCCCCACAATCCCGCAAGAAGGCCACCTTGTTTCACCAGGCGGGCTTTTTGAGGCCTCAGCCGCCCACCAGACAAGAGTAAAATACCTGTGGCTGCAGGCGGAAGTGCTTAAGTGCCAGTTAATTGGCCACTTATGGGCCTTAATTGACCTGGGGTGCGCGGGCCATTTCTCGGCACCGCTGCCCTGTGTAAAATTGCAGCGGTTTTGGGAGGGGTTGGGAACGGCGCCCCCCACCCTGTCTCCCATTCAATTTTATGCACACCTCCCCCCCCCTCCCCGGCCACCAGCCTGCTCGTTTGGGGGTGTACAATTCCGGCCAATGTGTCCAGTTCTGGTCAACACACTTCAGAAAGGATATGCTGGTTCTTGAGAGGGTGCAGAGGAGATTTACCAGAATGGTTCCAGGGATGGAGGATTTTAGTTACAAGGTTAGGTCAGAAAAACTGAGTTTGTTCTCTTTAGAACATAAGAGATTGAAGGGAGATTTAATAGAAGTGTGCAAGATTATGACAGGTTTAGATAAATTAGACAAGGAAAAACTATTACCATTAACAAATAATACAAGGACTAGGGGACACAGATTGAAAGTTTTAGGCAAAAGATGCAGGGGGAATATGAGGAAGCACTTTTTTTACGCAGCAGGTGTTAATGATCTGGAGTTCGCTGCCCACAAGGGTGGTTGAAATAGAGACGATCAGTGACTTCAAAAGGAAGTTCGATGGGAAATAGACTTGCAGGACTACAGGGATCAGGCAGGGGATTGGAGAGTTGGCATGGACACGATGGGCCAAATGGCCTCCATCTGTGCCGTAAATAACTCTATGACTCCTCAATTATGAATCCACAGTGGTAGCTGATACCCTCCAGGCTATTCCCCAATGCCCTGTGGTAGAATCCATGGGTAAACCACCATCGATGGGAGAGCTGCAATAAGCAATCAAACAGATGAGAAACAACAAAGCCAGCTGAGGTCTTCAAAGCCAGTGGGCTTTTGTTCACATCAAGACTCTATGCACTCATCCTATAGATTCGGAAGGAAAAAGAGCTGTCCCCTCCCCCACCCCTGACTTCAGGAATGCAACAATTGTAGAGAAGAGAAATAAATCATGCTGTGGAAAATATCAAGGTATTTCCCTCTTGTCCATTGTCACAAAAATGTGCTAGGTTGAAGGATGATTTTTTTTTTAATCCACCAGCTGGAAACCTGAATATTAAACTGGTGGAGATGAACCGCTCAAACCTTGCAAGCTTCGAACTCTGTCTGCTGACTGTGCTTACTTACTTAAGCCTGATGGGCGATCTATTGTGGATAGAGAACTTTTCAGAAGGAACAGACAGAAACCTCCTTTAGCTACATGGCTTAGAGAAATTTCCGGAAAGAATAGACAGTGATCTCCTTTGAAGGAATTCAGTCACACTGCTGTCTCCCAGAGAACCACTGAATCAGCATCCACCTTTTCAAACTGGAAGCTGGAGAGCCAGTGAATCAGCATACACGTCTTCAAACCGGAAACCTCAGGACCACCAAATTCAGCCTGAAGCCAGCCAAGTCACCAACCTCCACAGACTGTCTACCCCTTTTATTTCTCTGGACTCTAATTCAACCAATCTATCCTTCCTGACTCTGTAACCTATTTTGTGCATGTGTGTGCGTGTGTGCACGCGACAGTTGGAGCGTATTTCGTTATTTCTACTTAGATCGGTATAAGTATAATAAAGTTAACCTCTATTTTTGCTAAACTCGAGAAAGCCTGTCCAATTGGCTTTTTTATGATCACGGCAAGTACACAAGTTAAAGACTCACTGAATTGGCAAGAATATTCACTTAAAAAAGAAATAAATCTGTTGTGGTCAAACAAGGAGAGTGAAAAGAGAGGAGCCCTTCGATCCCTCCTCATCTGATCATAACACCAGAGCATGGAAAATCCTGACATGCATTCTCCTGAGTTGCCAACTTCCTGTGGCTGAGAAATCTCCCAGAGACACAGTGTGGCTTTAGGCCTTCCAGAAGAACCTCTCACTTGGTCTTTGTTGCCAGACAAATCCAAGAAAAATGTCAAGAACAACATCAGGAACTCTTATGGGTACCCGCATGGGTCCTAGTTATGCCTGTCTTTTTGTGGGATATGTCGAGCATTCTTTGTTCCAGTCCTACTCAGGCCCCCTCCCCCAACTCTTTTTCCGGTACATTGATGACTGTATCGGTGCCGTTTCCTGCTCCCTCCCCGAACTAGAAAACTTTATCAACTTTGCTTCCAATTTCCACCCTTCTCTCACCTTTACATGGTCCATCTCTGACACTTCCCTTCCCTTCCTCGACTTCTCTGTCTCCATCTCTGGGGATAGGTTGTCTACCAATATCCATTATAAGCCCACCGACTCCCACAGCTACCTCGACTACACTTCTTCACACCCTACCTCCTGTAAGGACTCCATTCCATTCTCCCAGTTTCTCCGTCTCCGACGCATCTGCTCTGATGATGCTACCTTCCATGACGGTGCTTCTGATATGACCTCCTTTTTCCTCAACCGAGGATTTCCCCCCACTGTGGTTGACAGGGCCCTCAACCGTGTCCGACCCATTCCCCGCACCTCTACCCTCACCCCTTCCATTCCCTCCCAGAACCATGACAGGGTTCCCCTTGTCCTCACTTTTCATCCCACCAGCCTCCATATCCAAAGGATCATCCTCCGCCATTTTCGCCACCTCCAGCGTGATGCCACTACCAGTTGCATCTTCCCCTCCCTTCCCCTGTCAGCATTCCGAAGGGATCGTTCCCTCCGCGACACCCTGGTCCACTCCTCCATTACCCCCACCACCTTGTCCCCGTCCCAGGGTACCTTCCCCTGCAATCGCAGGAGGTGTAATACCTGCCCATTTACCTCCCCTCTCCTCACTATCCCAGGCCCCAAACACTCCTTTCAGGTGAAGCAGCGATTTACTTGTACTTCTTTCAATGTAGTATACTGTATTCGCTGCTCACAGTGTGGTCTCCTCTACATTGGGGAGACCAAGCGCAGACTGGGTGACCGCTTTGCGGAACATCTCCGCTCAGTCCGCAAGCAGGACCCTGAGCTTCCGGTTGCTTGCCATTTCAACACTCCCCCCTGCTCTCATGCTCACATCTCTGTCCTGGGATTGCTGCAGTGTTCCAGTGAACATCAACGCAAGCTCGAGGAACAGCATCTCATTTACCGATTAGGCACACTACAGCCTGCCGGCCTGAACATTGAGTTCAATAATTTCAGAGCATGACAGCCCCCCATTTTACTTTCATTTTTAGTTATTTTTTCTTCCTTTTTTTACATTCTTTTTTACATTTTTTACTATTTTTTTTGCATTTATTTCATTTCATCTTAGTTTGTTCAGTTTGCTTACCCACTGTTTTTTTCAGGTTTTTTTTCAGGTTTGCACTTGTTGCTGTTCAATATTCAGTGTATTCACACCTAATCTGTACTAATGCTTTGTCTTTCAACACACCATTAACATATTGTTTGCCTTTGCTCCGTGACCTTTTGGTCAGCTATGTGGCCTGGTCCAATCTACACCTTCTCCTTTGTTATCTCTTGCCCCACCCCCACCTCACTTGCTTATAATCTGTGACTTTTCTAATATTTGTCAGTTCTGAAGAAGGGTCACTGACCCGAAACGTTAACTCTGCTTCTCTTTCCACAGATGCTGCCAGACCTGCTGAGTGATTCCAGCATTTCTTGTTTTTGTTTCAGGAACTCTTCATTGCATTCATCCACCTGACCAAAGCATTTGACTCAGTAAATCGCAAGGCTCTGTGGATTGTGCTCCAACTATTTGGATGTCCATGAAACTTCATCACAATCCTGAAATTGCTTCATGACTGCAACTGTCTTCAGTGGGTGATCCGAAGCAGATGCATTGAAAGCCCAGACTGGGGTCAAGCAAGGCTGTGTGATAGCCCCCATACCATTCACAATCTACCTGACAGTGGCTACTCACCTCATCAAAGATAAACTGCCCTCTGGTGTCAGTATTAAATACTATCTAGATGGCTGCAGTGTCATTGCCCACTCTGCACCAGATTTGCAAGCCACTCTAGATCTCTTCAATTCTGCATACAAGACACTCGGCCTGTCCTTGAATGTTGCCAAAACAAAACTCAGGTATCAACCCACACCTGGTCAGTCAAATATTCCAACTCCCGTAAATATTGAAGGAGAGATTCTGGACTATGTTGAGCACTTCTCATACCTTGGCAGCCCCCTCTCTCAAAAGACCACCATTTACAAGGAGATCCAACACAGGATCAGTTTTAAAAACAAGAAATGCTGGAACCACTCAGCAGGTCTGGCAGCATCTGTGAAAAGAGAAGCAGAGTTAACGTTTCAGGTCAGTGACCCTTCTTCACAGGATCAGTTTCACCAGTTCAGCTTTCTACAAACTATGGCAGTGAGTGTTTGACGACAAAGACCTCCATAAATCAACAAAACTCTTAGGGCTGAATTTAGTGCAACCATTTGGAGTGGGAATGGTGGCCTAATGGGCTGGATAATCGAGTCGGACATGTCCGTCCGGAAATCCGACGTCACGACATCGGTTCCGGATTTAGTCACCGCCCAAAATGATGGGAATGCAATTTAAATTGCTGAACACTTGTCGACGGGTGGCCCTCATGTGCATTTGGATACCCTGCCGTTGAAAGCAGGCGGTACCGAGGTGAGACCTTAGTACCACGACAGGTAGGCAGCCATGACCAGCACCACATTAGGAAAGAGGGGGAGCAGAGGCCATTGTCGGCCGACAGTGCTGCGTGTTCTACAAGGGGGGGGGGTCTCAGGTGGGGGTAACAGCTGAAAAGGGTCTTGGGTGGGAGTGCCGGATGAGCAGGGTCTCTGGTGTGGTTATCGGCTGAACAGGGTGTCGGGTGGGGGTACTGGCTGAACAGGGCCTCGGTTGGGGGTACCGGCTGAGCAGGGTCTCGGGTGGGGGTACTGGCTGAACAGGGTTTAGGGTGGGGGTACCGGATGAGCAGGGTCTCGGGTGGGGGTGTCGGCTGAGCAGGGTTTAGGGTGGGGGTACTGGCTGAGCAGGGTCTCAGGTGGGAGTAACAGCTGAACAGGGTTTCGGGTGGGAGTGCCGGATGATCAGGGTCTCTGGTGGGAGTGCCGGATGAGCCGGGTCTCCGGTGGGGGTACTGGTTGAGTAGGGTCTCCAGTGGGAGTGCCGGATGAGCAGGGTCTCGGGTGAGGGTACCAGCTTAGCAGGGTCTCAGGGCGGAGTGTCGGCTGAGGAGGGTCTCGGGTGAGAGTGTCGGTTGAAAAGGGTCTTGGGTGGTCTGCAAGATGGGAGGTTAGTTTTAGGTGGCTGTCTTGGGTGTCCAAAGTGTTGGTTAAGAGGTTTGGACGAGAAGGAATCAGCAGCGGTGAGCACTGAGGGCCATCAGGGAGTCTGCCGGGAGAAGTAGCAAAGGCATAGTTGCCAAGGTAGGGTCACCTCAGCATTGACAGCACTCTGGAGGCCCACTGATCACCCTGTCTGTTTGAACCCCTGCGGCACAATGCGGCACCTCCAATGGAGGGTGGGCCAGGAGGCAGCTGTGTCTGCCCATGAAGCTCCACAATGAGAGCAGCAGCAGCCAGACATGCCAAGAAGGGCCCACCTGTGCCAGACAGTGTACCAGACTTGAATCAGCTACCTCCAAATGTCCGAACAGCATTGTCAGCGAAGACCACAGCTCACCAAGGAGGCTGTCACGGACTTATACACCCTGCTGCAGGATGAGTTGTGACCTATGGGATTTGGTGGTCACCTTATGCCAGTGGCCCTAAAGATCACAGTGGCATTAAACGTTTATGCATCTGGATCATTGCAAGGATCCACTGGGGACATGTGTGGGGGTCTCCCAGGCAGCAGCCTACCTTTACATCAAGGAGGTGACAAATTTCCTGTTCAAGAGGGTCGGTGACTATGTGCGCTACCGGACCAACTCTGACAATCAGTCTGAGAGGACCATCGGATTCAGGGCCATCACTGGATTCTCCCAGGTGCAAGGTGTGTTATATTGCACACAAGTGGCCATCAAGGCTCCAATAGACCAGCCAGCCACCTTCATCAACAGGAAGGACTTTCATTCTATCAATGTGCAACTAGTCTGCGACCACTGAAGGTGTTTCCTGAAGGTGTGTGCTCACTTCCCGGGAAGCAGGCACGATGCCTACACACTCCGACAGTCTCCGGTGCCACAGTTTTTCAGGGCTCCCCAATCATCTTCAGGAATGGATTCTCGGGGACAAAGGCTACCCATTGAAGACATGGCTACTGATGCCTGTGAAGAACCCTTGCAATGCAGCAGAGGAGAAGTACAACACTTGCCACGGCTCAACCCGAGCGACGGGCTGCTGAGATGAAACTCCATTGCCTAGATTTATCCAGTGGAGTCCTGCAGTATGCCCCAGCGAGGGTTTCACATATTGTTATTGTCTACTGGGTTCTGCACAATCTAGCACTGCGGAGGGGGGAGGCCTTGCATGACGAAGAACATGATTGAATGACTTTCCTCCAGGAGCACATGAAGGCTGCAGATGAGCAAACAGCACTGGGTGTTGAAACCCTTGCACCGGAGGCCAGGCAGATTGAGCGACGGGCCAATGAGGCAAGACACAATCTTATACTTACCTGCTTCCAGTCACTATGATAACAATAAAGACTCACCTCAATGCATGCAGCCTGTCGCCTCCTTTCTATTTGTGTTCTGTGCCTAGTGCCCAGCTGAACCACCCACTATGGCCCGTGGGAGACCCTTTTGAAATTAGCTTTGCAGGGCGGTGAGGGTGGATAGCAGTTATTATGAAATTAATCTTTCTTTTGGCCTCCTTATCTCGAGAGACAATGGGTAAGAGCCTGGAGGTGGTCAGTGGTGTGTGAAGCAGTGCCTGGAGTGGCTATAAAGGCCAATTCCAGAGTGACAGGCTCTTCCACAGGTGCTGCAGAAAAATTTGTTTGTCGGGGCTGTTACACAGTTGGCTCTCCCCTTGCGCCTCTGTCTTTTTTCCTGCCAACTGCTAAGTCTCTTCGACTCACCACACTTTAGCCCCGCCTTTATGGCTGCCTGCCAGCTCTGGCGAACGCTGGCAACTGACTCCCACGACTTGTGATCAATGTCACAGGACTTCATGTCGCGTTTGCAGACGTCTTTAAAGCAGAGACATGGACGGCCGGTGGGTCTGATACCAGTGGCGAGCTCGCTGTACAATGTGTCTTTGGGGATCCTGCCATCTTCCATGCGGCTCACATGGCCAAGCCATCTCAAGCGCCGCTGACTCAGTAGTGTGTACAAGCTGGGGATGTTGGCCGCCTCGAGGACTTCTGTGTTGGAGATACGGTCCTGCCACCTGATGCCAAGTATTCTCCGGAGGCAACGAAGATGGAATGATTTGAGACGTCGCTCTTGGCTAACATACGTTGTCCAGGCCTCGCTGCCATAGAGCAAGATACTGAGGACACAGGCCTGATAGACTCGGACTTTTGTGTTCCGTGTCAGTGCGCCATTTTCCCACACTCTCTTGGCCAGTCTGGACATAGCAGTGGAAGCATTTCCCATGAGCTTTTTGATTTCTGCATCTAGAGACTGGTTACTGGTGATAGTTGAGCCTAGGTAGGTGAACTCTTGAACCACTTCCAGAGCGTGGTCGCCAATATTGATGGATGGAGCATTTCTGACGTCCTGCCCCATGATGTTCGTTTTCTTGAGGCTGATGGTTAGGCCAAATTCATTGCAGGCAGCCGCAAACCTGTCGATGAGACTCTGCAGGCACTCTTCAGTGTGTGATGTTAAAGCAGCATCGTCAGCAAAGAGGAGTTCCCTGATGAGGACTTTCCGTACTTTGGACTTCGTTCTTAGATGGGCAAGGTTGAACAACCTGCCCCCTGATCCTGTGTGGAGGAAAATTCCTTCTTCAGAGGACTTGAACGCATGTGAAAGCAGCAGGGAGAAGAAAATCCCAAAAAGTGTGGGTGCGAGAACACAGCCCTGTTTCACGCCATTGTTAAAAACCCAGTTACACCTCATTCAACAAGGTTTAACTTTTTCAAGGGTTTTTACACTGAGATCCAAAGTGTAAGAGTTTAGGTTACTGTCAGTTCATAAGATTTTCCATTGATTGCAGTCTGGGGGTGCCTCAACAGCACACTCAATGGATAAAAGTAGAATCACTGACAGCAGCTGCTGGATTTCAGTGTTCTCCCACATATGTGCAGACTCCCAAAGTTGCTGGCAGATTCAGTGGAGCAATACCACTGCAAAATCCAGGCTAATGTGTGAGCTAAAAACTTACGAATTAGATAGCCCAGGGAGAAAGAAGTTTCCCTGAACTGACTGGCAGCTTGAGGGTTAAATGTGCTTGAAGTCTTTCCTTTTTAATGTACTCCAATGTTTTTCTCGGTATAGCTGTTAAACTAACAAGTCTATAATTTGCAGAGTTATGCTTCTAAGCCTTTCTAAAAGTGGAACAGCATTATCTACTTTTCAATTATCTGTGACTATCCCTGTATTTAATGAACTGCAAAAAACGTCTGCCACGGCAGCTCTGCTTCTGCCCTCATTTCCTTATGTCTTGGATACATTCTTTCTCCTCGTGTTGCCTTATAAATATTCAGTCTTTCCTGCTTCTGAACTATTTCATTACCAAGTCTCTGTTTTCTCAATGAATTTGGATGCATTACTCAGCCTCTGAACAAACAAAACGAACACACAATTATCTTCTATAATGAAAGATGTTGTAAAAGCAGTAAAAATGTCTACTATATTGTTTATTCTCCGGTTACTTTACCATTCTTTAAGGAGATGTCATGGCTTTAAAAGTGTTAATATTAACTTTCCAGCATGATACTGCACTCATTCATTCTCAGTCTCTCCATTTATCCTGAAAAGTTATTCATTTTGTTGATGTTTTATCCCTTTTTTTGCAATTTATTTTCCTCTATTCAACCCCTTTATCTTTAAAATCAGCTTTCCTGAAAAGTGATACATCCATTTTATTCTTTTTCTCTCCTACTCATCTCAATTTAGGACACTCATTGCTGCTGCTCAAGTATTCTGCCAGCTCTACATCTTCCATCAAGCTCATTAGTAAATATTAGATCAAGTGTGCCTCTTTGCTCAGACCCCATTTTAATATGCTGTATTAAAGCGCAGTCCTGTACTTATAACAGGTTCTGACTGATTGAAATGTCCTATCCCCAATTAATTATAGTTAGAACTGAAAACAACAGAAGTGGCGAGAAATTCAGCTCTGTAGTGCCACTGGAGCTGGTGCTGCAGAAACCAGAGACCCTCAAAATGGCATGCGTAGTGTTTCTGGCCACGTCTGGTGAGACCTGCATGCTTGGAAGGGCATTAGTGCGGCCATGTCCTGCGTGCACCAGATGCATCCTAACTGGTAAAAGAAGCAAAACATGAGGAAATGTTTTTCCATGTAGCGAGCGGTTAAGGTCTGGAATGTGCTGCCTGAGAGTGTGGTGGAGGCAGGTTCAACTGAAGCATTCAATTGTCTATTCTGGACGTCTGTGGATAATGCGATTTCCGGTGATCCTGTGAGCCCTTTACTCCTCCGCAAGCTTTGACTCTCAAAAGAGTTTCCAATCTCCACAGACTTTTGCTGTATATTTTCAGAGAAGCTTTCTCTCCAGCTGCCACTGCTGGGTGTTTTCTCTTACAGCTTGCCCTGAGGCTGCAACCTGATGGTTCCTTCCTTACAACCCGCTGTCTCCAGAAAGTCTGTTAAATGCAGAGACCAGTCGACTGAGTTTCACAAAGCAACTCGGCCTTTCCATTGTCCCAGATGCTAACATCTACCTGGTCTGGTTCATTTGCATACTCTCAATGGCTGACTCCTTGTTTTTACGATCCAATAGTCTGGCAGGACAAAACCCATTGTTCTTCAGGTGTTAGTGCTGTAGTCTCTATTCTTCAGAAAACAGTCTTTGATCTGTTCTCTCTGTTGTCCTGGTAACCTTTCACAGAGTGGAGGTGAGGTCAGCTAACCTTCTGGACTCCAGCTTGAACTTTTAAAAAATCACAATCCTTAAGACATAATCATGTTGCAATGTCCAGTGTTCAGAACAGTAACCTGTCCACACAAAGGCTGCAACAGCCATGTGGGTTGTAATTACAGTGCTTCTGGGTTTGCAACAAAACACGGAGGTGAAGCAAAGGTTGCGGTGAGGTGAAGCTCTGCACGGAAGGAGGAAGAGGAAGAGGAGAAGTCTGGGAGGAGGCATAGAATCACAGAATTGCTCCAGTAGCAGAAGGAGGCCATTCAGCCCATCGTATCTGCACCGGCTCTCCTACTGAGCATTTCACCTAGTGCCACTCCCCCGTCTTCTCCCCGTAACCCTGCACATTCTTCCTTTTCATATAAGTCTAGTTCCGTTTCGAATGCTTCAGTTGAACCTGCCTCCATCACGTTCTCAGGCAGCACATTCCAGACCTTAACCACTCGCTGTGTGAAAGAAGTTTTCCTCACGTTGCTTTTGCTTCTTCTACCAATTACTTTAAATCTGTGCCCTCCTGCTCTCGATCCTTTCACGACTGGGAACAGTTTCTCTCTAACTACTCTCTGCAGACCCCTCATGATTTTGAATACCTCTGTCAAATCTCTTCTTAGCCTTCTCTTCTCCAAGGAAAACATTCTCAATTTCTCCAATCTATCTTCATAACTGGAGTTCCTCATCCCTGGAATCATTCTTGTGAATCTTTTCTGCACTCTCTCCAACGCCTTCACATCTTTCCTAAAGCACGGCACCCAGAACTAGACGCAATATTCCAGCTGAGGCTGAACTAGTGTCCTTTACAAGTTCAACATAATCTCCTTGCTCTTGTACTCTATGCCCCAGTAAGGACATATTTGCTCCAAACTGGCCATCCATGAGCACCTACTTAGACTCCAGTTCCATTAGGATAGCATCCCTTCACCAGCATTGCTTCACTATACCCCAACTTCCCATTCATCTGTGACATCAAACCAGAGCATCCACCTGGCCAAAATCCTGCAATAAATGACATTTTTTTAAACAACGCATTCAATTATATAAATGAGAATGAACTATTCACCCTTAGGCATTGCCTTAGTCCCTGCCTTTACCTGTCCTAGTGGTCCTGTACAGTGCTACTCGAGTGGCTGCAGCACGGCTGGTAGAAGGTTACTGACTTTCAGTGGAGAATACTGCAGATGACCTTGCAGAATGACCTCGAGCAGTGCTGGGTCTTGATGGCCCAGTTTCAGACTGTACCATCTCAGCATTAGCAGCAACAATCTGGGCTGACTGGGAGGCAACAGCAAGGGCACTGGAACAGCGGCAGTGGTGCGAGCACAAATGCTGTCAACCACGACAGCAGCTTCGTGCTCCATGGTGCCACTGCCAAACCCCTGGACAGTGCCTCAATAATCCTATTAATCTGTTGGAGGGCAGATTGCCAGACTGCTGTGAGAGCCTGCAAGCCCCTTTGCCAACTGAGATCCACAGCCATGATGGCAGCCGTCTGAGCCTGCATGGCAGCAAGCATGGGCCTTATGACCTCTGTCTGAGCTTCCACTGCAGTACTGAGACGTTGGGTAGCTTCTGCCTGTGCTGCAATGGAAGATGAGACTTCAGCCACCAAACGTTGGATTATGGGTGGGTCCACCAGTGCTATCATGGGGTTAACCACCACTTTCCTCGCTGGAAAGGATGGGCTCCAACCTCAGCATGATGGCTTCTGCCACACTCCTCCATGCTCCTCGAAAGTGAAGGATGCTGTCTGGCAGACCTGTGTGCATGTTCATCAGTGTTCTCCTGTAGATCACCCCATCAATGTCTTCATCTGAGTACCCTGTAGCAGAATTCGTTGTGGCCTTGGCCTCCAGTCAGTTGCACAGGAACTGTTCTTTCCCCATGCCTGGTTGCAGCTCACTCAGACCCAGTGACTCATCCCTTCTGATCCCCATTCTATATTAGCCTGTAAAGTTTGTGCACTGCCAGTATCTGAGCTGGTGGCTGCAAGTGCCAGATCAAGTGACAGTGCCTCTTCTTCAATGGTGCCAGTGTTGCTCTCACCTTCCTCCAAACACATTTGTATGTCTTACCATTTACGACCAAATTTTCCCTTTTAGAAACTTTCAGATCCTCCTTCACCAGTTTTTCATGATGCCTTATCATGACTCTTGCCTCCGAGTGCAAAGGTTATTGTTTAAGCACCATTCCAGACACTTGAGCATATAATCTCGTCTGTCAATTCACTGCAGGTCTGACTGTACTATCTTTTGGATGAGGCATTAAACTGAAGCCCTGTCTACCTGCTCAAGGTGGATATAAAATAACTCATGGCACTATTTGAAGAAGAACGGGTCCTGGCCAACATCACTAATATAGATTAGGGTAGAAGTTAGTCTGGACCCAAAATCAGAGGGGTCTAAAGCTGTTTTAGTCATCCACCTAGAACACTTATAAAATGGGCCCCATGAATTTGGCATTGGGACTCCAACATCTGTGCAGATTGGGCACAGTCACCCCATTGCTAAATGGTATGCTTTGTGGCTGGTTTATGCACATAAAAATAGCCACAATGCATATCAATTTCTAGCCCATTACCTAATCATTTATTCCATTTCTATTTTGGGGATTTGCTGTGCACAAATTGGCTGCAATGTTTCCTGACATTGCAACAGGAGCAACACTTCAAAAGTATTTCATTGTGAATTGCTTTGGGATATCCTGACAATGTGAAATGTGCCATATAAAGAAAGACAAAAGAAGGATTTGAATTATATAGCACTTTTCATGACCTCAGGATGTCCCAAATTCCTTTTCTGTAATCACTGTTGTAATGAATGCAAAGTCTTTCTTTCTTCTACTCTTTGTCAACATGTTAAATAAAATTAAATGAAACTGGCATTTACTTTCCAGTTTTATTTAGATCATTCAACCAATTGTATCCACTTTAGACCAAATTTAAATACTCAGACGCTCCCATTCCAGGAAAATTATGAATGATTCTGTCAACGGCACCCACCTAAAAATCACAATTGACCCCTTCTCTGCATTTCACAATCAGAGGCTGTCATGCTTCTGTGAGTGCCTTGTGATCTCATTAGACATACCCAGATCTCTACAACATGCAACTGACAATATTGGAGGGAGTTTATCACAATTTCTTCCTTGCCACTATCACAGGCTGAACCAGACTTTGAATAATTTCAGCATCCTGATTGGCCCTGAGTTAAGTTTTAAATCCAAAGTCCTCGCCAGCACCTTCAGAGCTTTAGCTCGAGTCGCTCTGAACAGGCTCCAGAAGCTGGCCGAGCGCGTCTACCCTGAGGCACAGTGTGGCTTTCGTGCAGAGAGATCGACTATTGACATGCTGTTCTCCCTTCGTCAGATACAGGAGAAATGCCGTGAACAACAGATGCCCCTCTACATTGCTTTCATTGATCTCACCAAAGCCTTTGACCTCGTCAGCAGACGTGGTCTCTTCAGACTACTAGAAAAGATCGGATGTCCACCAAAGCTACTAAGTATCATCACCTCATTCCATGACAATATGAAAGGCACAATTCAACATGGTGGCTCCTCATCAGAGCCCTTTCCTATCCTGAGTGGTGTGAAACAGGGCTGTGTTCTCGCACCCACACTTTTTGGGATTTTCTTCTCCCTGCTGCTTTCACATGCGTTCAAATCCTCTGAAGAAGGAATTTTCCTCCACACAAGATCAGGGGGCAGGTTGTTCAACCTTGCCCATCTAAGAGCGAAGTCCAAAGTACGGAAAGTCCTCATCAGAGAACTCCTCTTTGCTGACGATGCTGCTTTAACATCTCACACTGAAGAATGCCTGCAGAGTCTCATCGACAGGTTTGCGTCTGCCTGCAATGAATTTGGCCTAACCATCAGCCTCAAGAAAACGAACATCATGGGGCAGGATGTCAGAAATGCTCCATCCATCAATATTGGCGACCATGCTCTGGAAGTGGTTCAAGAGTTCACCTACCTAGGCTCAACTATCACCAGTAACCTGTCTCTAGATGCAGAAATCAACAAGCGCATGGGTAAGGCTTCCACTGCTATGTCCAGACTGGCCAAGAGAGTGTGGGAAAATGGCGCACTGACACGGAACACAAAAGTCCGAGTGTATCAGGCCTGTGTCCTCAGTACCTTGCTCTACGGCAGCGAGGCCTGGACAACGTATGCCAGCCAAGAGCGACGTCTCAATTCATTCCATCTTCGCTGCCTTCGGAGAATACTTGGCATCAGGTGGCAGGACTATATTTCCAACACAGAAGTCCTTGAAGCGGCCAACACCCCCAGCTTATACACACTACTGAGTCAGCGGCGCTTGAGATGGCTTGGCCATGTGAGCCGCATGGAAGATGGCAGGATCCCCAAAGACACATTGTACAGCGAGCTCGCCACTGGTATCAGACCCACCGGCCGTCCATGTCTCCGTTATAAAGACGTCTGCAAACGTGACATGAAATCGTGTGACATTGATCACAAGTCGTGGGAGTCAGTTGCCAGCATTCGCCAGAGCTGGCGGGCAGCCATAAAGACAGGGCTAAATTGTGGCGAGTCAAAGAGACTTAGTAGTTGGCAGGAAAAAAGACAGAGGCGCAAGGGGAGAGCCAACTGTGCAACAGCCCCAACAAACAAATTTCTCTGCAGCACCTGTGGAAGAGCCTGTCACTCCAGAATTGGCCTTTATAGGCACTCCAGGCGCTGCTTCACAAACCACTGACCACCTCCAGGCGCGTATCCATTGTCTCTCGAGATAAGGAGGCCCAAAGAACAAAGAAGACCAAATTTAAATACTCAGACGCTCCCATTCCAGGAAAATTATGAATGATTCTGTCAACGGCACCCACCTAAAAATCACAATTGACCCCTTCTCTGCATTTCACAATCAGAGGCTGTCATGCTTCTGTGAGTGCCTTGTGATCTCATTAGACATACCCAGATCTCTACAACATGCAACTGACAATATTGGAGGGAGTTTATCACAATTTCTTCCTTGCCACTATCACAGGCTGAACCAGACTTTGAATAATTTCAGCATCCTGATTGGCCCTGAGTTAAGTTTTAAATCCAAAGTCCTCGCCAGCACCTTCAGAGCTTTGCCCCATCTCTGCCCCTACCGCAGCTCACTTGGTGCTGAAACCCTCCTATATGCCTTTGTCATCTCCAGACTTGATAGCGCGAATGTTCTATTTGCTGAGTTCCATCTTACAACTTTCATAAAATCTAGCTCATTTAAAATTATTCTGCAACACATCCTACTTGCCAATCACCTAACATTCTTATGAACCTACATTAGCTTTCAGTCCCCAATGCCTCAAATTTGAAATTCTTTTCCTTATCTCCAAATCTCTTCATGGTTTGATGCCACCTACTTCCATAATCTCCTCAGCCCTACAACCCCATTCCACATGACTGTTTATTGCTCTTTGTCCTATTGTGCATCTCCCATTCCCAACACCTTAAGTTTGGTGGCTGTGCCTTCAGCCATGTATGTTTCATTCTCTAAACCTTTCCACTTCATCAACTTCCTATTCTCCTTTAAGACCTTCTTAAAACCCAATTCTTCAAGGAAGCTAATGGTCAACCCTCCTAATCGCTCCTCTTGGATTCAGTCTGTTTTTCTGAAACTGTATATTTTCCTGTATTAAAGGTGATCAAATCTGCCTTTCACACATCAGCTGCTCATTAGTGAGGTGTGCATCATGCACACACCAATGCCCCAAACTATGACATTATCAAGGTGTCATTGTATGGCAGGCATAAACCCCTTTACTTCTCTCTAACTAATCCAGACTCGATTTGCCATTTTAGCTTGGACCTGTCTTCCACAGCAATCTTGAGCAATAATATCTTCTTGGGTAATCCAAGAATTATGTACAAATTATTATGATCTGCATTATACAATGGCTGCTGAGAAAATCACAAAACCAACTGCCACCAGCTAGCATCTCAGTAAATATTTTACTTAGTCCAATTTTGAAATATTTACATTGCATGAAGCTAAAAAAAGAGATTATAAATATTTCACAGTACAGACCTTACTATGAAAAATTAAAATGATGTTACAAGACACAGTAAAGCTATGCAGAATGTCTAAGTGGTACCTGTTGTTAATACTATTATTGGCTTGTACACTGTACAATATCAAGTCTCAGTCACACTCTGAACTCTGGCACCCCAGCATTCATCCACTCAGAGCAAGGCAAAGGCATATTAAAACTCATAGGAACACATTATAGTAAACACATGTTTAGAAATATACAGACAAATTTAGTAAACTCAAGTAAAAAAAATCATTTACAGCTCAGAAAACTCTGAAACACTTATCAAATTTTTAATCATGAAAAGCTATTTTTAATCCCATGTAATTTTCTTTCTAAAGAAAGCAGTTTTCAAAACAGAATATCAATGACATACGTAGTCCTCCTATTGAAATCTTTTTAAAGAAATTGCAAATGTGGTGGGGGGGGTGGGGGGGGGGGGGGTGGTTGGTGGGGGCAATCTTTAACTTCCACCCAAAATGAGCATCAAGTCAGCAGAGCAGCTTCAAGACCTAGCCATTGATGTCAACCTGAGATCCAAGCCGTTTTGAGGATTTTGAGGGTTGGGCATCATTAACATGCCACCGGTGAGCTGTGGGTGCCAAGTGAGCACCCTGTTACAGCTTACTGGCCGTGGCAGGGCAGGAAATCAGCTGGCTCCCATGGCCTGTATGTCAGGTTTGAGGAAGGGGAGGCGTTCCTCAGATGACGTGGATTAGCTCCCTGGCTAATGTTGCCATTTGGCAGCTTTGAAAGATGTGCAGCCATTAATGGTGAGGGCTGCTGTCACTTTAATTGCCACAGACAGAACAGTTGTGGCAGTTTAGCATGTATGAAAATTTTCATGAAGAAGTTGGCATATAGGCTCAATGGCATCGTTGGAAAGACACATCCATTGGATGTACAGGTCCTTGGAAAGGTCCTTGTAGCACTGGTGCAGCCTGGACACACAGTGAAGAGGGCTACTATGTTGGGCAATACTCCTCGATTCTAGCCTTAGACCCACGACTGCTGCAATTTCTCCTCCAGTATGCTGGCATAGAATGCTATCCCCAAGGGGAAAACCATCCCTTGTCCAAAGTCGATGTGAATGCGGGGTTAGATCTGGGGCTCCCAAGAAGATTTTCTAGGAAGAGAGGAAAGCACTACGGTAAAATGAAGTGCTGGTGTCAGTGATTAAAAAATGTGAAGAAAAGAGTTGCTCAGAAAACAATAAGCAGTTGACAAATTGGAGTTTGGTATTCTGCCATCTGTGTGGAGACTCCTTGCTAGTCAGTATTTCAAGTTGTTCCAAGTTGTGGAAGATTTGACCTGTTCTGGCAAGATTTCACTTTCCACCAAGTGAACAGAATGTGTATCCGCCTTCTCCAGCTGCCCCATTGTGGGTCTGCACCTCATGGATCTGCTTATAGGTCTGGTGGTAAAGTATCTCCATCCTGGGCATGGGTCGGGCTGAGTAAATAAAGTTGGAGCACTCTTCAGCTCACCAATTCCTCACATGTCTGAAGTGCCGGGGGAACTGTTAGATCATTTTGGGGGGGGTGGTGTAATGTTTCACTGATTGCAGGAGTGGTGTAAACCCAGGAAAATTCCATGTACTTGAACAGTGTAGCTATTCAAATTTGCCCTGGGGTGGGGTGGGGGTGCTTTCATGGCCCTAAGATTTGCACTGCACCAAAAATTGAGGGAATCAACGCTTAGTGCAGTAATGGCACATAAGCGGTATAATGTGCTAAGACACTAATTTCATCCATCTTCTCAGCACAACAACAACATAACAATGCTGAAATGCTAAGAACAACAAGAAAATTCAAGGCCATAGTGACCATATGAATGTTTTCCTGTTATTCTCTGATTATCTTGTCTCTATCATACAAGATGAAATTTGAAGATTGTTATACTGTAAACTAAAATTAAAGAAGGGGCTGGCTGATGCAGCTTAGTTGCTCTTCATGCTCTTTTTCTCTTTGCTCTCTTTTGAAGTCAGAGAGTGAGTCTGCGCTGTCGCCACCTCAGTTACAGTCTGAAGTAAGATAACAATAGTGATAGGTCAGCTATGACCTGGGACATTAAAAGCAGTGAGGAAGAGAGAAGAGTGGGTCAGAAGCATTGGGAATGAGGAAAGATGAAGATAAAGCAATACTACCATGTTATTTTCCTGATCAATGAATTTCTAAGGTTCCTCAGATTACTGAATCACCCAGAAACATATACACCAGAGTTTTGAGATTGGTCTGTTTCTAGGGATACTACTCGAATCTGGGATTTAATTAACCAGGTAAAATTAAAATAAGGAGCAACGTTTGCTTTTTATTAATTCAGATATGCAAGTCTTTGAAAGGAATTACTCAACAAGCAATAATGTTCATTTTGAGATGAATGCTTGCTATTTTTTATGTTCAGGGACATCTCTGAATAAAAATCATAACCTTAATACATTTTTACCATGCTAGTTAGAACGCGGAGTTAATCTTCAAAGTGTTGAGGGAACCAGATTGATTTCTTTGCATTTGCTCAAAAATCTGTAATAAAAAATGTCCCATTGCAGACACCTTTGTCACAGTTTTGGTTGATGATTCACACCACAGAGAGTGCTGTCAACAGGAAATTCCCATAAGCATTTCCTCTCTTCCCCATGTACTGCATAAGTGTAATTATTAAAAGCCTTACTGGTTCAGTGTGTTGAGCTGTTGCCAGCTGCAGGAAAATCCATCTATCAAGTTGATAGGAATCCTTGTTTGTACTGAACTGCAGTCCTGATTAATAGGCCAAGATGTTTGATCTCCCTCACAGGATGTTTGATTGATATATTTTTGTTGTTTGCTTTGGTGATCCCGGAGATCGACTCGTTTCGTATTTCACGGGAAATAAAAAGGGAAGGCTGTAAATACTGGAAAAATGAAATTAAAACAAACATTAAGAAATGCACAACGGCCCAGATTTTCCTATTGTCATGCAGGGCCCCACCTGCCAAGAATGAGGCATATTAATTTTGTCATATGAACATTGATTTTAAACTGTTGCTGGAGAGAAGAAAGGAATTGTTAAAAAAAATCACCAGACACTTGGCTGAAAGGACATTTGCATACTAACACACAGTGCTTGTGGAGACAAAGGGCTATTCCCTGGTCCACTTAACCCACAATAGATTTTGATCACCAGACATTGAAGGTGTAAGGAAGAGCATTCCAGAGACAGCTAAGGTGATACAATCCACAAACGCCAGTATTGGTTAAACCAGCTGGTCGCATGACTAACTGGCTGGTCCAGGGTTTTTTTGAACTAACCACAGAGAGTTTGAACTCAGAGGGACTGTTTGTTCCTGGACAGTAAAGACCTCTCCTGTCTGCTCCCATTTCTCTCTCATGGAACTCAAAACCCACTGAAGACACGTGAACCTCAAGGGAGAAAAGTCTCCTACATTGAATAAGGTTTAAGAAGAATACTGGGCCCCAACAAAAAGCAAGACCTACCTACAATCAAGGACTCTACAGCGAGCTCTAAGAATAGTAACCAAAACCATCTTCAGATATTGGCTCAAACTTTTCTACTTTATTTCTTCTGCTCTTTTCTATCTCTATCTGTATGTGTGTATCGTGTATGCATGCTAACGTGGGTGCGTCACGTATCCGTAGGTATTAACTGAATTGGAGTTTAAGTTTAATAAAGTTCAACTTTTCTTCTTTAAACCTAAGAAAACCTGTTTGTGCTGGTTTCTCTACTTTATAATTGGAAAGCAGTGAACAAGGATTCACCAAGGGGGAGCTAAAGACACAGTGTGTTTAAAATTAAACCCTGTTACGGTATGACCAGGTGAAGGCGAGAGGGAACCCCAGACCCCTTTCTCACCTGGTCATAGCACTATGGACATTTAGGATAGTTAAGCAAGCATGCAAGACAGGCACCAGGGATTTGCACAAGGGTGGTTCTTAATACAGCAAGTTTATCATTACTAAATATTAGGTGAGTTGCTGTCATCAATCTTTTTCTGGATTTGGTGTTGGTGTTAAATTTTGAGCAAAGTGAAAGTGGCACTTATGATTTTGCATTGCAGCAGGGCACTCAGATGGTGTTCCTGAGGTTTGAGTTTACATGAATGGTGGGACTGTTGGTGTTATGCAGGACGCTGGGGGGTGGTGTTTGTTCAGGTGAAGTATTCTTCCACAAAATGCTTTCCGAGGGCTTTGGCTGCTAGGGGAAGCTGATGAGAGATGCTGCTCCTGCACTTTCTGCTCTTTTTGATGCTCTTCCTTCTCCTTCTCCTTCTTCCTGTCCCGGTGGTTGTTAAGGGCTGATCCCCCTGAATTTCAAAATTACACAACATGCAGCCAACCTCAACACATCTGGAGACAAGGTCAGGGTATACAGCAGAGACCCTCCTGAATGGCTGAGGAAGTGGAACTGTTGTTTGAGCATGTTGACAGTCTGCTCAGTAGCATGGCTCTTATTTTAGGCCAGCTCTGCGTTTATGCCCGGGTTCCTGAAGGAAGTCATGTGCCATATCAGGAGTGGACATCCCTTGTCACTGCGAGAAAAACAATTTCACTTTGCACCACACAAATTGGTGTAACTTCCTTTTAAGAGGCAGAAGCTGTCTTTAACCAATGGCAGCTTTGCCAGATTGCAAACGCTCCCAATGGCAGAGATATGCCTATAGGGAGCATGATTAACCTTGGAAGCTCACTCTAAATATTACAATCAGCAAACGGATGTAGAAGACGTCCTCCCCACTACCTGCCCAATTTACATGGAATTAAAACTCACACATATAGGGGGAATTTGGAGGTGGTGGGAGGTTTAATTTAGTTTAGTTTAGAGATACAGCACTGAAACAGGCCCTTCGGCCCACCGAGTCTGTGCCGACCATCAACCACCCATTTATACTAATCCTACACTAATCCCATATACCTACCACATCCCCACCTGTCCCTATATTTCCCTACCACCTACCTATACTAGGGGCAATTTATAATGGCCAATTAACCTATCAACCTGCAAGTCTTTGGCATGTGGGAGGAAACCAGAGCACCCGGAGGAAACCCACGCAGACACAGGGAGAACTTGCAAACTCCACACAGGCAGTACCCAGAATTGAACCCAGGTCGCTGGAGCTGTGAGGCTGTGGTGCTAACCACTGCGCCACTGTGGCTGTCAGCTGGAGAGCCGGTGAGAGACCCCCATTGTCTCGTTTGGGGAAGGTCCACTGTATTACAAAGCCCTCAGGCACTTGAGTGGCCACTGGTGGGCCTTTCCCAGGATCAGGACCTCGGGGATGGGAAGTCCTACCCGGCTGAGCAGCGCCACTGGGGAGACACGGCTGCTGCCGGAATGGCATCCACTGGATGGTCTGGATCCCAGAGCGACTCAGGCCAGAGGTAAGTGATGGTGGGAGTGGCTTTGTGGGGTGGGGGTCGCGGGGGGGGGGCCGTTGGCAACAAGGGCAGAGAGGTGGCTGTCAGCGGGCACCGCCACCCCCTTCCCAATTCCGGGTCCCTTGATCAGGCACTGAATCCCTTTGAAGAGTGACCCTGCCCCTCCCCCCACACCCGGGAGACCACAAGCAACCCCACACAGGTTTGCACATGGTGCTCCAGCAGCAGTGGGAAGAGGACCTTATTTGGGTATTAATTGTCCTTTAAGGGCCTCAAATGGTGGCGGGGTGGGAAGACCTTCCTTCCATGGGCTTTCTTGCCCTGGACTTAATTGGTGTTGAGGTATGAAGATGGTGGGGGCCCCACCAGCCCACCCGCCATTTTCCCACCTGACTAAATGCCCTCCTCCACCTCTAAACGTACCACGGAGAGAGCATAAAATACCACCTGTAGTGTGGGAGGTCTTGGCCTCCCGGGACCATAGCTGCCTCTTGGTTTAGCAGAGGGCTATTGGGTTTTGTCTCATTCCTGATCTACTGTACAGCAACTCAACATAATCTCAGATTGAACAGGAGCTGGCTGGACCTTTCTAAGGACTCCCAGTCAGCAATTACCTTATTCATCTAAGCGCAACTACCGATCACGTTTACTTTTGAAAGCTAAAATATATTCTTATTGCCACCAGGTCAACAAATAAAAGCAATTTTCTTTCATGCATTTAGTGACAACATTTCACATTGTCTCAGTCAGTGGGATCTAGTGAATTCATTCTGTATCTTAAACATCTAATTAAAACTGTGATGAGTAATTGTTATTTAGAACTATACAACAAGATATATCATACCTTCCATCCTTTTATATGGTGAATCTCTCTGTCTCATACTGTAAATGAGAAAATGCTTGTCATTAAATTAGCAATGTCAGAAATAGGCCACTTAGTATTATTAGTTGAAAGACTTAAAGGTCCAGCTTGGAACCAGTGTAGAGTGATATTGCAGTGTTAATAAATGGTGTCTACTGGACTGGCCTCTGTGGGAGGCAGTAGGGCTCAGAACTGGCCAGCTTCTTTTCCGAGAGTTATTAGATTTTCAAAGTAATGGGCTCCAGTTATACAGCTGAAACCAAAGGGTACCTTTTTAGTTAACAGAGTCACACATGGGCCGGTATTTTACTCTCGGATGGGAGCCGTCCACTGACCAAAACGTCGGTGGCAATCCCACCCCTGCCTGGCTTGGGGATCCATACTGCATTTTATGGTCCCCAGGCCCTCAAATGGTCCGAGGCGGGACTTCCACCTCAAGAAGCAGGAAGTCCTGCCAATTGGAGCTGCCGGCCAATCAGTGGACCAGCAGCTCTTAGTCCCAGCAGCGCCATCGGGAGTGGTGGCCACTGCTGGGACTGCAACCCAGCTTCAAGAAGAAGAGGAAGAATGGTCCCAGGAAAAGATATGCTTTTGGGGCCTCGCCAGGTTGATCGGTCGGGCCTCGGTGAGGCAAAGGTGATCGATTGGGGGTACGGGGGTGTGTGTTGGGCATTTGAGGTGGTTGGGGCATCGGCGGCAGCCCTCTGTCGCAGAGAGTAGTAGGGGCGTGGAACGCCCTGCCTGCAACAGTAGTAGACTCGCCAACTTTAAGGGCATTTAAGTGGTCATTTGATAGACATATGGATGAAAATGGAATAGTGTAGGTCAGATGGTCGGCGCAACATCGAGGGCCGAAGGGCCTGTACTGCGCTGTAATGTTCTAATGTTCTAATGTTCTAATGTCAGTCACAGGGTACCTGAACAGGAGGGCAGCCCCCCCAAGGCTATCGGAAAGCCACCACCTTTTAACAGGCAGCTTTTCTTGGGCCTAGGCTGCCTGCCTGCCAATGGTTAGATCCCCCTGGCGGTGGGCAGAGGCTCTTAAGTGGCCGTTAACTGGCCACTTAAGGGCCTTGGTTGACCTGGGGTGGGCGGGCCATTTTTCGCCTCCGCCACCCTGCAGAAAATGGTGGCGGAGATGGGGGCGGGTCAGGAAGGGCCTCCCCCAAGCTTCCCACTCCATTTTACGCCCCCCCACTCCGCCACCATCTAGTTCTTTGCGGGGGGCGGGGGCATAAAATTCTGGCCATGACAGCACACAATACGTCAAAGAATATTTCTGGAGCTATTCAACCAAAATTACAGCATGTGACCTTTTATATAAAACACATGGATACTGGAGTGTGCAAATCTTTTTTTATTATTCTTCCATGGGATGTGGGTGTCACTGGCAAGGCCAGCATTTATTGCCCACCCCTAATTGTCCTTGACAACTGAATGGTTTGCTAGGCCATTTCAGAGGGCAGTTAAGAATCAACTACATTACTATGGGTCTGGAGTAACATGTAGGCCAGACCAGGTAGGAACAGCAGATTTCCTTCCCTGAAGGACATTTGTGAACCATAGGTTTTAATGATAATCATAATTACATAGCTCTCAATTCCAGATTTTTTATTAATTAATTGTATTTAAATTCCACCAGCTGTCCTGGGGGTAATTGAACCCAAGACTGTAAGGCATTAGCCTGGGCCTCTGGATTACTAGCTCAGTGACATTATTACTACACCACCATCACCCCATGTGGGGCACCAAGCTAGTTTGGATAGTTTTGAAAATACATGGTGCCTTATTATAAAAAGGTACATAAGCCTACAAAGCCCCTACAAATACTAAACTCCGTTTAACTGAAGTTCAGGTATTTCATGCCAATGAAATTCCCTTGACGGGAGTGAGGGAAACAGGCTTTTACAGAGATATGAGGGTAAAAAAAAATTGTGGTCGGGCAGATAATGGAATCCTTACTCAAAGGCCTAATAGAAAAAAAAACACATAAAACTGAAAATGCAGGAAAGAGTAGTCAGCACAGATTTCAAAAGGGAAGATCATGTTTGCCTGATCTTATTGAATTATTTGAAGAAGTAACAGAAAGGATAGATAAGAGCAATATAGATGTAATATATTTGGATTTCCAAAAAGCCTTTTATAAGATATCATATAGTAGACTCATGACTGAGATCAAAACATGTGGAATCAGAGGACAAATAGCAGAATGGAGAGCAAGCTGGCTACAAAACAGAAAAAAGAGGGTAGGTGGTTAAAGGTAGTTACTCAGATTGGCAAATGGTACTGGGACAACTGTTGTTCACCACTTAAATTAACAACTTGGACTTGGGGATCAGAAGTGCATTTTCAAAATTTGCAGATACCACCAAATTGGGGGTGGGGGGGTGGGGGTGCGGGTATAGTTAATACAGAGGAGGGCAGCAATGAAATACAGGAAGACATTAATAAACTTGCAGAATTAATATGCAATTCACAAATGAACTCCGATATCGGTAAGTAGGTGGTGGTACATTTTGGTCAGAAAAATAAGGAGGCCATATGCCCCTTGAGAATTCAGTGTCTAAATGGGGTAGAGGAACAGAGGTGTCTAGGAGTACATAGACACAAATTGCAAAAACTATTGATGCAGGTTAATAATGCCATAGAAAAGCAAACAAAGCATTGGGTTCATTTCTAGAGGAATAGAATTGAAAAGCAGAGAAGTTATATTCAAAGACTTGCAGGTTGATAGGTAAATTGGCCATTATAAATTGCCCCTAGTATAGGTAGGTGGTAAGGGAATAGAGGGACAGGTGGGGATGTGGTAGGAATATGGGATTAGTGTAGGATTAGTATAAATGGGTGGTTGATGGTCGGCACAGTCTCGGTGGGCCGAAGGGCCTGTTTCAGTGCTGTATCTCTAAATAAATAAAAAATAAAATAAACTTGTATAGAACCTTAGTTAGAGCACACTCAGAATACTTTGAACAGTTCTGGTTTCCATATTATAAAAAGGATATAGCAGTACTGGAAAAGATGCAAAAGGATTTACCAGAATGCTGCCAGAACTGAGAGTTTATACCTATCAGGAACGATTGAACAAGCTGAGGCTCTTTTCTCTGGAAAGAAGTCTGGGGAGTGACCTGATAGAGATTCATCTTTGATATTATGGAAGGGTTTGATAGGATAGACATGGAGAAGATGTTTCCATTTGCAGGTGAGAGTAGAACTAGGGCTATAAATATAGGATAGTCACTAATAAATCCAATAGGGGACCCAGGAAAATCACTTTTACCCAGACAGTGGTTAGAATGTGGAATTCACTACCATGTGGAGTAGTTGAGGCAAATAACATAGACACACTTAAGGAGAAGCTAGATAACACATGAAGGAGAAAGGAAGAGAAGGATATGTTGATGGGGTTAGCAGAATAAGGGTGGGAGGAGGCTCATGTGGGGCATAGCCAAACACCAGCATGGACCTGCTGGGTTGAATGGCCTGTTCCAGTGCTGTAAATGCTTTGTAAAAAAAATATGATTAGCACTCTTCACATACATGCCTATCATGTTCATCTTGGGAGCAATATTTTTTACATAAGCATTAGCACATGTGTACGTGACAGTCCTCTAAAAACTTCTTTATGGGTGTATCACAGAGAGGCTGCATTCTGGAAGGAAATGTTTCATTTTCTTATGGAACAAATTATGATACAGGATTCCTATGATTCCAGCTCTATCCATTTGAGTTCCAGAATCAATGGATGACTCTTCTCTTAGACCCTCTCAATACTGACTGATATTCTAAATAGGACAAAGACTAAATTATAAAAATTTAAAAATATCTTAATTGCTCCATTTGAGGATGCAAGAAGGAAGAGATTGATGTGGCAGCTTTGCATGCCTTTGCGTTTAATGGGATCAGAAGCTGAGCATGGACAGTTTGCATGCTGCTATTTTAGAAACATAGAACCATAGAACAATTACGGCACAGAAGGAGGCCATTCAGCCCATTGTGTCCGTGCCAATTCTGGATCCGATCTGCCACATTGCTCTGCATCCCATGGGCTTTCATTTTACTGACCAGACTGCCATGTGGGACCTTGTCAAATGCCTTACTAAAATCCATGTAGACCATGTAGATTGTTGAGTGCCCAAAGCACCTACCTGTTACAGGTGATAGGCCCATTTCTACATCCAAATTGGGCAAAGTAAGTTTGATATTATTTTAGGGAAGGCTAGAGGGGGAGTCTTCTTCTAGGTCCATAAAATATGTAATCTGGGTTTCTGCACCTGAGCTGCTGTCCACAAACCCACCCCTGGCACTTACCTTGTTGGTGGGCAAGGCAGCCAGATTAATCCAGCGAGCTGCATTGGGGTAACTGTTTGCCACCTCGTAGTTTGCTGGCCCAATGCAAAAAGGGCCAGTATCTCAAAATGGCTGCCGCCTCTTCTCTGCAGGAATAGGTTGGCCTGTTCTCCTTGTTGGTCACCCAGAACAAAGAACAAAGAACAAAGAAAATTACAGCACAGGAACAGGCCCTTCGGCCCGCCAAGCCTGCGCCGATCCAGATCCTCTATCTAAACCTGTCGCATATTTTCTAAGGGTCTGTATCTCTTTGCTTCCTGCCCATTCATGTTTCTGTCTAGATACATCTTAAAAGACGCTATCTTGCCTGCGTCTACCACCTCCGCTGGCAACGCGTTCCAGGCACTCACCACCCTCTGCGTAAAGAACTTTCCACGCATATCCCCCCTAAACTTTTCCCCTTTCACTTTGAACTCATGACCCCTAGTAATTGAATCCCCCACTCTGGGAAAAAGCTTCTTGCTATCCACCCTGTCTATACCTCTCATGATTTTGTACACCTCAATCAGGTCCCCCCTCAACCTCCATCTTTGTAATGAAAATAATCCTAATCTACTCAACCTCTCTTCATAGCTAGCGCCCTCCATACCAGGCAACATCCTGGTGAACCTCCTCTGCACCCTCTCCAAAGCATCCACATCCTTTTGGTAATGTGGAGACCAGATCTGCACGCAGTATTCCAAATGTGGCCGAACCAAAATCTTATACAACTGTAACATGACCTGCCAACTCTTGTACTCAATGCCCCGTCCGATGAAGGAAAGCATGCCGTATGCCTTCTTGACCACTCTATTGACCTGCGTTGCCACCTTCAGGGAACAATGGACCTGAACACCCAAATCTCTCTGTACATCAAGATTGATCCCAAAGAACATATCACATAATAGTTACAACATAGGAACAGGCCATTTGGCCCAACTGGTCTCTGCCAGTGTTTATGCTCCATATGAGCCTCCTCCCACTGCTCTTCATGTAGCCATATGTAGAAACAAGTGGAACAGGTGGTGAGCTGGAAATGAGAGTTATTGAAGTCAAAGGGAAGATTGCTCTTGAGGACATTGAGCCCAATATGGTTGGACAGGCACTGGGACCATAAAGATTCCCACTATATGTTACCTCAATGTGCCCATGCATACTGATTGTGGACATTTAGTATGCTTATCTACTCATGAGTCCCATCTGCTTCTTTCACTTTCAAGTGACCTGCAGTGTGCAGCTGAAGGAGAATCGTCATCAGAGCAGCAACAGTCACGTTACACATTATGCGAAACAACTGTAGTTGAATGGGGAAACACATGGTGAAATACAGGTTCCTGATGATGAAGGTGCTGATGAGGGCCAGTAGCAGCAGAGCAGAGGTGCAGCCCCTTCTAAGTTGTCTCAGGATTTCAGTGAGCCTTGTTTCCAGCAGAGGATACAAGAGCACATGAGCTGGAATTTTACGTTGGGTGGGAGGCCCTGCCCACTGACCAAAAAAATCAGGAGCCGAACAGCCGCCAGCTCCCATGCCGGGCTTTTTTGCTCCCCAGGCCCTTAATTGGCCTTAGGCGGGACTTCCACTTCCTTGGTAATAAGCAGGCCAGCAGCTCTCAATCCCAGCAGTGCCACTGGGAGTGGTGGCCACTGCTGCGACTGCACCCAGCCAATGGCAGCAAGAGGGATGACAGCCCTGGAAAGAAGATAAGCATTTGGGGTCTTGCTGGGAACAATCAGCCAGGCTCCGGTGAGGCAAGGGGTGGGGGTGGTTACGAGTGGTGGGGGAGTGTTGTGCAGTGGAGGCAGTTGGACTGTGGGGTGTGGCCCTCCGTGGGGAACAGGGTGCCCAATCAGGAGGGCTACCCCAGCCCATAACAGGGCCACCAGGCTTTTACCTGGCAGGTATTCTACCTGGTAAAATACCAGCAGTGGCAGGAGGAAGCCCTTAAGTGGCAGTTAATTGGCCACTTAAGGGCCTTGATTGGCCTGAGGCAGGAGGGCCATTTCTCGCCGCCGCCACCCTGCCTAAAATTGCAGTGGGGACAGGAAGATATTAGAAATGGCAACACCTGCCTCTCACTCAATTTTACAGTTCCCCCTGCCACCAGCCCACTCTTGTGGGGGGCTGTCAAGTTTTGGCTATGATCCATGTTAAGTTGTCACTTGTCCCATATAGTCTATACTCACAGTCGTGTTGGATGGTATGAATGGTTTTGCCATGCAGTCAGAACTGGCATCAGCTCACTGAGAGAATACTTATAGACAACAATGAGAGATGGATTTAGAGAAGTCAATAATAATAATATATAGAGAAGTCAATGCTGTCCACTGTTCTACATTAAAGTTAGCTTGTGAAAAGATGGCCTACCCTTCAGCACTGGCCAGAGCACAAGTGGGAACAATTGTCACTTAGAGTCCTAGGGCTGAATTTTGTGGCTGACGGTGAAGTCCCACCACTGAGGCCAAAAGCAGGAACCGACACCACTTTGGTGAATGTGGTAAACTGTAGTTTCCTATGGTGCTGACTGTACTGGATGGTGTTGGTGGGTGCATGCTGAAACAGGTTTTCAGCTACCTCCTTAGCTATGTGTTAGCTGTGGCTCTATGATAGCACCCTTTTCTCTGAGGTTGAAGGTTGTGGGTTTAAATCCCACTGCAGCATCTTAAACATGTAATCTAAGCTATTACTTGAGGGAGGCCTGCAATCTCAGAGATGCTCTCTTTCAGATGAGAGGTTACACTGCTTCTCAGGTGGGTAGAAAAGATCCCGTGGCAGTATTTTGAAGAAGAGCAGGGGAGTTTTTAGACAATATTTACCCCTCAACCACTATCACTAAGAGACAGACTAGTTGGTACTTTATTTCATGGTTGTTTGTCAGACCTTGCTGTGTGCAAATTGGCTACCATGTTTCCTATATTACAGTAGTGACTTCAATGACGTACTTCATTGGTTGTAAAATGCTTTGGAATGCCCTTGGCTTGGTTATGCAAGGGTTCAATAGCACAGTGATTTTGTTACTGGGCTATTAATCCAAAGGCCCAGACTATATGGAATTAGTGTAGGATTAGTATAAATGGGTGGTTGATGGTCGGCACAGACTCGGTGGGCCGAAGGGCCTGTTTCAGTGCTGTATCTCTTTAAAAAAAAATGAATCTGGAATTAAAATGCTTGTTATCAGCAATGGTAATGACCATGATGGTCGAGAATGTTGTAAAGCCCCATTTGGTTCATTGATGTCCTTTTGTGGAAGGAAACCAGCTATCCTTACACAGTCTGGCCTACACATGACTCCAGATCCACAGCAAATATGGCTGACTCTTAACTGCTTTCTGAAATGGCCGAGCAAGCCAATCAGTTGTATCCAAGAAGGCAGCTCACCACTACCTTCTCAAGGACAATTAGGGATGGTCAATAAATGCTGGCCTAGCCAGAGATACTCACATAGTGTGAGTGAATAATAAAAGTTCAGAGTCTTTTTTTTTCTGATTGGTGGATGGCATAGCTGACAAGTGGTACAGGTGACATATCTCAATTACTGGTTCCTGCTGAGTGTCAGCCTCCTCATGCGCTGCTCTTCTGTGATGCCCTGATGTTGATGGCTGTTCGAGTAACTTGGTTTATGAGCTATACACTTACTATTATGCCATTCATGTCTCTTACACCCCATGCAATGCTGCATGTGTTTCTTTCAATTGGCCTTTAAACATAGTTTTGGAAAGCTTATTTTTCCCTCTATATTTCATTAATGTATTTATGTGATGAAGCAAATCCCAGAGCTATAGTACAAGAGGACAAAGTAAACTGTTCCTACTTTCTACTGGTCCTGTTCCCCTGCTTGATCACATCTACTTTTATGTCAAAATGCTGAGGAAGTATGGCCCAGCAGATAAGAATTTCTATTCACACGATGCAATTGGACAGTTTTGATTTGTGTTTTGGTCAGGAAATGAAGGTGTTTGATAGATGTTTTGTTCATTAGATCAACTGGAAATGTAATTGGCCCTGAAAAAATATTTAAGTGGATACTCACAAATTAGTGAGCAGTTACCTTTAAATTCTAATTTAGCTTTTTACTAACCAAAAACCTGAGCTACATGAAATAATAAGGAAAAGAATGAGATAAACTCTGGTATCAGCAAGGTGTAAAACAGAGGAGATTAGGAGGAAAAGCTGCAATAGGTCACAAAGAATGATAAAATGAGAGGCAACAGGAAGTCAGAGAAAGGAAGGAATGCTCTAAGATGGTAGAAAGCAACTAGTCAATGGAGATTCACGGAGTGAAATTTTCTGAAGCTGGATGTCAACTGGTTTCCTGAAACACAGTTCGAAAAAATGGATGGGCTGCAAAGTGGCATTTAATACCGATAGTGGAACAAAAAAAAAATCAAGTAATGCACAATAATCAGCGCACTGCCTTTCATTGTACCTATGCTTTTAATTAGGATTGAGCCTATTATTTTATATGTCTTTTTTTGCTTGAATTATGATCAAAGCCATTAACTTGCTTTCAATTTCAAACATCCATCAAAAAATCTCAGTAAAGTACAGGTAAAACATTAGTCACTGCTTCAAATGAATTATGTGTCTTTAGTTCAGTGACGTTCAACATCAAACAATCAAACATATCAATTTGTATGTTGGACAACTGATGCATATGCATGACAAAGACTACTGATGTATTTAAAAGATAATGCTAGCTTGTGATTGTATTTAATTGGCTTCTGCATGCATAATCACACTGAATTATATGAGACTCGTTTAAGCATGATGAGCTCAACAAACATCTTCGGGTGACTTTTCTTGAAGTGAACAGTGGATAGCAAATTTTATAATCATACATGCTGCAGACTTCCCTTATAGGATATTCACTAAAGGTTCATGGTGTGTAATATGCTTTCGGCTGGGAGTTCATACAGAAGGGGTGGCAGAGGGCAAGGGGGAAGGATTTTCAGCACTGTTTTAGCTGCAGCTACATAAAGGACCGCAGCAACCATTTTGTGCGATGTGGCTATTTAAAGCTAAGTGGTTGCATATGAATGGTTGAAATCAATTGTTTAGAAAAAGTCTATTGATTGAAAAAGAAGATAGCTTCCAACAAAAATGTCAAGGCAAGAAAAAAATACAATAATATCATCAGACAGGCTCTGAAATTGCATGAATTTTGATCTTAGTAATTATGCCAGGAATGCACCAGCTGGTGTCCTCCAGAACTAACCCTGTTGGAATATGTGCATGGAGGGCCCAGCTGTACTGTCAATTGAGGTGGCCATGTGTCTGGTGTCTGCAGAGTGTCGATGCTATGCATCAGAACCCACACAAGTTGGTAGCAAACATCTTGACCATATTGACATATGGTGGCTCAATACATTGAGCAATTAATTGCTGATTCACATAAACATGTTTCATTTGAAGACTAGGTCACTAAAATCTTCAGCAGAGCAAGGACCTGAGCTCATATACCAGCAAGCCATTTCCTGGACTGCCCTTTTCGCTTCCACCTGTGCCTGCTTTCACAATATGTGAATCACCATATACTGACCGCTACAATTCACAATGTCACCTCTGTGGTGATGCTTGGGAAGGTATGAGCAAGTGAAGGTGTATCTGCACAGCGGCAAGGCCCAGATCATTGGGAAAGACTGAGAAAAAGGGCAGAGGGACAAGTGTTAAGAAGTAATGTCAAAGTTAAGCAGTATTGGATGAGTGGCAGCACAGTGCAGCTGCAGAGGGTCATAATGTGTACATGATAGAGAACTAAGTAGAAAGAGTAAAGGAAGGGAATGCCTTGATTTTGACCCTGTGATGATGAAGGAAGAGTGATATATTTCCACGTCAACATGGTGAGTAACTTGAAAGGGAACTTAGAGGTCGTGATGTTTCCATGTGCTTGCTGCCCTAGTCCTTTTAGATGTAGAGGTCGTGAGTTTGGGAGGTGATGCCAAAGAAACCTTGGTGAGTGCTGCAGTGCAACTTGTAGCTGGTACACACTGGAGCCACAATGTCCTGGTGTTGGAGGGCATGAATGTTTAAGGGGCTGGATGTGGTGCCAATCAAAGGGGTTGCTTTGTCTTGGATGGTATGGAGTTTCTAGGGTGTTGTTGGAGCTGCATTTACCAAGTCAAATGGAGAGTATTCCATCACACTCCTGACTTGTGCCTTGTAGATGGTGGAAAGTCAGGAGGTGAGTCAGAAGGTGAGTCACTTGCCACAGAACACCCAGCCTCTGACCTGCTTTTGTCGCCACAGTATTTATATAGCTGGTCCAGTTCAGTTTCTGGTCAATGGTAACCTCCAGGATGTTGATAGTGGGGGATTCAGCGATGGTAATACCATTGAATGTCAAGGGGAGATAAATGGATTCTCTCTTGATGGAGATGGTCATTGCCTGGCACTTGTGTGGTGCAAATGTAACTTGCCACTTATCAGCCCAAGCCTGATTCAATGGAGAGTGTAGGAGGGCATGCCAGAAGCAGCACCAGGCATACCTAAAAATGAGATGTCAAGGTCTTGCTGCATATGGACACGGGCTGCTTCAGTATCTGAGAAGTCATGAATGGTGCTGAACATTGTGCAATCATCAGTGAACATCCCCACTTCTGACCTTATGATGAAGGGAAGGTCATTGATGAAGTAGCTGATGATGGTTGGGCCTAGGACACGACCTTGAGGAATTTCTGCAGTGATGTCCTGGCACTGAGATGGTTGGCCTCCAACAACCACAACCATCTTCCTTTGTGCTAGGTATGACTCCAATAGTCGAGAGTTTTCCCCATAATTCCCATTGACTCCAGTTTTACTAGGGCTCCTTGATGCCATACTCCATGAAATGCTGCCTTGATGTCAAGGCAGTCACTCTCACTTCACCTCTTGAATTCATCTAGTTCGTCCATGTTTGGACCAAGACTGTAATGAGGTCAGGAGCTGAATGGCCCTGGCGGAACCCAAACTGAGCGTCACTGAGCAGGTTATTGCTGAGTAAGTGCCACTTGTCAATGACACCTTCCATCACTTTTCTGATGATCGAGAGCAGATTGATGGGGCAGTACTTGGCCAGGTTGGATTTGTCCTGCTTTTTGTATCCAGGACATACCTGGGCAATTTTCCACCTTGTCAAGTAGAAGCCAGTGTTGTAGCTGTACTGGAACAGCCTGGCTAGGGACACAGCCAGTTCAGGAGCACTAATCTTCAGTATTATTGCCAGAATGTTGTCAGGGCCCATAGCCTTTGCTTTATCCAGTGCCTCCTCATGTTAGTTGTTTGGCATGCAGGTAGTCCTGTGTTGTAGCCTCACCGGGTTGACATCTCATTTTTAGGTATGCCTGGTGCTGCTTCTGGCATGCCCTCCTGCACTCTTCATTGAATCAGGGTTGATCACCAGGCTTGATGGTAATGGTAGAGTGGGGGATATGCTGGGCCGTGAGGTTACAGATTGTGGTGGAATACAATTCTGCTGCTAATGACGGCCCACAGCACCTTATGGATGCCCGGTTTTGAGTTGCTCAATTTGTTCAAAATCTATCCCATTTAGCCACACAACACGATGGAGGGTACCCTCAATGTGAAGACGGGACTTTGTCTCCACAAGGACTGTGTGGTAGTCGCTTCTACCAATACTGTTATGGACAGATGCATCTGTGGCAGGCAGATTGGTAAGGATGAGGTCAAGTAGGTTTTTCCCTCTTGTTGGCTCCCTCACCACCTGCTGCAGACCCAGTCTAGCAGCTATGTCCTTTAGGACTTGGCCACCTCGGTCAATAGTGGTGCTACCGAGCCACTCTTGGTGATGGACATTGAAGTCCCCAACCCAGAGTACATTCTGTGCCCTCGCCACCCTCAGTGCTTCCTCCAAGTGGTGTTCAACATGGAGGAGTACTGATTCATCAGCTGAGGGAGGTCGGTAGGTGGTAATCAGCAGGAGGTTTCCTTGCCAGTGTTTGACCTGATGCCATGAGACTTCATGGGTCTGGGGTCGATGTTGAGGACTCCGAGGGCAACTCCCCCCCTACTGTATACCACTGTGCCGACAACCTGTCCATCAAGCTGCATCATGTTTTCAGTCCAAAGACCTTAATGATGAGGCAGAGCGGTGGCAGAGAAGGAAAGAAAAGGCAGCAAATCGTGCACTTCAGATCCCATTACCTCAAGGGACGTCTTGCCCCATGTGCCCAAAGATCTGCGGGTCAAGATTCGGCCTGTTCAGTCACCTGAAGACCCATGGCAGACACTAGCGATCTTGAGTAGATGTTATCCTCAAATCGAGGGACAGCTGTCAATGACGATGATTCGGTGAGTATAACTCTGTCAGGCTGCTGCTTGATGAGTATATGGGACAGTTCTCTCAGCTTTGGCACAAGGCCCCAGATGTTAGCAAAGAGGACTCTGCAGGGTCAACATCGCTGGATGTGCCGTTGTCATTTCCGGTGCCTCGGTCGATGCCGGGTAGTCCATCCAGTTTCATTCCTTTTAGACTTTTCTCGAGCGGTTTGGTACAACTGAGTGGCTCGCTTGGACTTTTCAGAAGGCATTTAAGAGTCAAGCACATTGCTGTGGGTCTGGAGTCACATGTAAGCCAGACCAGATAAGGATGCCAGATTTCCTTCTCTAAAGGGCATTGGTGAACCAGGTGGGTTTTTACAACAGTCGACAATGGTTTCACGGTCACCAGTACTGAGACCAGGATTTTGTGCTGGAGGCAGGGCTCCTGATGCCAGGCCAAAAAGGCGGGGGAAAGCCTGCCCCTGCCTTTTCGTGCCCCCCAACACCCCCCACCCCCACCCCCCCCGAGGCAATGCTCCATTATTTTTTTGTGTCCTCAGTCTGAAGACAGAACTCGGTCATCTGCATCTGCAACAGGTAGACTAATGAGGATAAGGCCAAATAGGTTTCTTCATGTTGTTTCTCTCACCACCTGCCTCAGATCCAACCTGACAGTTATGTACTTTAGGACTCAGCCAGCTCGGCCAGTAGTGGTGCTACCGAGATATTCTTGGTATTGACATTGAAGTCCCCACCCAGAATACATTTTGGCCCTTTCTGCACTCAGTGCTTCTTCCAAGTGGTGTTCAACATGAAAGTGAGTACTGATTCATCAGCTGAGGAGGGCAGTAGGTGGTTATCTGCAGGAAGTTTCCTTGACCATGTGTGACCTGATACCACTTCATGGAGTTTGTCGAAAAAATTTGCAGGGCTACAGGGGAGTGAGACTAGGTGGGTTGTTCTTGCAGAGGGCCAGCACTAACATGATGGGCCAAATGGGCCTCCTTCTGTGTTGTAACCACTGTTACAACCAGGTGAGAAAGGGGTCTAGGGGGTTCCCTCTCAGCCTTAGCCTGGTTTAACTGTAACAGGGTTTAATTTTAGAAACATCGTGTTTTTAGCTCCCCCTTTAGTGAATCCTTGTTCACTGCTCCAATTGTAAGGCAAAGAAATCAGACAGGTTTCCTTAGAATTAAACAAGAAAGGTAGACGTTTATTAATCTTAAACTCTAATCCGGTTAATGACTACGAATATGTGACACAACCGCGCTAGCATGCAAACACGATAAACACACACGCAGATAGAGACAGAAAAAGTAGAAAGAATAAAGGGGAAAAGTTTGAGGCAATATCTGTTAGTTATCTACTGTCCTTTGAGTTCACTGTGGAGTCTTTGCTTTCCGGTAAGTCTTGCTATCCATAGGGGCCCAGTTCATGCTTCAACTTGTTATGGTATTGGAGTCTTTTCTCTCTTAAGGTGTACATGTCTTCCATGGGTCTGGTGGCTTGGGAGAAGGCGACAGAGAGCCAGCCAGGAGAGAGAGGGCTTTTTTGTTCCAGCTTCCGGTTCAAACTGCCATCTGTTCCTTTCTTTGTGACACAATTCAAAAAAACCCAGGTTGCCCAGCAGGTTAGTCATGTGACTAGCTCCTTATTTGGGAAAGTTTTGCCTGCAAGGTTTGTGGATTGTATTATCTTAGCAGCCCCTGGAATGCGCCTCCTACACCTTCAGTGTCTGGTGATCAAAATCCATGTGGTTTAATTGGATCAGGGAATAGTCCTTTGTCTCCACAAGCAAGGTCTCTTAGTATGCAAATGTCCTTCCAGCCCAGTGTCTGGGGATCTTCAAACAAGTCATTTCTTCACTCCAGCAACTGTTTAAAATTGATGTTCATATGACAAAATAAATATGCCTCATTCTTGACAGGTGGGGGTCTACATAACACCATTTTATGGTTCTATGATTGATTTCAATGTTGAGAACTCCCAGGGCCATTCTATGTTCCGCCACTCCAGGTGTGCCTGCCTGCCATTGGGACAGGACATACCAAGGGACAATGATGGAAGGTTCTGGGATGTTGGTTGAAAGGTATGATTCTCTGAGTATGACTATGTCAGGCTGTTCCTTGACTAATCTGTGGGACAGCTCTCCCAATTTTGGCACAAGTCTAAATGTTAGTAAAGCGGATTTTGCAGGCTTAAATGGGCTGAGTATGTCTTTGTCGTACCCAAAGGTGATGCCTAGATCGAAGCTGAGTGATCTGTCCTGTTTTATTCTTATTCTGTTTTTGCATATCAGTTTTGTACCACTGAATGGCCATTTCAGAGGGCAGTTAAGTGTCAACCATATTTCTGAACATTACTCTAAAACCAGTTGTAGAACTGCTTTTGGAGTAAGGGAGATGCGAAAAGTAGTCTTACCTTGGCAATCTTTGTAAGGTCATTACACTTCTTCCATCACTGCAGCCAGATCTGAGAAGCTATGCTGCTGGCATTGACCTGCTCAGCCACCACTCCCCGCTGTGGCTGGCTAACTCCTCGCTCAACTGAAGGAAAGAGGGCCTCATTCCTTGTCCTCAAAGACCTCCACAGCAGTATCTAAGAAGCAACATGGCCTGGCTGGCATCATTTTGCCTGCAGCCTCACTAACGCACAAGTAAACGGCGAGAAACAAAGAACTTGCCTTCATATAGTACCTTTCATGACCACAGGCCATCTCAAAGTGTTTTAGAGCCAATGAAATACTTTCCAGGTGCAGTCACTGTTATTTTTGTATGCTAACATGGTAGCCAATTTCAGTATTAATTATTACGTTATCATACAGATAATTTTCTCATTTATTCCTGATAATCAATTCTATTTTATTCAAGACTAATAGTTCTGTAGATCCCAGGGTTGATTTCCCTTTTTTTTTAAAAAACATTCAATACCTAGTAAGTCCACTTCAATGTTTATCGATTCCCTCGTAATGGCCAACAATACTGCACAATTTGCATCCCTGATCTTATTTAGTGCCCAAGGATAAATATTATCCATCTCTTGTGATTTATTTGTTTTGAGCCCTGTTAGCCTATCTAAAAACCCAATGTTATTTAATGTCAAAGTCATGAATTCTTTTTGGATTATCACCAATTATGAAGGGCATGTTGCTCAACTTTTCCCCTTGAATACTTTGAGATGGTAATCATTTATTATTAACAACTGCGAGTGCATTCTCAATTTCCACCCTTAATGCATTCCATTAGGACTTATATCTTTTCTTTTACTACACTTTTACTGTTGAGGTACTAAAAGGATGCTTTACTATTTTGTATTGTATCTGCACCTATTCTCATTTCTAGGAATTATAGAACTTATTTTGACTCATTACTTCATTTTCAATTGTATTTTTTGTCCATTTTGGGCCCTAAATAAGGCTAGAAATTATAAAACTAATAAAAGGACAAAACTAAAGGCTCTGTATCTGAATGCATGTAGCATTCAAAACAAAACAGATGAACTGATAGCACAAATAGAAATAAATAAGTATAATCTGATAGCCATTACAGAGATATGGCTGCGGGATGACATAGATTGAGACCTTTAAAAAGGACGGGAAGCTAGGGAAAGGTGGAGGAATGGCTCTGTTAATTAATGATGGTATTAGGTCATCCTTCTGTATTGTGCTAAGTTCAGGAAACCAGAATTTAGAAGTGGTTTGGGTTGAGATGAGAAATTATAAAGGCAAAAGGTCACTTGTAGGAGTGGCGTACAAGCCCCCTAATAGCAACCACATGGTAGGACAGAATATAAAGGAAGAAATAATGGGAGCTTGTCAGAAAGGTACGGCGATAATCATGGGGGATTTTAATCTACATATAGACTGGAAGAATCAGATGGGCAAAGGTAGCCTAGATGAGGAGTTCGTAGAATGTTTTCGGGATAGTTTCTTAGAACAGCACATTCTGGAACCAACAAGAAGCAGGCTATGCTAGATCTGGTATTGTGCAATAAGATTGGGTTGATTAATGAACTCATAGTGAGGCGCCCCTAGGCAGCAGTGATCATAATAAGGTTGATAAGGAGAGAAAAATTGGAGTATGAGAGAAAGCTAGCTCGAAATATAAAAACAGATAGTAAGAGTTTCTGTAGATATTTTAAGAGATAACAAAGTGAGCATTGGTCCTACAGAAAGTGAGTCTGAGGAATTAACAATGGATAAAAAGGGGATGGCAGATGAATTGAACAGGTATTTGCATTGGTCTTCACTATAGCGGGTACAAGTAACATCCCAGAAATAGCTGTAAATCAGGAAATGGAAGGGAGGGAGGAACTCAAGAAAATTACAATCACCAGGGAAGTGGTACTGAGCAAATTGTTGGCGCTGCAGGCTGACAAGTCCCCAGGTCCTGATGGACTTCATTCGAGGGTCTTAAAAATGGCTAGTGAGATAATTGATGTACAAACAAGAAATGCTAGAAATACTCAGCAGGTCTGGCAGCATCTGTGGAGAGAGAAGCAGAGTTAACATTTCAGGTCAGTGACCCTTCTTCAGAACTAGTAAATATTAGAAATGTAAAAGGTTATAAGCAAGTAAAGCAGGGGTGGGGCAAGAGATAACAAAGGAGAAGGTGTAAATAGGACAAGGTCACAGAATAGCTGACCAGAAGGTTGTGGAGCAAAAACAAACAATATGTTAATGGTGTGTTGAAAGACAAAGCATTAGTACAGATAGGGTGTTAATGGACTGAAAATTGAACAGCTGCAAGTACAAACATGAAAAAAACAGTGGGTAAGCAAACTGAACAAACGAAAATGAAATAAAATAAAACAAACACAGAAAAAAAATTTTAAAAAGGAAAAAGAAAAAAATAACTAAAAATAAAAGTGAAATGGGGTGCCCGTCATGCTCTGAAATTATTGAACTCAATGTTCAGCCCGGCAGGCTGTAGTGTGCCTAATTGATAAATGAGATGCTGTTCCTCGAGCTTGCATTGATGTTCACTGGAACACTGCAGCAATCCCAGGACAGAGATGTGAGCATGAGAGCAGGGGGGGGCGGTGGTGTTGAAATGGCAAGCATCCGGAAGCTCGGGATCCTGCTTGCGGACTGAGCGGAGATGTTCCGCAAAGTGGTTATCCAGTCTGCGTTTGGTCTCTCCAGTGTAGAGGAGACCACATTGTGAGCAGTGAATACAGTATACTACATTGAAAGAAGTACAAGTAAATCACTGCGTCACCTGAAAGGAGTATTTGGGGCCTGGGAGAGTGAGGAGAGAGGAGGTAAATGGGCAGGTATTACACCTCCTATGATTGCAGGGGAAGGTGCCCTGGGAAGGGGATGAGGTGGTGGGGCTAATGGAGGAGTGGACCAGGGTGTCACGGAGGGAACGATCCCTTTGGAATGCTGACAGGGGAAGGGAGGGGAAGATGCGTTTGGTGGTGGCATCACACTGGAGGTGGTGGAAATAGCAGAGGATGATCCTTTGGATATGGTGGCTCATGGGGTGGGAAGTGAGGACAAGGGGAACCCTGTCATGGTTCTGGGAGGGCGGGGAAGGGGTGAGGGTCGGGGTGTGGGAAATGGGCCGGTCACGGTTGAGGGCCCTGTCAACCACAGTGGGGGAGGGGGGAATCCTCGGTTGAGGAAAAAGGAAGACATATCAGAAGCGCTGTCATAGAAGGTAGCATCATCAGAGCAGCTGCGTCGGAGACAGAGAAACTGGGAGAATGGAATGGAGTCCTTACAGGAGGCAGGGTATGAAGAAGTGTAGTCGAGGTAGCTGTGGGAGTCAGTGAGCTTATAATGGATATTAGTAGACAGCCTATCCCCAGAGATGGAGACAGAGAAGTCGAGGAAGGGAAGGGAAGTGTCAGAGATGGACCATGTAAAGGTGAGAGAAGGGTGGAAATTAGAAGCAAAGTTGATAAAGTTTTCCAGTTCGGGGCGGGAGCAGGAAACGGCACCAATACAGTCATCAAATACTGTTTTATTTCATCTTAGTTTGTTCAGTTTGCTTGCCCACTGTTTTTTTTTTCATGTTTGTACTTGCAGCTGTTCAATTTCAGTCCGTTAACACCCTATCTGTACTAATGCTTTGTCTTTCAACACACCATTAACATATTGTTTGCCTTTGCTCCATGACCTTCTGGTCAGCTATTCTGTGACCTTGTCCTATTTACACCTTCTCTTTTGTTATCTCTTGCCCCACCCCCGCTTTACTTGCTTATAACCTTTTACATTTCTAATATTTACTAGTTCTGAAGAAGGGTCACTGACCTGAAACGTTAACTCTGCTTCTCTCTCCACAGATGCTGCCAGACCTGCTGAGTATTTCTAGCATTTCTTGTTTTTATTTCAGATTTCCAGCATCTGCAATATTATGCTTTTATTTGAGATAATTGATGTGTTGGTTTTAATTTTCCAAAATTCCCTAGATTCAGGGAAGGTTCCATTAGATTGGAAAATAGCCAATGTGACTCCTTTATACAAAAAGGGAGGGAGACAGAAAGCAGGAAACTACAGGCCAGTTAGCTTAACATCTGTCTTAGGGAAAATGTTAGAAGCTATTATTAAAGACATTATAGCAAGACATTTAGAAAAAATGAAGGTAATCAGACAAATTCAACATTGTTTTGTGAAAGAGAAATCATGTTTAACTAATTTATTGAAGTTCTTTGAAGAAGAAGCATGTGCTGTGGATAAAGGGGAACTGATGGGATATACTGTACTTAGATTTCCAGAAGGTATTTGATAAGGTGCCACGTCAAAGGTTATTGCAGAAAATAAAAGCTCATGGTGTAGGGGTAACCTATTAGCATGGATAGAAGATTGGCTAGCTAACAGGAAATAGAGAGTCGGCATAAATGCGTCATTTTCTGGTTGGCAAGATGTGTTGAGTGGTGTGCCACAGGGATCAGTGCAGGGACCTCAACTTTTTACAATTTATATAAATGACTTGGATGAAGGGACCAAAGGTATGGTTGCTAAACTTGCTGATGAAACAAAGATAGGTAGGAAAATAAGTTGTGAAGAGGACATAAGGAGGCTACAAAGGGATATAGACAGGTTAAGTGAGTGGGCAAAGATCTGGCAAATGGAGTATAATGTGGGAAAATGTGAAATTGTCCATTTTGGCAGGAAGAATAAAAAAGAAGCATATTATCTAAATGGTGAGAGATTGCAGAGCTCTGAGGTGCAGAGGGATCTTGGTGCCCTAGTGCATGAATCGCAATACGTTAGTATGTAGGTACAGCACATAATTAGGAAAGCTAATAGAATGTTATCATTTATTGCGGGGTGTATTGAAGACAAAAGTAGGGAGGTTATGCTTCAGTTATACAGGGCATTGGTGAGACCACATCTGGAGTACTGTGTACAGTATTGGTCTCCTTATTTAAAGAAGGATGTAAATGCATTGGAAGCAGTTCAGAGAAGGTTTACTAGACTAATACCTAGAATGGGCGGGTTGTTTTATGAGGAAAGGTTGGGCAGGCTAGGCTTCTATCTGCTGGAGTTTAGAAGAGTAAGAGATGACTTGATTGAAACATATAAGATCCTTAGAGGTCTTGTCAGGGTGGACGTGGAAAGTATGTTTCCTCTTGTGGGTGAATCTAGAACTAGGGGTCACTGTTTAAAAATAAGGGGTCGCCCATTTAAGACAGAGGTGAGGAGAAATTATTTCTCTCAGAGGATCATGAGTCTTTGGAACTCTCTTCCTCAAAAAGCGGTAGAAGCAGAGTCTTTGAATATTTTTAAGGTAGAGGTAAATAGATTCTTGATAAGCAAGGAGGTGAAAGGTTATCAGGGTAGGTGGGAATGTGGAGTCGAGGTTACAATCAGATCAGCCCTGATCTTATTGAATGGTGGAGCAGGCTCGAGGGACCGAGTGGCCTACTCCTGCTTCTAATTCATATTTTTCTGTGTTCATATGTCTCTGCCTCAGTGGTTTAATTGTCTCAGGCAGTGTCCTCTTCTTGGCTGGAATGGATGTCTCAGTTGCTGTCGCTCGCTCTCTCTCTCTCTATCTTTCAGCGAAATCTCTTTTTTCTTAAGAAAAATTTTTATCAGGTTTGGTTTCGGTCAGGTGACCATGGATGGTGTCCCCTGGTGTGTTCATACCATGTCTTTGAATGCATGGGCATTGTTACACAATGGAGTTTGAATGTGACTTGCCTTGATAAAGTGGTGTTATTTCTCACCTATTATCTTGGCTTTGCATCCAGAGTTATCCTGTCTGCAAGGGTCTTTGTCAACCCAATACTTGAAGATAGGAGCCATTTAGCATTGAATGCCCTGTTTAGCATTTTAATGTGCCTTCCCCAGAACTAGTCCAAACGTGATGATAGGTTTAATCTCCAACAGTCATGACATATATTTGCAATACAGGAGGGATCACTTGGCCTTTTACTCCATCTTGTTTACAGCAAAATCTGTTGGAGTTTAATTCACCGGTTCATTTTTATAGTCCATAATTGCTCCAGTTTACTTTATAGTCTATAACTAATCCTAGCATGAGCGTGACGTATTCGCTGGATTTTGCTGTCAGCACTCACCGTTATTTAGGAGTAAATCAGATAACAACTTCCAGTGTCTGCACCTACACAGTTAAACATGGAAATCAGGGAGTTTCTGTCCGTTGTGTCCTGCTCCTCCACAAGCTACAATACACCTGTACCTTGGTGAAACATTCAGCATTCAAATACATGAAGGGCATGAAGTTGCTGTACTTATCTACTAGATACCCATTAAACACACCAGAAATTAGTTCAGGTTTGTTTCAAGTGTAAGTGAATTGTTAATTGTATGATCAGTCATAATTATTGCCAAACAACCTCTCTAGCAATAAAAAAGTAATTTTATAAGTGTGGAGTCTAATTCCTTCACATTTTAATCATTGTTGGAGACTAAAAAAATTGAAAAATAACATATTCTTTATTTTTATTTTTATTTCTGTCTCTTTTGTCTCTCCCTCTGAATTCCATCTTCTTTGTCTCGTTTTATTTTGCTTTCTGTACATGACTTTAAATTTTAAATATTCTCATGGATATTTTCTGGTTTAGACTCTGCAGGAGAGAACTATGTCAATTGCTAGTTGCAGGCAGTGCCACGGGCCACCAACTACGCGGCCCACGTGCCATTCTTCACTGATATAAATGGAGAACACAAAGCAGACTGCGCCATGGTGCTGCTTGCTCCAGGACAATCGATGTAATCAACGCCACAATGTAACCCCATTATTTGGGAAAGGAGGGAGAGAGAAAATGAGGAACTACAGACCTGTTAGCCTGACATCAGTCATAGGGAAAATGCTAGAATTTATTATAAAGGATGTGATAACTGGACACTTAGAAAATAGTGGTGGGATTGGGAAGAGTCAAATGGATTTATGATAGGGGAATTCTTTTTAACAAACCTGTTGGAGTTTTTTGAAGATATAACTGGCAGAATAGCTAAGGGGAAATCTGTGGATGTGGAGTATTTGGATTTTCAGAAGGCTTTCGATAAGGTCCCACACAGGAGGTTAGTAAGCAAAATTAGAACACATGGGATTGGAGGGAATATACTGGCATGGATTGAGAATTGGTTAATGGACAGAAAACAGAGTAGGAGTAAATGGATCATTCTCAGGTTGGCAGCCTGTGACTAGTAGGGTACCACAAGGGTCAGTGCTTGGGCCCCAGCTATTTACAAGCTATATCAATGATTTGGATGTGAGGACCAAATGTAATATTTCCAAGTTTACTGATGACACAAAATTAGATGGGAATGTGAGTTGCGAGGAGGATGCAAAGCAACTTCAAGAAGATTTAGGCAGGCTATGTGAGTGGTCAAGAACATGGCAAATGGAATATAATATGAAAAAATGTGAAGTTATCCACTTTGGAAGAGAAACAGAAATGCAGAGTATTTCTGAAATGGAGAGAGATTGAGAAGTGTTGATGTCCAAAGAGACCTGAGTGTCCTTGTTCATGAGTTACTGAAAACTAACATGCAAGTGCAGAAAGCAATTAGGAAGGCAAATGGTATGTTGGCCTTTATTGCAAGAGGATTTAAGTACAGGAGTAAAGATGTCTTGCTGCAATTGTATAGAATCTTGGTGAGACTGCACCTGGAGTATTGTGTACAGTTTTGGTCTTCTTACCTAAGGAAGGACATACTTGCCATAGAGGGAGTGCAACAAAGGTTCATCAGATGGATTCCTGGGATGGCGGGACTGTCCTGAGGAGAGGTTGAGGAGACTGTGCTTGTATTCTCTAGCGTTTAGAAGAATGAGAGGTGATCTCTTTGAAACATACAAAATTCTTACAGGGTTTGATAAGGTTGATGCAGGAAGGATGTTTCCCCTAGCTGGGGGTTCTAGAGCTAGGGGTCACAGTCTCAGAAAAGAGGTAGGCCATATAGGACCGAGATGAGGAGGAATTTCTTCACTCAGTGGGTGGTGAATCTGTGGAATTCTCTACTCCAGAAGGCTGTGGAGGCTCAGTTATTGAGTATGTTCAAGACAGAGATCGATCGATTTCTAGATATTAAAGTTATCAAGGGATATGGGGATAGTGCGGGAAAATGACATTGAGGTAGAAGATCAGCCATGATCTAGTTGAATTGCAGAGCAGGGTCAAGGACCGAATGGCCTACTCCTGTTCCTATTTCCTGTGTTCCTATGCAAGTCTGGGTAGCACCGCTAGAATTTCTCCCCCCAGTGTCTCAGTGAGGATTTTTCAAACTGATTGGTTGAGGAGACACACTATTGCTTACCCTGTCCATGCAGGTCCTAGATCCCCTGTAGAAGGCAGCACCATGTATCAGACTCCCAATGACTGTAAACTACTGCTCAAAAGCCCACAAAAAGTCTGTGAACAGCTGTAAGCATAAACAGTGAGTGCCATTCATTCACCGCTGACCGTAAATCTGCGCCAATTCAGGATTTCCTCAATTCCATTGTTATGACCAGGATTCCCTCATGAACTCATAAAACCCAGAAGAATGGGTTTCCCAAATACCCTGGAGTTTTTGACTGCAGAGCTCCTTTAAAATATAAAAAAAAATTACAACTTTTTTAATCTTTGAAAGTAGCAGGAGATATTGAGAGAGTGGTTAGTAAAGCATTTGGGACCTGGGCTTCATAAATAGAGGTATATTGTACAAAAGCAGGGAAATTTTCCTTTACCTTTAAAAAGCGCTGGTTAGGCCCAACTAGAGTATTGCATCTAGTTCTGGTCACCACACATTTGGAAGGATTTGAGGGTCCTTGAAAGGGTGCAGAGGAAATTTACCAGAATGGTACCAGGGATGGTGGATTTTAATGACAAGATTAGGTTGGAAAAACTGGGATTGTTCTCCCTGGAGCAAATGAGATTGAGGGGAGATTTTATAGAGGTGCACAAGATTATGACAGGGTTACATAAGTTAGAGAAGGAAAAACAGTTCCCATTAATTAATGGCACAAGGACTAAAGGACACAGATTGAAGGTTTTTGGGCAAGAGCTGCAGGGGGAATGTTTTTTTTTATTCATTCATGGGACGTGGGCATCTATGGCCAGGCCAGCATTTATTGCCCATCCCTAATTGCCCTTGAGAAGGTGGTGATGAGTTGCTTTCTTGAACCGCTGTAGTCCATGTGAGGTAGGGACACCCACGGTGCTGTTAGGAAGGGAGTTCCAGGATTTTGACCCAGCAACAGTGAAGGAATGGCTATATAGTTCCAAGTCAGGATGGTGTGTGACTTGGAGGGGAACTGGCAGGTGATGGTGTTCCCATGTATTTGCTGCCCTTGTCCTTCTAGTTGGTAGAGATCGCGGGTTTGGAAGTTGCTGTCAAAAGAGCCTCGGTGCATTGCTGCAGTGCATATTGTAGATGGTACACACTGCTGGCACTGTGCGTCTGTGGTGGAGGGAGTGAATGTTTATAGATGAGGTGCCAATCAAGCGGGCTGCTTTGTCCTGGATGGTGTTGAGCTTCTTGTGTGTTGTTGGAGCTGCACCCATCCAGGCAAGTGGAAAGTATGCCATCACACGCCTGACTTGTGCCTTGTAGCTGGTGGACAGGCTTTGGGGAGTCAGGAGGTGAGTTACTCGCCTCAGGATTCCTAGCCTCTGACCTGCTCTTGTAGCCACGCTATTTATATGGCTACTCCAGTTCAGTTTCTGGTCAATGGTAGCCCCTAGGATATTGATAGTGGGGGATTCTTCAATAGTAATTTGCTGGGTTGGACTTGTCCAGCTTTTTGTGTACAGGACATACCAGTGCAATTTTCCACATTGCAGGGTAAATGCCAGTGTTGTAGCTGTCCTGGAACAGCTTGGCTAGGGGTGCGGCAAGTTCTGGAGCACAGATCTTCAGTACTATTACCGGAGTATTGTCAGGGCCCATAGTCTTTGCAGTATCCAGTGCCTTCAGTTGTTTCTCGATATCACGCGGAGTGAACTGAAATGGCTGAAGTCTGGCATCTGTGATGCTGGGGACATCAGGAGGAGGCCAAGATGAATCATCAACTCGGCACATCTGGCTGAAGATTGTTGCAAATGCTTCAGCCTTATCTTTCGCACTAATGTGCTGGGGTCCCCCATCATTGAGGATGGGGATATTTGTGGAGCCACCTCCTCCAGTTAGTTGTTTAATTGTCCACCACCATTCACGGCTGGATGTGGCAGGACTGCAGAGCTTAGATCTGATCCTTTGGTTATGAGATGCTTAGCTCTGTCTATCGCATGCTGCTTACGCAGTTTGGCATGCAAGTAGTCCCGGGTTGTAGCTTCACCAGGTTGAGGTTTTGAGGTATTTTGAGGTATGCCTGGTGCTGCTCCTGGCATGCCTTCCTGTAATCTTCATTGAACCAGGGTTGGTCTCCTGGCTTGATGGTAATGGTAGAGTGGGGGATATGCCGGGCCATGAGGTTACAGATTGTGGTTGAGTACAATTCTGCTGCTGCTGATGGCTCACAGCGCCTCATAGATGCCCAGTTTTGCATTGCTAGATCTGTTCAAAATCTATCCCATTTAGCACGGTGGTAGTGCCACACAACACGAAGGAGGGTATCCTCAATGTGAAGGCGGGACTTAGTCTCAACAATGACTGTGTGCGGTGGTCACTCCTACCAATTCTGTCATGGACAGATGCATCTGCGGCAGGCAGATTGGTGAGCACGAGGTCAGGTATGTTTTCCCCTCTTGTTGGTTCCCTCACCACCTGCTGCGTTCCCAGTCTAGCAGATATGTCCATTTGGACTCAGGCAGCTCAGTCAGTCATGGTGCCACCGAGGTACCTTGGTGATGGACATTGAAGTCCCCCACCCAGAGTACAATCTGTGCCCTCACCGCCCTCAGTGCTTCCTCCAAGTGCTGTTCAACATGGAGGAGTACTGACTCATCAGCTGAGGAAGGGTGGTAGGTCATAATCAGCAGGAGGTTTCCTTGTCCATGTTTGATCTGATGCCATGAAACTTCATGGGGTCCAGATGCGATGTTGAAAACTCCCAGGGCAACTACTTCCCTACTGTATACCACCTCTGCTGGTTCTGTCCTGCCGGTGGGACAGGAAATACCCAGGGATGATGATGGCAGTGTCTGGGACATTGTCTGTCAGGTATGATTCCATGAGTTAGATTATGTCAGGCTGTTGCTTGACTAGTCTGTGGCACAGCTCTCCCAACTTCAGCTCCACTGTTACTCTCAGCCTCAATCAGCTCCACTGTTATTGTCAGCCTCAAGCAGTTCCACTGCTACTGTCAGCCTCAATCAGACTAACTACGGTCATCCTCAATCAGATTCACTGTATTGGTCAGCATCAATCAGCTCCACTGTCACTATCAGCCTCAATCAGATCCACGGTGACTGTCAGACTCAATCGGTTCCAGTGTAATAGTCAGCCTGAATCAGTTCCGCCTCTACTGTCAGGCTCACTCAGATCCACTGTTCCTATCAGCCTCAATCATTTCCACTGTTATTTTCAACCTCAATCATTTCCACTGTTATTTTCATCCTCAGTCAGCTCCACTGTTGCTGTCAGCCTCAATGAATTCCACTTTTATTGTCAGCCTCAAACAGCTCCACAGTTACTGTCAGCCTCAATCAGTTCCACTGTTACTGTCAGCCTCACTCAGTTCCACTGTTACTGTCAGCCTCACTCAGTTCCACTGTTACTGTTAGCCTCAATCAGTTCCACTGTTACTGTCAGCCTCACTCAGTTCCACTGTTACTGTCAGCCTCAATCAGTTCCACTGTTATTATCAGCCTCAATCAGATCCACTGTAACTGTTAGCCTCAATCAGCTCCAGTTACTGTCGACTACAATCAACTCCACTGTTATTGTCAGCCTCAATCAGATAGACTGTTACTGTCAGACTCAATCAGACCCACTCTTACTGTCAACCACAATCAACTCCACTCTTACTGTCAACCTCAATCAGTTCCACTGTCATTGTCAGCCTCAATCAGATCCACTGTTACTGTCAGCCTCAATCAGCACCACAGTTACTGTCAGCCTCAATCAGCCCCACTGTTACTGTCAGACACAATCAGCCCCACTTCTACTGTCAGCCTCAATCAGTTCCACTGTTATTATCAGCCTCAATCAGTTCCACTGTTACTGTCAGCCTCACTCAGTTCCACTGTTATTATCAGCCTCAATCAGTTCCACTGTTATTAACAGCCGCAATCAGATCCACTGATACTGTCAGCCTCAATCAGATCCACTGTTAGTGTCAGCCTCAATCAGCTCTACTGTCAATGTCAGACTCAATCGGTTCCCCTCTGACGGTCAACCTCAATCAGTTCCACTGTTATTGTCAGCCGCAATCAGCTTCACTGTTCCTTTCAGACTCAATCAGCCTTGCTGTCATTTTCAGCCTCAATCAGTCCCACTGTCATTGTCTGCCTCAATCAGTCCCACTGTTACTGTCTGCCTCAATCAGCTCCATTGTTATTGTCACCCTCAATCAGTTCCACTGTCATTGTCAGCCTAAATCAGTTCCACAGTCATTGTCAGCCTCAATCAGCTCCACTGTTATTGTCAGCCTCAATCTGTTCCCCTGTTATTGTCAGCCTCAATCAGCTCCACTGTTACTGTCAGCCTCAATCAGCTCCAATGTTACTGTCAGCCTCAATCAGCTCCAATGTTACTATCAGCCTCAATCAGCACCACTGTTACTGTCAGCCTCAATCAGTTTCACAATTACTGTCAGCCTCAATCAGCTCCACTGTTACTGTCAGCCTCAATCAGTTCCACTGTCATTGTCAGCCTCAATCAGTTTCACAATTACTGTCAGCCTCAATCAGTTTCACAATTACTGTCAGCCTCAATCAGTGCCACGGGTAATGGCAGATTCAATCAGTTCCACTTTTATTGTTAACCTCAATCAGCTCCACTGTCATTGTCAGCCGAAATCAGCTCGACTTTCATTGGCAGACTCAAAGAGCTGCACTGTTACAGTCAGCCTCAATCAGTTCCACTGTCATTGTCAGCTTCAATCAGAACAACTGATATTGTCAGCCGTAATCAGCTCAACTGTTATTTTCAGCCTCAATCAGATCTACCGTTATTTTCAGCATCAATCAGTTCCACTGTTACTGTCAGGCTCACTCATATCCACTGCTACTGTCAACCGCAATCAGCCCCACTGTTACTGTCAGCAACAATCAGCCCCACTGTTATTGTCAGGCTCACTCAGTTCCACTGTTACTGTCAGCCTCAATCAGATCAACTGTTATTGTCACCCTCTATCAGATCCACTGTTATTTTCAGCCTTAATCAGTTCCACTGTTATTGTCAACCTCAATCAGTTCCACTGTTACTGTGAGCCTCAATCAGCTCCACTGTTATTGTCACCCTCTATCAGATCCACTGTTATTTTCAGCCTTAATCAGATCTACTGTTATTTTCAGCATCAATCAGATCCACTGTTATTGTCACCCTCTATCAGATCCACTGTTATTTTCAGCCTTAATCAGATCCACTGTTACTGTCAGCCTCAATCAGATCCACTGTTATCGTCACCCTCTATCAGATCCACTGTTATTTTCAGCCTTAATCAGATCTACTGTTATTGTCAGCCTCAATCAGATCCACTGTTATTGTCAGGCTCACTCATATCCACTGCTACTGTCAACCGCAATCAGCCCCACTGTTACTGTCAGCAACAATCAGCCCCACTGTTACTGACAAGCCCAATCACTCCACTGTTACTGTCAGCCACAATCAGCTCCACTGTTACTGACAACCACAATCAGCTCCACTGTTATTGTCAGCTTCAATCAGTCCCACTGTCATTGTCAGCCTCAATCAGTCCCACTGTTACTGTCAGCTTCACTTAGCCCCACTGTTATTGTCAGCTTCAATCAGAACAACTGATATTGTCAGCCGTAATCAGCTCAACTGTTATTGTCAGCCGCAATCAGATCCACTGTTACTGACGGCCTCACTCAGCCCCACTGTTATTGTCAGCCTCAATCAGATCCACTGTTACTGACGGCCTCACTCAGCCCCACTGTTATTGTCAGCTTCAATCAGAACAACTGATATTGTCAGCCATAGTCATCTCAACTGTTACTGTCAGCCACAATTAGTTCCACTGTCACAGTCAGCCTCAATCAACCCCACTGTTACTGACGGCCTCACTGAGCCCCACTGTTATTGTCAAACTCAATCAGTTCCACTGTTATTGTCAGCCTCAATCAGATCCACTGTTACTGACGGCCTCACTGAGCCTCACTGTTATTGTCAACCTCAATCAGTTCCACTGTTACTGTCAACCACAATCATCTCAACTGTTACTGTCAGCCACAATCAGCTCCACTGTTACTGACAACCACAAACAGCTCCACTGTTATTATCAGCCTCAATCAGATCCACTGTTACTGACGGCCTCACTCAGCCCCACTGTTATTGTCAGCTTCAATCAGAACAACTGATATTGTCAGCCATAATCATCTCAACTGTTACTGTCAGCCACAATCAGTTCCACTGTTACTGTCAGCCTCAATCAGATCCACTGTTATTGTCAACCTCAATCAGTTCCACTGTTATTGTCAGCCTCAATCAGCTCCACTGTCATTGTCAGCCTCAATCAGATCCACTGTTATTGTCAGCATCAATCAGATCCGCTGTTACTGTCAGCCACAATCAGCTCCACTGTCATTGTCAGCCTCAATCAGTTCCACTGTTACTGATAGAATCAATAAGCCCCACTGTTACTGTCAGCCTTATTCGACCCCATTGTTACTGTCAGCTTCAATCAGATTCACTGTTACTGTCAGCCTCAATCAGATCCACTGTTACTGTCAGGCTCACTCAGATCGACTGTTACTGTCAGGCTCACTCAGATGCACTGTTACTGTCAGCCTCAATCAGTCCCACTGTTATTATCAGCCTCACTCAGATCCACTGTTACTGTCAGCCTCAATCAGTCCCACTGTTATTATCAGCCTCACTCAGATCCACTGTTACTGTCAGGCTCACTCAGATCCACTGTTACTGTCAGCCTCAATCAGCCCCACTGTTATTGTCAGCCTCACTCAGATCCACTGTTACTGTCAGGCTCACTCAGATCCACTGTTACTGTCAGCCTCAATCAGATCCACTGTTACTGTCAGCCTCAATCAGCCCCACTGTTACTGTCAGGCTCACTCAGATCCACTGTTACTGTCAGGCTCACTCAGATCCACTGGTACTGTCAGCCTCAATCAGTTCCACTGTCACTGTCAGGCTCACTCAGATCCACTGTTACTGTCAACCTCAATCAGATCCACTGTTACTGTCAGCCTCAATCAGCCCCACTGTTACTGTCAGGCTCACTCAGATCCACTGTTACTGTCAGCCTCAATCAGCCCCACTGTTACTGTCAGGCTCACTCAGATCCACTGTTACTGTCAGCCTCAATCAGCCCCACTGTTACTGTCAGGCTCACTCAGATTCACTGTTACTGTCAGCCTCAATCAGCCCCACTGTTACTGTCAGCCTCACTCAGATCCACTGTTACTGTCATCCTCAATCAGCCCCACTGTTATTGTCAGGCTCACTCAGATCCACTGTTACTGTCAGCCTCAATGAGCCCCACTGTTACTGTCAGGCTCACTCAGATCCATTTTTACTGTCAGGCTCAATCAGCCCCACTGTTACTGTCAGGCTCACTCATATCCACTGTTACTGTCAGGCTCACTCAGATGCACTGTTACTGTCAGCCTCAATCAGACCCACTGTTACTGTCAGGCTCACTCAGATCCACTGTTACTGTCAGCCTCAATCAGCCCCACTGTTACTGTCAGGCTCACTCAGATCCACTGTTACTGTCAGCCTCAATCAGCCCCACTGTTACTGTCAGGCTCACTCAGATGCACTGTTACTGTCAGGCTCACTCAGATGCACTGTTAATGTCAGCCTCAATCAGTCCCACTGTTATTATCAGCCTCAATCAGACCCACTGTTACTGTCAGCCTCAATCAGATCCACTGTTAGTGTCAGCCTCAATCAGATCCACTGTTACTGTCAGGCTCACTCAGATCCACTGTTACTGTCAGCCTCAATCAGCCCCACTGTCACTGTCAGCCGCAATCGGTTCCACTGTGACTGTCAGCCTCAATCAGCCCCACTGTTACTGTCAGGCTCACTCAGATGCACTGTTACTGTCAGCCTCAATCAGTCCCACTGTTATTATCAGCCTCACTCAGATCCACTGTCATTGTCAGCCTCAATTAATTCCACTGTTGCAGTCAGCCTCAATCAGCTCCACTGTCATTGTCAGCCTCAATCAGATCCACTGTTACAGTCAGCCTCAATCAGCTCCGCTGTCATTGTCAGCCTCAATTAATTCCACTGTTGCAGTCAGCCTCAATCAGCTCCACTGTCATTGTCAGCCTCAATCAGATCCACTGTTACAGTCAGCCTCAATCAGCTCCACTGTCATTGTCAGCCTCAATCAGATCCACTGTTACAGTCAGCCTCAATCAGCTCCGCTGTCATTGTCAGTGCTGGAAATACTCAGCATGTCAGGCAGCATCTGTGGAGATAGAAGCTAGGTTAATTTTTCAGGTCTGTGACCTTTCATCAGAACTGGCAAAGGTGAGAAAAGAATTAGCTTTTAACCAAGTGAAGGGGAGGGGGTTGGAGAGAGAACAAAGGAGGTGTTTGATAGGGCAGGGGAGATTAAATAACAAAGCTGTCCTGGGACAAAGGCAAAGAGTGTGTTAATGCTTGTGGTGAAAGACAAAGCATTAGTCCAGAGAGACTGTTTATAGCGGAATAATCAGCAGCTCTGACTGCATGAAAAACAGGTACATGATTAAAAAATAACATACTAAAATAGGCCAGTCATGTTCTGAAGTTATTGAATTCAATGTTCAGTCCGCAAGGCTGTAGAGCACCTTATCAAAAGATCAGGTGCTGCTCCTCGAGCTTGCCTTGATGTTCACTCGAATACTGGAGCAGGCCAAAGACAGAAATGTTTGTATGAGAACAGGGGGAGTGTTGAAATAGCAAGCAACCGGAAGCTTGGGATCATGCTTTTGGACTGAGCAGAGGTGTTCAGCAAAGCGGTCACTCAATCTGTGTTTGGTCTCCCCAGTGTAGAGGAGACTGCATTGTGAACAGCGAATACAGTATACTAAATTGAAATAAGCACAAGTAAATCACTGCTTCGCCTGAAAGAAGAGTTTGGGGCCTTGGATACTGAGAGAGGAGGAGGTAAAAGGGCAGGTATTACACCTCTTGCGATTGCACGGGAAGGTGCCGTAGGAAGGGTATGAGGTGTCGGGGGTAATGGAGGAGTGGAGCAGGGTGTCATAGAGGGAACGATCCCTTCGGAATGCTGACAGGGGAGGGGAAGGGAAGATGTGTTTGGTGGTGGCATCACGCATGTTGGAGGTGGCGGAAATGGCGGAGGATGATCCTTTGGATGTGGTAGCTGGTGGGGTGGAAAGTGAGGACAAGGAGAGCCCTGTTGTGTTTCTGGGAGGGAGGGGAAGGGGTGAGGGCAGAAGTGCAGGAAATGGGCCAGACACGGTTGAAGGCCCTGTCAACCACAGTGGGGGGGAATCTTCAGTTGATGAAAAAGGAAGACATATCAGAAGTGCTGGTGTGGAAGGTTGCATCATCGGAGCAGATGTGTCAGAGAAGGAGAAACTGGGAGAATGGGGGCGGGGTGTGAAGAAGTGTAGTCGAGGTAGCTGTGGGAGTTGTTGCCTTATAAATGAATACAAGTGGATAATACAATATACTGGTCGGATGCCTGCAAGTAATAGGCAACACTGGGAAGGAAAATTTGAGTTGCTCTTCTTGTCTAAGGTCTGGAAAGCAGTCTTGTTGGTTCATTGGGTGTTCTCTGGAGCCAGCTGGGCAGCTGAAATTTTAGGTTGTTTGGTGCTGATTGTTATTCATTTAACTAACTGACTATAACAACTTTAATTTTGAAAATAGCAGTGCTAAACATATATACATCAATTGTTCTTGGCATGGGTAATTTAATGTCAGTGGGGCCCAAGTTCTGTGAGGGTTCGACTGTTCTCCCACCATAACTCTGACAGAAGGCCAGTGGAACTACCCAGAAAAACAGCAGAAACCCAATTCCCACAGTTGTCCACTGTCTCTACCCTGCCCTATCCCTGAGCTTGCATTGTTCTCTAGCTTCTCACCTCCTATCTCTGTTCATGCCCTCTCTGAACTCATTTTGTCCATAAAATCCATCTCCTGCTCCCTTGACCCTATTGCCACTAAAATGCTGACCACTTCCTGACTCCCATGTTAGTTGATATTGTTAACAATTCTTTTAGTTTTGGTGACTGCAGCTTGACTGTAGCGGAGGTGCGAGAGCGAGCGAACAGCTGGGAAGTCAATTTCAGTGGAAGTTTAGAAGTTAATTCCCTTTTGTTTTCGGAGGACCAGGGGACTGCTGGGTAAGTAAAAACTATATATTTGGGTGGTGGCTGTACCCGAGACACTACACGTGTAGTGTCTCCCACCCACCCTCCTCCTCTAACCAAAAAAAAAAGGACTCTGGTGTGTTGATAAGGTAAGCTTTTTATTTAAGAAGTTCTGTCCGTTGGATTGCTAACCTAACAAGTTCTGACATTTTTTTTTTGGTTTTTCAGTAGCTTTGTTGGGAATTTAGAATAGAGGGAATGGAAGTTAAGGCAGTTGTATGTTCCTCCTGCAGAATGTGGGAGGTAAGGGTCGCCAAGAGTGTCCCTGCTGACTGCATCTGCGGGAAGTGCACCAACTCCAGCTCCTCGAGAACCGCGTTAGGGAACTGGAGCTGGAGCTGGATGAACTTCGGATCATTCGGGAGGCGGAGGGGGTTATTGAGAGGAGTTATGGGGAGGTAGTCACACCTCAGGTAAAAGAAGTAAAAGATGGGTTACCATCAGGGGAAGGAGAGGGAACCAGCAGGCAGTGCAGGGATCCCCTGGGGCCGTTTCCCTCAACAACAGGTATACTGTTTTGGATACTGTTGCGGGGGATGACTTACCAGGGGTAAGCAATGGGGTACAGGTATCTGGCACAGGGTCTGTCCCTGTTGCTCAGAAGGGAAAGGGGAAGAGGAGCAGAGCATTAGTCATTGGGGACTCCATAGTTAGGGGAACAGATAGGAGGTTCTGTGGGAACGAGAGACTCACGGTTGGTATGTTGCCTCCCAGGTGCCAGGGTTTGTGATGTCTCGGATCGTGTTTTTGGGATCCTTAAGGGGGAGGGGGAGCAGCCCCAAGTCGTGGTCCACATAGGCACCAACGACATAGGTAGGAAGAGAGATGGGGATTTGACAGAAATTCAGGGAGCTAGGGTGGAAGCTTAGAGCGAGAAAAAACAGAGTTGTTATCTCTGGGTTGTTGCCCGTGCCACGTGATAGCGAAGCGAGGAATAGGGAGAGAGAGGAGTTGAACACGTGGCTGCAGGGACGGTGCAGGAGGGAGGGTTTTGGTTTCCTGGATAACTGGGGCTCTTTCTGGGGTAGGTGGGACCTCTACAAACAGGATGGTCTTCACCTGGACCAGAGGGGTACCAATATCCTGGGGGGGAGATTTGCTAGTGCTCTTCGGGGGGGTTTAAACTAATTCAGCAGGGGGATGGGAACGTAAATTGTAGTTCCAGTGTACAGGATGTTGAGAGTAGTGAGGTCAGGGATAAGGTTACAAGGACGCAAGAGGGCACTGGCAAGCAAGAACCTGGTTTAAAGTGTGTCGACTTCAACGCCAGGAGCATCCGGAATAAGGTGGGTGAGCTTGCAGCATGGGTTGGTACTTGGGATCTCGATGTAGTGGCCATTTCGGAGACATGGGTAGAGTAGGGGCAGGAATGGATGTTGCAGGTTCCGGGATTTAGATGTTTCAGTAAGAACAGAGAAGAGGGTAAAAGAGGGGGGTGGTGTGGCATTGTTAATCAAGGAGAGTATTACAGCGACAGAAAGGACGTTCGAGGACTCGTCTACTGAGGTAGTATGGGCCGAGGTTAGAAACAGGAGAGGTGAGGTCACCCTGTTGGGAGTCTTTTATAGACCTCCAAATAGTTCCAGAGATGTAGAGGAAAGGATAGCGAAGATGATTCTCGACAGGGGCGAGAGTAACAGGGTAGTTGTTATGGGGGACTTTAACTTTCCAAATATTGACTGGAAATACTATAGTTCGAGTACTTTAGATGGGTCAGTTTTTGTCCAGTGTGTGCAGGAGGGTTTTCTGACACAGTATGTAGACAGGCCAACCAGGGGCGATGCCACATTGGATTTGGTACTGGGTAATGAACCCGGCCAGGTGTTAGATTTAGATGTAGGTGAGCACTTTGGTGATAGTGATCACAATTCGGTTAGGTTTACCTTAGCGATGGGCAGGGACAGGTATATACCGCAGGGCAAGAATTATAGCTGGGGGAAAGGAAATTATGAAGCGATTAGGCAAGATTTAGGATGCGTAGGATGGGGAAGGAAACTGCAGGGGATGGGAACAATCGAAATGTGGAGCTTATTCAAAGAGCAGCTACTGCGTGTCCTTGATAAGTATGTACCTGTGAGGCAGGGAGGAAGTTGTCGAGCGAGGGAGCCGTGGTTTACTAAAGAAGTTGAAGCATTTGTCAAGAGGAAGAAGAAGGCTTATGTTAGGATGAGACGTGAAGGCTCAGTTAGGGCGCTTGAGAGTTACAAGCTAGCCAGGAAGGATCTAAAGGGAGAGCTAAGGAGAGCTAGGAGAGGCACAGTGGCGCCGTGGTTAGCACCGTAGCCTCACAGCTCCAGCGACCTGGGTTCAATTCCCGGTACTGCCTGTGTGGAGTTTGCAAGTTCTCCCTGTGTCTGCGTGGGTTTCCTCCGGGTGCTCCGGTTTCCTCCCACACGCCAAAGACTTGCAGGTTGATAGGTAAATTGGCCATGATAAATTGCCCCCAGTATAGGTAGGTGGTAGGGAAATATAGGGACGGGTGGGGATGTGGTAGGAACATGGAATTAGTGCAGGATTAGTATAAATGGGTGGTTGATGGTCGGCACAGACTCGGTGGGCCGAAGGGCCTGTTTCAGTGCTGTATCTCTAAACTAAACTAAAGGACACGAGAAGTCATTGGCGGATAGGATCAGGGAAAACCCTAAGGCTTTCTATAGGTATATCAGGAATAAAAGAATGACTAGAGTTAGATTAGGGCCAATCAAGGATAGTAGTGGGAAGTTGTGTGTGGAATCAGAGGAGATAGGGGAAGTGTTAAATGAATATTTTGCGTCAGTATTTACAGTAGAGAAAGAAAATGTTGTCGAGGAGAATACTGAGATTCAGACTACTAGGCTAGATGGGATTGAGGTTCACAAGGAGGAGGTGTTATCAATTTTGGAAAGTGTGAAAATAGATAAGTCCCCTGGGCCAGATGGGATTTATCCTAGGATTCTCTGGGAAGCTAGGGAGGAGATTGCAGAGCCTTTGTCCTTGATCTTTATGTCGTCATTGTCGACAGGAATAGTGCCAGAAGACTGGAGGATAGCAAATGTTGTCCCCTTGTTCAAGAAGGGGAGTAGAGACAGCCCTGGTAATTATAGACCTGTGAGCCTTACTTCGGTTGTGGGTAAAATGTTGGAAAAGGTTATAAGAGACAGGATTTATAATCATCTTGAAAAGAATAAGTTCATTAGCGATAGTCAGCACGGTTTTGTGACGGGTAGGTTGTGCCTCACAAACCTTATTGAGTTTTTCGAGAAGGTGACCAAACAGGTGGATGAGGGTAAAGCAGTGGATGTGGTGTATATGGATTTCAGTAAGGCGTTTGATAAGGTTCCCCACGGTAGGCTATTGCAGAAAATACGGAAGTATGGGGTTGAAGGTGATTTCGAGCTTTGGATCGGAAATTGGCTAGCTGAAAGAAGACAGAGGGTGGTGGTTGATGGCAAATGTTCATCCTGGAGTTTAGTTACTAGTGGTGTACCGCAAGGATCTGTTTTGGGGCCACTGCTGTTTGTCATTTTTATAAATGACCTGGAAGAGGGTGTAGAAGGGTGGGTTAGTAAATTTGCGGATGACACGAAGGTCTATGGAGTTGTGGATAGTACCGAAGGATGTTGTAGGGTACAGAGGGACATAGATAGGCTGCAGAGCTGGGCTGAGAGATGGCAAATGGAGTTTAATGCGGAAACGTGCGAGGTGATTCACTTTGGAAGGAGTAACAGGAATGCAGAGTACTGGGCTAATGGGAAGATTCTTGGTAGTGTAGATGAACAGAGAGATCTTGGTGTCCAGGTGCATAAATCCCTGATGGTTGCTACCCAGGTTCTTCTTTTGGGCCTCCTTATCTCGAGAGACAATGGATATGCGCCTGGAGGTGGTCAGTGGTTTGTGAAGCAGCGCCTGGAGTGGCTATAAAGGCCAATTCTGGAGTGACAGGCTCTTCCACAGGTGCTGCAGAGAAATTTGTTTGTCGGGACTGTTGCACAGTTGGCTCTCCCCTTGCGCCTCTGTCTTTTTTCCTGCCAACTACTAAGTCTCTTCGACTCGCCACAATTTAGCCCTGTCTTTATGGCTGCCCGCCAGCTCTGGCGAATGCTGGCAACTGACTCCCACGACTTGTGATCAATGTCACACGATTTCATGTCGCGTTTGCAGACGTCTTTATAGCGGAGACATGGACGGCCGGTGGGTCTGATACCAGTGGCGAGCTCGCTGTACAATGTGTCTTTGGGGATCCTGCCATCTTCCATGCGGCTCACATGGCCAAGCCATCTCAAGCGCCGCTGACTCAGTCGTGTGTATAAGCTGGGGGTGTTGGCCGCTTCAAGGACTTCTGTGTTGGAGATATAGTCCTGCCACCTGATGCCAAGTATTCTCCGAAGGCAGCGAAGATGGAATGAATTGAGACGTCGCTCTTGGCTGGCATACGTTGTCCAGGCCTCGCTGCCGTAGAGCAAGGTACTGAGGACACAGGCCTGATACACTCGGATTTTTGTGTTCCGTGTCAGTGCGCCATTTTCCCACACTCTCTTGGCCAGTCTGGACATAGCAGTGGAAGCCTTACCCATACGCTTGTTGATTTCTGCATCTGGAGACAGGTTACTGGTGATAGTTGAGCCTAGGTAGGTGAACTCTTGAATCACTTCCAGAGCGTGGTCGCCAATATTGATGGATGGAGAATTTCTGACGTCCTGCCCCATGATGTTCGTTTTCTTGAGGCTGATGGTTAGGCCAAATTCATTGCAGGCAGACGCAAACCTGTCGATGAGACTCTGCAGGCACTCTTCAGTGTGAGATGTTAAAGCAGCATCGTCAGCAAAGAGGAGTTCTCTGATGAGGACTTTCCGTACTTTGGACTTCGCTCTTAGACGGGCAAGGTTGAACAACCTGCCCCCTGATCTTGTGTGGAGGAAAATTCCTTCTTCAGAGGATTTGAACGCATGTGAAAGCAGCAGGGAGAAGAAAATCCCAAAAAGTGTGGGTGCGAGAACACAGCCCTGTTTCACACCACTCAGGATAGGAAAGGGCTCTGATGAGGAGCCACCATGTTGAATTGTGCCTTTCATATTGTCATGGAATGAGGTGATGATACTTAGTAGCTTTGGTGGACATCCGATCTTTTCCCAGGTTAATAGGGCTGTTAAGAAGGCATATGGTGTGTTAGCTTTTATTAGTAGGGGGATCGAGTTGCGGAGCCACGATGTCATGCTGCAGCTGTACAAAACTCTTGTGAGACCGCACCTGGAGTATTGCGTGCAGTTCTGGTCACCCCATTATAGGAAGGATGTGGAAGATATGGAAAGGGTGCAGAGGATATTTACTAGGATGTTGCCTGGTATGGAGGGAAGGTCTGACAAGGAAAGGCTGAGGGACTTGAGGTTGTTTTCATTGGAGAGAAGGAGGAGGAGAGGTGACTTAATAGAGACATATAAGATAATCAGAGGGTTAGATTGGGTGGATAGTGAGAGTCTTTTTCCTCGGATGGTGATGGCAAACACGAGGGGACATAGCTTTAAGTTGAGGGGTGATAGATATAGGACAGATGTGAGAGGTAGTTTCTTTACTCAGAGAGTAGTAGGGGCGTGGAACGCCCTGCCTGCAACAGTAGTAGACTCGCCAACTTTACGGGCATTTAAGTGGTCATTGGATAGACATATGGATGAAAATGGAATAGTGTAGGTCAGATGGTTTCACAGGTCGGCGCAACATCGAGGGCCGAAGGGCCTGTACTGCGCTGTAATGTTCTAATTCTAATTCTAATTCTCTCTCCTCAGGTACTGTTCCCCTCTCCTTCAATCTGCCATCTCTCCTAAATAAAAACAACTTCCGTCTGTGCAATCTACCGCCCCATCTCCAATCACCCTTCCCTCTCCAAAGTCCTTGAGCATGTTGTCACCTCCCAAAACTAGCCCACCTTTCCTGGAACTCCATGTTTGAATCTCTTCAATCAAGTTTCTGCCAATGCAAAGTTACCCAAATGGCTCTTAGAAAAGTCACAAATGACATCATATGTGACTGCGGCAAAGGCAAACTATCCCTCTTCGTCCTGTCTGCAGCCTTTGACATGGTGACCACACCAGCCTGCTCCACGCCTCTCCATTGTTGTCCAGCTGGGTGGAATTGCTCTCATCTAGTTCCATTCTTACCTATCTGATTGCAGCCAGAGAATCACCTGTAATGGATTCTCTTCCTGCTTCCACACTGTTACCTCTGCTGGCCCCCAAGGATTTATCCTTGGGCCCCTCCTATTTCTCATCTACATGCTGCCCCTGGGCAATATCACCAGGGCGGCACAGTGGCGCAGTGGCTAGCACCGCAGCCTCACAGCTCCAGCGACCTGGGTTCAATTCTGGGTACTGGCTGTGTGGAATTTGCAAGTTCTCCCTGTGTCTGCGTGGGTTTTCTCCGGGTGCTCCAGTTTCCTCCCACAAGCCAAAAGACTTGCAGGTTGGTAGGTTAATTGGCCATTGTAAAAATTGCCCCTAGTATAGGTAGGTGGTAGGGAAATATAGAGACAGGTGGGGATGTGGTAGGAATATGGGATTAGTGTAGGATTAGTATATATGGGTGGTTGATGGTCGGCACAGACTCGGTGGGCCAAAGGGCCTGTTTCAGTGCTGTATCTCTAAAAAAAAAGCACTACCTCAGCAAAACTCCATGCCCTAGCTATCGAATTCATCCTTCTTCATGACAGCCATCTAAGCCTGAACCAGACTGCTGGCAATCTTGGTGTCATATATGATGACATCTTCACCCCATCACTAAGACTGCCTATTTGCACTTCTGTAACATCAACCGACTCCGCACCTGCCTAAGTTAATCTGCTGCTGAAACTCTTATTCATGCCTTTGTTATCTATAGACATGACTATTCCAGCACACCCCTGGCTGGCCTCCCAAGTTCTACCCTCCGTAAATTGAGGTCGTCCAAAACTCCACAGCCCATATCCTAACTTGCACCACGTCCCATTTACCCATCACTGACCTACATCGGTTCCCGGTTAAGCACATCTTTATTTTAGAATTCTCATTCTTGTTTTAAAATTCCTCCATGACCTCACCCCTCCCTCTCTCTGCAATTTGCTCGAGCCCCTGTTATGACCGAGGCAGGAGGAGTGCACAGTTAATTCAGTCCCATTTCTCCACAGATCACAACATATTTTTAAAAATCTCCCACTTACTGAAACATTCAGATGCACTATTTTCCCCAGAATAGCACACACTAACCAGATTTCTTTACTGAACAAAAAAGATTAACAGATTATAAAACAAGTCTCAACTAGTCTCACACACACGTTAACTGAAAAAAAATTTAAAAAGCATTTTTAGATCAGAGCTCTGTTACAGACAAAAATCATTTGACTTAACAACTTGCTTGCTTTTGAAGGAAACAGCCGATGAGATATGTTGTTCCAAAGCTAGCACACAGTCTAACTTCTGAGCACATGCAGACAGGTCACTGAAATCTTTAGAACAGTTCTCTTTAGGCGGCGTTGAGGATTATTTTTAGCAGGTTTTCTTGAAATACAGGAAACAAGATGAAGCAACACAGTGGACTTCACAGGGTCTTTTGTTGGGAGTTTCTGGAAAGCGAGCTGGATTGTGGTTTTCTGTCCTTTTTTGCCACTTCAGCAGCAGATTTTATCTCCTTCCAGAAGGTAAAAGACACACACACTGACTGACAATCAAAAAGCTTGCCAGTTTTTCTGCCCTTCCAGGTGCTCTCTGTTACTACTGGGCTTCTCCAATCAAAGGAGTGCTTGTCACTTGTTTATCCCTGTTACCAGGGTTTTTGCTCCATCTCCAACCCAAGCCATGTAACAACCAGCAACACTGTTACCAATCTGGTTTCCTCAGTGTCCTCTTGATGGCTTCCTTTAAAAAAAACCTGGTCCAACATTTATTCAGCTTACCCATAAATTCCTTTAAAATATATTTTTTAACCAAAAACAAACAGAATCACTTTTATAACAACTCCACCCTTGGAGGAATAAAACATTTTTAAATGCATTTCATTCCAAAGTGTGGGGAGAAATAGAAAACACATTGTCACACTTATACTCATTCATTTGTTTCATTCAAATAACTTGAACAAAGTTAGATTTGCGATGAAGCATCTGCAATAACAGTATGTTTATCGGCAATGTGGATAATCTTTAAGTGATAAGGTTGCAACAGTAAACTCCATCAGAATAGTCTGGCATTCTGATTTTTAAATGAGAACAGTTGCAGGAAAAGTTTCCAGGAAATTTCCTTCATGTGTAGTGACCCAAGCAATGGCTAAACAAGTTCCATTGTCACAGGTAAAAGTAGCACCACAGACCGATAGCCGAATATATGAAATTTTCTTTGGGGATTTGGATAATCTGAAGGAAATGTTCAGTAAGTCTTCTCTGATCAAGCTCAGCAAGCTGATTTGGAGTTTTAAAAAAAGTGGCACAATTGGCTCTAAATGCAGCTGAAGCAAAGGGAGTTCTGAAAGGCTACTATATTAAAAATGGGATTCTGATGAGGAAGTGGAGCCTTCTTCACAGATCTGTGGGCGAAGAATGGATGACTGTTCATCAGATAGTAGTACCGCCCAAGTATTGCTGGGAAATATTAAGGATAGCCCATGAAATTCCTATCGCGGGACATGTAGGGATCCGGAAGACCCAATTATGTATAGATTGACATTTTTACTGGCCAGGTCTTTCCATGGACATGGTGCAGTTTTGTAAAACATTCCATATATGTTAAATTGTGGGAAAACTGCAACTTGCCATAAAACCAGCACCTCTAATTCCCATATCAGTTTTTGAGGAACCATTTAGTAGGGTGTTGGTAGACTTTGTAGGACATTTACCGTAAACAAAAGTGGGACACCAATATATACTCATTATTATGGATATGGCTATTCGGTTCCCAGAGGCCATTCTCTTGAGAATGATTTCTACTAAGGTAGTGGTAGAGATGTTAACCCAGTTTTTCACTAGATATAGATTACCGATTGAGATTCAGTCAGGTCAAGGTTCCAATTTTACGTCCAAAACTTTCCAGAAAGTTATGACTAATTTGGGTATAACAGTTAAAATCTTCAGCATATCACTCACAGACACAAGGAGCTTTAGCACAGTACCATCAGACCCTAAAACGATGAGGGCATACTGTCATGAATATCCCCATGATTGGGATAAAGGGTTAGAATTTCTTTTGTTTTCCATTAGGGATTCACCGAATGAGTCTACTGGTTTTAATCCTTTTGAATTAGTTTATGGACATGAGATAAGAGGTCCTCTAAAAATAATTAAAGAAAAGAGTTTCTAGAACGGAGGGACGAATCTTCTGTGTTAGATTATGCATCCATATTCTGGGAGTGGCTCATAAGAGCCTGCAAAGTGGCTCAGGAACACCTGAAAGCTTCCCAAACAACCATGATGAAATGGGCAATCAAGCATGCCAAGACCCAAACATTTCAACCAACGGATGAAGTGTTAGTATTACTGCCTTTATAGGGTGAATTGCTGAAACCACGGTTCAGTGGCCCATATAAAGAGGTCAAAAGAATTGGTGAAGTGAATTATTTGATGGACAGCCCAGATCACTGGAAAAAGAATCAGCTGTGTCATATCATTATGTTGAAACAATATCACCACTGGGAGGTGGATAAGCAAGCACAGGTATGTCTGGTAGTAGGTGTAGTGAAAGATGAAAGGGAGAGTGAGGATGAGGCAGAAAGAGACCTAAACAATTCTCAAATTGGACCTCCTACACTCCGGTTAGCTAATACTGAATTGTTAGGGAGATTAGACACAATGCTTTCATACTTAGATGCAGAATGAGAAGACCCAACAAGGATACTTAAAGCATTTAAAGACATTTGTAGGGACAAGCCAGGAACACAACCTTAGCCACACATGATGTGGATGTAAAGGAATCCTTTCCTATAAAACAGCATTCTTATCGCTTAAGTCCAGGGTTACAGGTCCAGGTGAAAGCAGAAATCCAATACATGTTGGAAAACCACCTAACTGAACCCAATCAAAGCAGCTGGAGGTCCCCAGTGGTGGTAGTGCCTAAATCTGACAGTTCAACTAGATTCTGCATAGACTACAGAAAGGTTAATGTAGTAACAAAGGCAGACTCCTTGTACTGACAGACTGGGCAGTGCCATGTTTCTTACAAAAACAGATTTGTTAAAGGTATACTGGCAGGTTGCTTTAATATCCTGAGCTAAATAAATATCGGTCTTTGTCACACCAGATGGTCTTTTCCAATGCCAAGTGATGCCATTCGGGCTAAAAAATGCCCCAGCCAAGTGGTAGCCAGTGTTCCTAACTGTGTCGTTTACCTTGACGATGTGCTGGTAACACCTTGACAATCGCAAATAACATTCATGCCACACAAGTACCATGCAATGACCATCTCCAACAAGAGAGAATCTAACCATCTCCCCTTAAAATTCAATGGCATTACGATCACTGAATCGCCCACTATCAACATCCTGGGAGTTACCATTGACCAGAAACTGAACTGGAGTAGCCATATAAATACCGTGGCTCCAAGAGCCAGTCAGAGGCTAGGAATCCTGCAGCAAGTAACTCACCTCCTGACTCCCCAAAGCCTGTCCACCGTCTACAAGGCACAAGTCAGAAGTGTGATGGAATACTCTCCACTTGCTTGGATGAGTGCAGCTCCAACAAGACTCAAGAAGCTCGATGCCATCCAGGACAAAGCAGCCCGCTTGATTGGCACTCCATCTACAAACATGCACTCCCTCCACCACCAACACACAATGGCAGCAGCATGTACCATCTACAAGATGCACTGCAGCAACGCACCAGGGCTCCTTAGACAGCAACTTCCAAACCCGCGACCTCTACCACCTAGAAGGGCAAGGGCAGCAAATGCATGGGAACACCACCACCTGCAAGCTCCCCTCCAAGCCACACACATCCTGACTTGGAACTATATCGCTGTTCCTTCACTGTCGCTGGGTCAAAATCCTGGAACTCCTTTCCTAACAGCACTGTGGGTGTACCTACCCCACATGGACTGCAGCGGTTCAAGAAGGCAGCTTACCACCACCTTCTCAAGGGCAATTAGGGATGGGTAATAAATACTGGCCTAGTCGGCGACGCCCACGTCCCATGAATGAATAAAAAAAATACAGTGACACTTGGAAGGACAATTTGGAACAATTAGAAGCTCTATTTAGAAAATTGCAGTCAGCTGATTTGGTAATAAACTTTGCCAAAAATTCAAAAAAGAGAATGCCAGGCTATTCCGATAGGCTTGCTATTACAGCCCTATTACTTAAAGATTATCCACATTGCGTGAGAAAAATAATGTGATTGCGGATGCTTTGTTTAAAATCTTACTTTGCTTTGAGTTATCTAAATGCAAAGATGGTACAAAGCAGAACTGTATTAGCTACAGGTAAAGAGTGAATGGGAATGAGTGTGCAAATGTGTTTTAATAATTTTTCATCTTCTGTTTTTTCACTCTTTGTAATGAATGCATTTAAAAATGGCGTTTCATTCCTCCAAGGATGGAGATGTTACAAAAGTGCTTCCATTATTTTTAATATTTTATTTTTTTGAGGACTTGTGTTAAAACTGAAAAGATTACCTGGCCGTGTGTCTTTTTTAAACAAGTTCGCTGACAGGACAAGATGTTGTTTGAAAGTCACTTGTGCTGGAGGCCAACTGTGATTTGGGCTCAGAAAACAGCAGAGCCCTTGGTGACATGGGGAAAAATAATAGTTACAGAGAAGCCTCATGTCAAGGTTTTTATGCAGGTCAGGAGGTCAATTCATTGTTTGTGGTTTAAACATTGTTTTCAGTTTTAGTGTGGTGTGAACTGTTGGAAGACAGTTGGTATTTTCTTGCCAAGGAAAAAGAAATCACCCAGCTCACCTCCTTCTCTACCTTGTTGAAGAGATCCTTCCAAGATCCAGTGTGGAAGAGCAAACAATCCCTGGTGCCATATAGCGCCTGAGGAGCTGAGAAAAATAAAATCCTGCGATTCAAGTGTGCTCTGGTAGAAAAACCTTGATGCCACATTTCCCCTAGAAAGCCTACTACAATAATTCTCAACATTTCGCTGTGTGGCTTTGGATATATACAAAAATGTTAGCATTAATCGTCTTAAAAATTTCAATTTAATAAGGTGAGCAGGGGATATGAATTTTCCTGATGCATAATTGTCTTAGACCAGTACAAATAATGTTGACAAATTCTTCCAGCAATGATGACGATTAAGCTGTAGTAAATAAATTACAAATACGGCTCCAGTGATACAACAGCAGGTGGCTTCCTCTGGTTACAAGAACCTTTAGTTGAAGTCAGCATGTTCCCCTAAGATGAAAGCACATCAGTAAAAATTTAGCAGCTGCAAAGTACAGCCATTACTAAAAATGGATCTACCCTACATTAATAGAAGATTGCATTGCATTTGCAGTCACGAGTCACTCAATATCTCTTATGATAGCTCTCTCTTCATTCACATACATATTGGCCCATTTGTATGCTCTGTAAATGCATGTTCAGAGGTGTGTGCTGCATCTTACACAGGTTTCTTTTCTTCATCACAAAGAATATGTAGAGCCACATAGATGGGAGTGATATAAGCCACAATGAATGAGTCCTATCTCTCCCTTGCACTGAATCCTTCAGCAAGCTTGTAGATGTCAAAAGCATTTTCTACAACAATTCCTTTACTGCTGAGTTTCTGATTAAACTATTCCTCCTGACTATTGAGAGGACATTGAGATCGGCATTTGCTAATTGACAAAAAGCAGGTTAGAAACACCTTACTCTCGCTGGAAAGCTTCTGTCTGTGATGCATTACCATGGGCAAGATTGAACTTATCACTTAATATTCAGTTAATAATTCAGCTGGTATCCAAGTAGTAGACATTTTCCCCTATCTGAGCACTGAAGGAAGTTTTTGAAGTCTAGAATCCTGTCCTCAGAGGAAAAGCATTCTAATCAATTGTGCCCAACCCCTTTTTTTAAAGATTCAAATAAATATTCTTTTTTTTTTGAGTGAAACACCTCCTCCCCAAATGGAAGTATTATTGCAACAGAGAAAATGAGGCAAGAAGATACAAAAGCATTTTAATTAGTATTTCTATGTTTAATGGCATGCAGACTGTAGGCAATAACTGGGAAATTGATCTCAAGACTGGAGTGCAATTCCACTAAAGAAAGTCATGGGTTATTTGACCTCTACCACCTGGAAGGACAAGAGCAGCAGATGCATGGGAACATCACCACCTGCAAGTTCCCCTTCAAGTCACACACCATCTTGACTTGGAACTATATCGCCGTTCCTTCACCGTCGCTGGGTCAAAATCCTGGAACTCCCTTCCTAACAGCACAGTGGCTGTACCTACCTCACATGGACTGCAGCGGTTCAAGAAGGCAGCTCACCACCTTCTCAAGGGCAATTAGGGATGGGCAATAAATGCTGGCCTGGCCAGTGACGTCCACATCCCATGAATGGATTAAAAAAAAATTCCAGTACCAGGGAGTATTTCCAGAGAGAAAATCACACCCTTGCACTTCAAGGATTGAATTTTCCTCCATTTTATTGTTTGGTTTTTTGGGTGGTTTTGGACCAGCCAGAAGAGGAAAATGGGAGTGATGACAGGTAATGCCACATTCCCACTCATAGAATTATAAACCGGTTACATCACAAAAGGAAACCATTTGGTCCATTGTGTCTATGCCGGCTCTCTGCAAGAGCAGCTCAGCTAGTCCCATTCCCTCACTCTTTCCCCAAAGTTTTGAATTTTTTTTCTTCTCCGATAATTCTCCAATTCTCTCTTGAAAGCCACTATTGAATCTGCCTCCACCACACTCTCAGGCAGTGCATTCCAGAACCTAACCATTCACTGCATAAGTATTTCCTCAAACCGTCTTTCGTTCTTTTGTCATTCACCTTAAATCAGGGACCTCTGATTCTCAATCCTTCCGCCAATGGGAACAGTTTCTCCCCATCTACTCTCTCCAGACCCCTCATGATGTTGAGTACCTCTATCAAATCTCCTCTCAACCTTCACTTCTCTCAGGAGCTTCTCCAATCTATTCACGTAACTGAAGTCCCTCATCCCGAGCACCATTCCCAAATGTTTTCTGTACCCTCGCTATGCCTTCTCATCTTTCCTAAAGTGCAGTGCCCAGAATTGGACATAGTTGAGGCTGAACCAATGTTTTATAAAGGCTCATCATAACTTTCTTGCTTTTGTACTCTATGCCTCTATTTATAAAGCTCAGGATCGTGTATGTCTCATTAACTACTTTTTCAACCTGCCCTGATCACCAAAGATCGTAACAAAGACTTTCTATCTGAAGCGAGCTTAGTGGTCGAAAGTGGCCACCCACTTACTGATGGACAAATGTAAATTGCACTTAAGCACTGCCATGATCAGAGTTTCTAATGTTACCAACCGTGATATTGGTTGGCATCTTTCAAAATTCTGCAGATTCTGGAACAGTTCCAGATTGGCAATTGTAACCCCACTATTTAAGAAAGGAGGGAGAAAGAAAACGGGGAACTACAGACCTGTTAGTCTAACAACAGTCAGAGGGAAAATGCTAGAATTTATAATAAAGGATGTGCTAACAGGACACATATAAAATAATGATAAGATTGGGCAAGTCAACATGGATTTATGAAAGGAAGATCATGTTTAACAAACCTGCTGGACTTTTTTGAGGATGTACCTAATAGAATAGATAAAGGGGAACTGGTGGATGTGGTATATTTAAATTTTCAGAAAGCTTTTGATAAGGTCCCACACAAGAGGTTAGTAAACAAAATTAGAGCACATGGGATTGGGGGGTGGGGGTGGTGGGAAAATATATTGGCATGGATTAAGAACTGGTTAACGGACAGAAAACAGAGAGCAGGACTAAATGGGTCATTTTCAAGTTGGCAGGCTGTGACTAGTGGAGTACCATACGACCATATAGATGAGGAGCAGAAGTAGGCCATTCAGCTCATCGAGCCTGCCCCGCTATTCAATAAGATCATGGCTGATCTCTTTCTGTCTCAAATTCCACACTCCAATCTACCCCCGAAAATCTTTGATTCCCTTGCCGAACAAGAATCTATCTACCTCTGCCTTAAAAATATTCAATGACCCCGCCTCCAGCACCTTCTGAGGCAGAGAATTCCAAAGTTGCACAATCCTCAGAGAAAACCATTTCTCCTCATCTCTGTCCTAAAAAGGCAACCCCTAATTTTAAAACAGTGCCCCCTACTTCTGGACTCACCCACAAGAGGAAACATCCCCTCCACATTCACCCTGTCAAGACTGTTCAGGATCTTCAATCAAGTCTCCCCCTCACTCTTCTAAACTCCAGTGAAAATAAGCCCAGTCTGTCCAACCTTTCATCATAAGACAACCCACTCATTCCAGGTATCAGTCTAGTAAACCTCCTCTGAACCGCCTCCAACACATTTATATCCTTCCTTAAATAAGGATATCAAAACTGCACATGGTATTCATGATGTGGTCTCACCAATGCCCTGCATAACTGAAGCATAACATCCTTACTTTTATTTTCAATTCCTTTCATAATAAAGGATAGCATTCCATTAGCCTTCTTTATTACTTGCTGTACCTGCATACTAAACTTTTGTGATTCATGCACTAGAACACCTAGATCCCTCTGCACCTCAGAATTCTACTGTCGTTCCCCGTTTAAGTAATACTCTGCTTTTTTATTCTTCCTGCCAAAGTGAACAACTTCACATTTTCCCACATTATACTCCATCTGCCAAATTTTTGCCCACTCACTCAACCGATCTATATCGGTCTGCAACCTCATGTCCTCTTCACAACATACTTTCCTACCTATCTTTGTGTCATCTGCAAGTTTAGTTACCGTGCCATCTCTCCCCTCATCTAAGTCATTGATATGAATTGTAAAAAATTTAGGCCCCAGCACAGACCCCTGCGGGACTCCACTCGTCACATCCTGCCAATCAGAAAAGGACCCATTTTTGCATACTCTTAGTTTTCTGCCAGCCAGTCAATTTTCTATCCATGCTAATATATTACCCCTACACCATGAGCTCCTATTTTACGCAATAACTTTTTATGTGGCACCTCGTCAAATGCCTTCTGGAAATCCAAGTACAGTATGTCAACGGGCTCCCTTTATCCACAGTGCATGTTACTCCTTCAAAGAACTCCAATAAATTGGTTAAACATAATTTCCCTTTCACAAAACCATGCTGACTATTCCCGATTACCTTGAGTTTTTCTAAGTGTCCAGCTATAGCCTCCTTAATGATCTATTCTAACACCTTCCTCATGACAGACATCAAGCTAACTAGCTTATAATTACCTGTTTTCTGGCTCCCTTCACCCACCCCCACTTCTTGTATATTTCCAGTCTGATGTAACCTTTACAGAATCTAGCAAATTTTGAAAAATTAACACCAACGCATCTACTTCCTCATTAGCCACCTCTTTTATGACCCTAGGATGAAGCCATCAGGACCCGGGGAAATGTTAGCCCGCAGCTCCATCAGTACTGCTTCCCTGGTGATTGTAATTTCACCAAGTTCCTCACTTCCTTCCTCCTCATGATTTACAGCTATTACTGGAATGTTTTTTGTATCCTCTATAGTGAAGACAGAAGCAAAATATTTGTACATTTCATCTGCCATTTCCTTATTATCTACTATTTGCTCCCCAGTCTCACTTTCTAGAGGACCAACACTCGCTTTACTTATTCTTTTCCTTTTTAAATACCTGTAGAAACTCTTGCTATCCATTTTTACATTTCTAGCTAGCTTCCTCTCATACTCCAATTTCTTTCTCCTGATTAACCTTTTCATCATTCTCTGCCATTCTTGATATTCTGACAAATCACCTGACCTGCCACTCATCTTTGCACAATTATATGTTTTTTCCTGAACTTTGATGCTTTCCTTAACTTCTTTAGTTAACCGCGGATGGTGGGTTCTCCCCTGAAAATTTTTCTGTATAGTCGGAAGATACTTATTCTGAGTATTCTGAAATATCTCCTTAAATGTCTGCCACTGTTTCTCTATTGATCCATCTCCTGGCATAATAACCCAGTTCACTTCAGCTAGCTTGTTTTCACACCCACATACTTGGTCTTGTTTAAGTTTAAAATACTCGTCTTAGACCCACTCCCCTCTCTCAAACTGGATGTAAAATTCAATAGTGGTCGCTGCTACCTAGAGGTGCCTTTACTCTGGGGTCATTAATTAATCCTGTCACGTTACACAATACCAAGTTTAATATAACCTGCTCTCTGGTTATATATTTGGTTCCAGAACGTGCTGCTCGAAGAAACAATCTCGAAAGCATTCTATGAACTCATCATCCAGGCTATTATTGCCAATCTGATTTTTCCAGTTTATATGTAGATTAAAATCACCCAAGATTATTGCTGACCCTTTATCACAAGCATCCAATATTTCTTCTTGAATACTTCGTCCTACATTGTTAGAGAGCCTGTAGACCACTTCTACTACTGACTTTTTTCCTCTACTATTCCTCATCTCCACCCAAATCGAATCTACATCCTGATCTCCTGAACCAAGGTCATCTCTAACTCTAACAATGCCATCCTTGATTAACAGTGCTACCTCTTCACTTTTACTTCACCTCCTATTCTTCTTGAATGTTATATACCCCTCAATATTGAGGACCCAATCCTGGTCATCCTGCAGCCATGTCTCCGTAATGGCTATCAGATCGTATTTATTTACTTCAATGTGCGCTATCAGTTTGTCTACTTTGTTATGAAAGCTATCAGATTCAGCATTCAGATACAGAGCCTTTAGTTTTGTCTGTTATCTTTGTAACATCTAGTCTTGATTGTCAGTGTGTTCTTAGATTTTTCTCTCTCCCTTCCTGCCACTCTCTGACCTTCATTTCCCATATTACTATTCTACTCTCCTGCCTTGACTTCACCCCTTGATTTGCTGCATCTACCCAAGCTTTATCCTTTCCCCCCCTAGTTTAGTTCAAAGCCCTCTCTACTTCCCTAGAAGACTGGTCCCAGCACCGTTCAGGTGCGGACCGTCCCAAAGGTACAGCCCCCACTTTCCCCAGTACTGATGTCAGTGCCCCACAAACTGAAACCCACTTCTCCCACACCAGTCTTTGAGCCATGTATTCATTTCACTAATCTTATGTGCCCTCTGCCAATTGGTACGTGGTTCAGGTAATAATCCCCCTAACTAATCACTTTCTGAAAGTTTCAGACAGACTTCCCAATTTAAACATGAGGACCGCTGAAAAATCATGAGTTGGGCAGGACCAATGCTTGCACCGATCATGAGGTAACCAATTTGTCAAAGGGGTCTTTTAACAGGTGCTAAGCTCCTAATTTACATAATCAAGAGGCCTAATGCCAGCAGACACCTAAAAAAAAATAGAGCCCCCAAATTTGACAGTGACACCAACAGCTGCGTAGATTGCTCTAAGGTGCACCAGTGCTAGATTGATTTGTGTTGCACCCCCACGCCCTGCTTTTCAGACCCAAAAATGGACACAATGCTTGCCAATTTCTACCCAGCTAGATGAGGGCCATTAGATCCAAGTACAAATGAGGTCTAAGATGTGGCTCTGGTCATGGACTAGGACCACCTTGCAGCAAAAGGTGATGTATGCTCAGTTGATATAGTCTGGGCCCAGATACATTACAGGTCTAGGCCTTCGCTCAGGAGATCTATGCACGTTCCACAGAAGCTACATGGTGCTGAGCACTGGAGGACTTGATCAAAAATGTTTTGACAGAACTATTCTTAAATACAGGAAGGTGCTTTTAGTAACAGTTTACTATACACTATCTGTTGGCAATTCAATTTTTTCCTACCTAATACTACAGATAAAATTCAATTATCTGCCCTTGGGTACATCAGTTCCCTGAACAGCAGCTTCAATTGCTGTCATAGGAATTTGCTAAAGATTGAGATTGACCACCAAAGCAATAAAAGAAAAAAATGTTCACATCCTCAGGGTGTCCCAAAGTGCTTCAAAATTAATGAATTATTTTAAAGTATTTCGGAGGAACATGTGTCACCCAACTTGTGCACAGTACGGTCCGATAAACAGCAATCAGATGAATGACCAGTTAATCTGTTTTTGGATGAAGTATGAACATTACTCAGGACACTCGTCTTCTTCAAATATTGGACTTTCATGTAGATTTAAGGTCACATTGGAAAGTTAGCACCTCTGACAATGCAGCACTCCCTCAGTACTGCATTAAAGTATCAGCTCAGATTATGCGTTCAGGTCCTGGAGTAGATCTTGAATGAACAGTTCTCTGACTCAGAGACGAGAATACTATGATTAAGCCATGCTTTGCAGTCTTTCTCAGTCATCAATGGTCTTATCCAGTATATTTGCTCTCTAATTAAAAATAAGGCATATTTATATCTAGCTTTAGCCAATTCCTAGGATAATTTAAAATATTTGACAAAACACCAGTTGGCATATTTAACTATGGATGTGCGTCCATGTGGCCTTCTGTTCCTATTTTGAAAAGAGTAAGACAGATATTACTGGAACACTATGAAAGAGAGATTTGGCACTGTGTCTACCAGTCAAGAGATCTGGATTTTATTTGAGCTTAGATCAAGCAGATCATATCTAAAGCTACAGGACTGTCACATTGCATTAAAGCAGCTGCCCTTTAACAGTGGTTCACAGCTTAGTTTAATAAGGTGTACTGAAGCATTGTTTGGTCAGAAACCCTTTGATATTGAATGATCAGGGCCCTAATTTTAGCTCCAGTCACGTTTTCTGGCCAATGGTGCAGGGAAGCAATGAGTTAGAAACTCACCCACTCCTCCAGGACTGAGGCTATTGCAACTCTCAGGACTCATTGAAATCCTGCCTGCTGACTTCCAGGCTGGAAGAGCAAGAGCATTCCTAGCCCCACAAGAATTCCACCCCCCCCCCCCCCCACTAAATAATTTTTGTGACTTCTTTAGGACTGTCACCAGCAGTCCCCTTAATGACCATTGGTTAGACTATTGTTTCAGGTCTCCTACTGACCAAGAAAGGTGCTGCCAAATGGAACAATAAAATAGTGGATTTCAACATCTGGTTACAAAGCTAGGCAAAGGGGAAGAATGTACTGGTCATTAACAACTGGATCCGGCTCACTGGAAGACTGGGAATTTTCAATAAGAATGGGATTCAACTGAGCATGGTAGGCGTGAACCTTTCTGCCGCCAATGTGGAGAAAGCACTCAGGGTTTCTTTAACGGGATCAGGCTGAGGGATAAGATATCCATCCTACAAATAACAGTATGAGCCTAAGCATAGACAATGTATGCAGCTACTCAACTGTTCAGCTGGACCCACCAGAAAAAGATAACACCAGGTGATGAAATTGCACCAAATTATCTGGGGATGTTATTTTGCACAAACATTAGAAATGTTAGGAATAAACTGACAGAACTACAGCTGTAGAGCTCAACGAGAAACCCTGAGCTGTTAGCCCTAAGGAGCCTTTGGCTGGGAAATTCTTCAGAGCGGTTTCTTTTCTGCCATCAGCACTTAATGCATAAACAGAGTTTCTGCCACACTTTGGGTGAAGTAATACCAGCGGAGGTGGAGCAGCTGGGAGGATTTTCCTGGCCATGTGGCTCATCACAGATATGAATCTGTGAGGCTTCACATCCTTTCAGGATGTTATTGAAAATGTCCCATGTGCTTTGCATGTTGCAATAATCTTTCCCCACCGCTACTTACGATGCTAGGTCTCTCTTCATTCCGATATTGGCTGGAGTGTTCAGTACGCAACTAGGTCCACAAGCAGGCTTTGGGAAGAGCTCAGCTAGAGGATTGTATAACCCACTGGATCCTCCTCAGCTCAAGAAGGTCTAGAGAAGAGCACTGGGGATGAATTTCAGCCTAAGTTCATTGAGATATAGAGATAGCTCCATGTCTGGGGATTTAGAGTTGCTGGAGAGGGGCAGTATTGAAGGAGGCTCGATTCAAGTTTTTAAAATTATTAAAAGGCATTGATAACATAGAAGTTTTTAAAAAAATTTTCATGGGATGTGAGCATTGCTGCCAAGGCGGGCATTTATTGCCCATCCTTAATTGCCCTCAAGAACGTGGTGGTGAGCTGCCTTCTTGAACAGCTGCAGTCCATCTGATGTAGGTACACCAACAGTGCTGTTAGGGAGGGAGTTCCAGTTTATTGACCCAGTGACAGTGAAGTAATAGCAATACAGTTCCGCATCAGGATGGTGTGTGGCTTGGGTGTTAACTTGCAGGTGATGGTGTTCCCATGCAGCTGCTGCCTATGTCCTTATAGGTGAAAGAGGTCACGGGTTTGGAAGGTGCGGTAGAAGGAGCCTTGGTGATTTGCTGCAGTGCATCTTGTAGATGGTGCATACTGCTGCCACGGTAGAGCGGTGAAGGGAGTGAATGTTGAAGGTGGTAGATGGGGTGCCAATCAAGCAGGTCCTGGATGGTGTTGAGATTTTTGACAGTTAGTGGAGCTGCACTTATCCAGGCAAGTGGAGAGTATTCCATCACACTCCTGACTTAGGCCTTGTAGATGGTGGACAGGCTTTGGGGAGACAGGAGCCGAGGTACGCACTGCAGAATTCCCAGCCTCTGACCTGCTCTTTTAGCCATGATATATTTATGGCTGATCCAGTTAAGTTCCTGGTCAATGTTAACCTCCAGGATGTTGATGGTGGGGGAATTCAGGGATGGTAATGCCACTGAATGCAAAGGGAGATGTTTAAATTTGCTCTTGTTTGAGATGGTCATTGTTTAGAACTTGTGTGGCAAGAATTTTAATTGCCACTTATCAGCCCAAGCCTGAATGTTGACCAGGTCTTGCTGCATATGGACACAGACTGCTTCAGTATCTGAGGATTTGTGAATGGCGCTGAACATTGCACAGTGAACAGCCCCACTTCTGGTCTTGTGATGGAGGATGAATTGAAGTGATAGCACCAGGCAGAACTATTTTATGTTGAGAAAGCAGGGAAGGAGGTTGAACATGCAGACGTTTCTTTGCTCTCAGAGCGTGATGAACCTATGGAACAGCCTTCCAGGAGTGGCAGTGAGGGCTCGCTACTTGAGCTTCTTCAAAAAAGGTGCTAGATTTATTTTTGCAAGAAAAGAGATCAGAGGAGACGGAAGGTAAAATTCGGGATTACAACCATAGACTTGAGGTTTTCTGGGGTTTGTCTCATCGCATTTGAGGAATGCAATTTTGGACAGAGGTTGCTTGACTGGTGATAGGTCTGTTTCATTTGCCTCCCTTTTTGAGGGGGGGGGGGTGGTGGGGTGGTGTGGAGAATAAATTTTAGAGAAAAGAGGATGAGTACAAGAAGTTGTGTGAGTGTGCATGGGTCTTATAGTCTTTTTACATCCTGAATGCATAACTGATCCTACAAACTATAATGAGATGAATGATTGGATAATCTTTCATATAGTGTGGTTGAGGAAAGAATGTTGGCAAGGAATGCAGGAGAGCATCTTGTTTTATTTGAATTGTGCCATGAATCTTTGGCATTCTTCTGAGACACACCTTGATTATTGTCTCATCTGAAGGATATACATTGAATAGTGCAGCACTCCCTCACCATTGCACTGGAGTATCGGCCTCACTCACCAACACAGCTGTTTAAATTCATAATCTGCTGATTGAGAAGCAAGAGCGCCAATAATTCCATCGTGCACTTCCTTGTGCTTGACTTTAAGTTTCTGAGATATAAATAAGCAATCATACGTTGAGGAGCAGCAGCACTTTGCAGCAATATTTATTGTGAAGTTCTCCCTTTTGAGATGTTAGACAATACTGCATTTGCATTGTTTAATTGTTTTGACAGAAGCATCCGTGTTGAAAACAGTTCAAACAAATAAACGGCACATGTAAATTGAGATTAATATGAACTTTTGAAACACTGCAATCAAAAAATACATTGATAAAGCCTATGTCATTCAAATTGGTTATGTGTCTCTGACTAACACGTTGCTAAACTATACTGCAACAAATTTCAACTGAAAAAGACTTGAATGCAGTGATTATACCAGCTTCATTAACATTGTCTGTAAAGATTCTATTATCAAACCCAAAGAAGCTAAATATGGCTGCATAAAATAAAAATAACCAGCCTGACTATTCTGTTCAGGTGCGATGTTCATTATGAGGATTGATTAAGAAATTCTTTGCAAAGACTGGCAAAGAGTTTTTGAGGGCATTTGAGAAATGGCTGAGTGCACTGACACAGCAAAGGCTATGGGTCCCAACAGCATCCTGGCTATAGTGCTGAAGAACTATGCTCCAGAACTAGCCACAGCTCTAGCCAAACTGTTTTAGCACAGCTACTATAAATCGGCATCCACCCAACAATGTGAAAAAGTGCCCACATATGTCCTGTCCGCCAACAGCAAGTCAAGTTTAGCTCAACTATTTACTGTCTTATCAGTCTGCTCTCAATAATCAGCAAAGTAATGGGAAGAATCATCAACAGTACTATCAAGCAGCACTTCCTCACTAATAGCTTGCTTACTGATGCTCAGTTTTGAGTTCTACCATGACGACTCAGCTGCAGACCTCATTACCACATTGATCTAAACACGGACAAAGAGTGAAATTTCAGATAGTTATGGGCATTGGATCATCATCATCGCCCAAGGACACCACTGCAGGGGTTTCTCAAGGCAGCATCCTCAGCTGCTTCATCGATGACCTCCCCTCCATCAGATCTGAAGGGGGAGATTTGCTGACAATTGCAGAGTATTCATTTCCATTCATTACTCCTCAGATAATGAAGCAGTGAATGCCCACCTGCAGGAAGACCTGAACAACATCTGGCTAGGGCTGATAAGTGGCAAGTAACATCTCCACACAAACACCAAGCAATGACATCTCCAACAGAAGAGAGTCTAACCACTGCCCCTTGACATTCTATCACCAATTTCCCACCTTCAACATCCTGGCTGCCGGCAGTGACTAAAAACTCAACTGGACCAGCCATACAAATACCATGGCTACTAGAGCAGGCCAGAGGATGGATATTCAATGGTGATTGGATCATGTCCTGACTCCGCAAAGCCTCTCCACAATTTGTAAGACACAAGTCAGGTGTGTATTGGATGAGTGCAGCTGCAACAACACTCAAGCAGCTCACACCATCCAGGGTAAGCAATCCACTTGATTGGTAGCCAATCCATCATTTAAACACTACTCTCTCCACCAACTTACCATGACTGCAGTGTGTACTAATACAGTAGTGAGTACACTACGACTGTACTAGTAGTGTAGTACTGCTTCTTCTGCGACTTCTTCCACCAAGGACAAGGGCATTGGGAACACCATCAGATCCAAGTTCCCTTGCAAATCAGACACCATTCCAACTTGGACATATATTGCTGTTTTCATGGTCATTGGGTTAAAATCCTGAAATTACCTACCTGACGGCACTGTGGAAGTGTCTTCACCATACAGATACAGTGGTTCAAGAAGGCAGCACACCACTATCTTCAAGGGCAACTATCATGAGCAATAAATGCTGACTTTGCTGGTGACAATCACATCCCATTCTTTATCCAATAATACTGTATTTCTATATTAGCGTGTAACTCAAACAGAGTTTAAAATAAGGTAAATTGACTTGCATTGATCCAAGGACAGACACTGAACTAGTAATCTAGAGGCTCAGGCTAATGCCCTGGGGACACAAGTTCAAATCTACCACCGCAACTGCTGGAATTTAAATTAATAAATTCAATTAATTAATAAAAAGAATTTGGAATTGAAAGCTTGTCTCAGTAATGGTGCCATGAAACTATTGTCAATTGTTGTAAAAACCCATCTGATTCACCAACGACCTTTAGGGAAGGAAATCTGTTGTCCTTACCTGGTCTGGCCTACATGTGACTCCAGACCCACAGCAATGTGGTTGTCTCTTAACTGCCAGTCAGCAAGCCACTCAGTGTCAAGGGCAATTAGAGATGGGCAACAAATGCTGGCCTTGTCAACGATGCCCACAACCCATGAAATATAGAGCCAATTTGATTAGTAAAAGATCAACCCTGTTACATGTGATTATAGAATGCGTAGCATTACACACTGACCTATGCTATACATTCAGTGGTCAATTATTCAATTTATTTGACTATATAGCCAAGAATATTATTGTTAGAAGACATGATATATCCAGTCAACTTCCATCAAAGTGCATAATTATTTATAATTCCTGCAAAGCAAATATTCATTATGAATGGTTTAGCAGCAGAACAATTTCAATGGAGTCTCATATTAATCAGGGAACATCATTTTCTGGCAGTAAGCCAAATTCAAAAGCATCAAAATGAGACATGCATAATACATTCCAGCTTTCACAGAAAGCTCCTGTTATTTACCATTCACATAAAAATTCAGTCTCTGAACCTGAGCTTGTTGTTATGTGCATCACTGAACACACTGGGAGATCTCTGATTTATAACAGCAACATTACCACTGCTCTGAATTCTTTCAAAGATGCAAAGAGACTCGCTGAAAAAGGGTTTGGCAAACTTCTCTTTCGGGAAGAAAAGCCATGTTTCATTTTCAGCATGATGGTGCCACGCACATGTAATATTACGGCATGTTTGGAGATGATTTTTTATCATTGCATTATAGGTTTGTCAACAAACATTGCAAGATTAACCAATCGCATTTCCAGCAAGACCTGGCATCTTTCAGGACTGGGTTAGTCACATCCTGCATGGCAAATGGTTGCAATGTAACACTAAATTAGATGCAATAATTGTGTCATTAACCAAATGTCAACTGAATAAAGGAATTGTTAATAGATTGGATAATTACCAGTTATTTATTATGGACTTGAGGCAATGGAGTCTGTTTCACTTGGAAAATGAAAAGCAAAGCACAGGTAATAAGACTCAATTTTAAATTCACTTCTGCCAAAGGGAATAGTTACTGTCAAGTAGAAATCAATCATACATTTGGTAGCAAGATACTTTGGAGCATTTTCCTTTCTCCTGACTCACTGTCCATTTCAGGAATCTAAATTTGAGAGGGTGGGGGAGGGGGGGATTTTAATGTCCCCTGCCTGGTAGGTGACAGGGTAAGATAGCAGGGGATGGAGGAGGGGATGCAGGGGTGCTTCAGGATGCGACCCCAATCTATTCCTGCTACGAAAGCTAGTGACAACAAGGGTCCAAGCCACAGGAGCCTCAGGTATTTGGGCAATTTAATGTTTAATTGCTCTTTGTGAGAACATCCTCCCACTCTCGATCATGGAGATGCTGACACCACTCCCTTCCACAATCCATGCTGGTGTTGCTGGGGCCCTATTTACCCCAGCAATGGCCTGACAATTCTCTGCCGCACCCGCCCCCACCAAAATGACTCCTGCTCATTAGTGATGGGATATCAGGCATGAGTCAGTATCAGAGCATGCAAATGAGGCCCAGGAGTTAAAATCTCCTGAACTTTACTCTCTGGGAGCCAGTCCGCTCACCATCACACTTCAGCCCTTACACCCAATTCCAGTCCCAAGTTATCATCTGATTAAATTCAGCCCAGACAAAATGACTACAGATCTTCTTTCTCTCCATTATAAGTTCAAATCTGCCTTCTGCACCTTCTCGCGTTTAGTGGCATCAGTCACTCCCTTAAGTGATCTGATATTCCTACATTTATGGGTGTTGTCTGAGACCTACATCTGTTTCCACAATAGCGTAATCCAAGGTGGATTAATACCACCCCTTTGTAACCTAGACCAGATGTGTGTCATTTTCAAAAATGTACTTCAGTCTCTCCAAACTATCATGCACATGCAAGGAGAAATTATGAAATGAACTGGAATTAACTCAAAACGGACACCTTTTGCTAACAAAAAATGGAGTAAGAGGTCAGGTGACCTCTCGTACTGAGAATACACACGGTAACTACTGGAACCCTGAGCCAATCATCATGTCTGGTCGTGTGTTGAAGAAAGCATTAGAAATATAAATGGCCAGTTCATTGTTCATGGCTGCCCCTATGCAACAAGTTGGGCTAACAGTGGCTTTGCAGACAGACTCCAAACTCAAATTCAGGATAATGGGTGTGAAAAAACACCACATTATCAAGATGGCATAATAAGCAGTTTGTTAGTTTGCCTCAATGATCAAGTAATGCCTAAATGTCGGGGCGAGCCCACCTCTGCTGGGCCTGGGAGCCACGCAAACATTTTATGCAGCCCAGGCCCTTAATTGGTCTCGGGTGGTACTTCTGCCCCTCTGAGGCAGGATGCCCCACCTCCAGGAACTGCCAGCCAATCAGGGGGCCAGCAGCACCATCCCTCCCGGTGACCACTGCTGAGACTGCACCCAGCTTCAGGAGGATTATGGACACCGATAATGCTAAGTGGGGTTTTGGGCCATGCCGGGGACAATCAGCTGTGCCCTGGCAAATGGGGTGGAGGTCAATCAGGAGGCTGGTGGGAGGTGCATTAGTGGGGGCAACAGGACCTGCTGGAGGGGCCCATCTGTGGGGCACAGGGTGCCCTAGCAGGAGTACCCCCCCCCCCACCTCCTCGGGCCTGCAAGGAGGCCACCTGGTATTACTGGAGGTGAAGTATTATTTGACCATTGAGGCAAACTAACAAATGGCAGATGCAGTATAATGTGGATAAATGTGAGATTATCCACTTTGGTAGCAAAAACAGGAAGGCAGATTATTATCTGAACGGCTATAAACTGAGAGAGGGGAATATGCAGCGAGACCTGGGTGCTCTTGTGCACCAGTCACTGAAGGTAAACATGCAGGTCCAACAGGCAGTGAAAAAGGCAAATGGTATGTTGGCCTTCATAGCGAGAGGATTCGAGTACAGGAGCAGGGATGTCTTGCTACAATTATACAGGGCCTTGGTGAGGCTACACCTGGAATATTGTGAGCAGTTTGGTCTCCTTATCTGAGGAAGGATGTTTTTGCTATAGAGGGAGTGCAGCGAAGGTTTACCAGTCTGATTCCTGGGATGGCGGGACTGATGTACGAGGAGAGATTGAGTCAGTTAGGATTATATTCGCTGGAGTTCAGAAGTGTGAGGGGGGATCTCATAGGAACCTATAAAATTCTAACAGGACTTGACAGGGTAGATGCAGGAAGGATGTTTCCGATGGTGGGGGAGTCCAGAACCAGGGGTCATAGTCTAAGGATATGGAGTAAACCATTCAGGACTGAGATGAGGAGAAATTTCTTCACCCAGAGAGTGGTGAACCTGTGGAATTCGCTACCACAGAAAGCAGTTGAGGCCAAAACATTGTATGTTTTCAAGAAGGAGTTAGATATAGCTTTTGGGTTTAAAGGGATCAAAGGATACGGGGCGAAAGTGGGAACAGGTTACTGAGCTGGATGATCAGCCATGATCATAATGAATGGCAGAGCAGGCTCAAAGGGCTGAATGGCCTATTCCTGCTCCTATTTTCTATGTTTCTATGTTACTGCCCATGAGGAAACTATAGCAAAGCTAGTTTATAATTATGTTAAACTATCATCTCCAAATATTAACTCAGCCAGTTTTAAAACATGTGTAAAATATTATTCTTGTAAAAACCCAGTATTAAAAAAGGTAACTATTGCCCCTGAATCCCTTTCAATGGAAAAAAACTCAAAGATGGAATTTGCTTTATCAAGTTAATTGGGCAGCACCAATCTGATATTTTTGGAACATCACTGCAGTCCAGTGGGATGGGCATTAAATTGTCTGTTTATTGATTAATGATGACAATCATTACAAGTATATAAATCCACATGCAGTTTTGCAAGTAACTGGCATTAAAGAAGGAATTGAGTTGGATGTTCTGGCCCTGAGCAATAGTTTTTAAAAAAAAACTTTAGGCCAACCCTGTCCCAGACCTACCTCTCCTTTGCCAACCACAGTTCCCCTGTCAAGACCCTCTGATCCACTTATGGTGTCCTCTGGACCATTCTGACATGTCCCTGATGACAGCCTCCAAGCCATTTAATTTTAATGCTGGAGGCTGCTTCTTTCCATCAACTTCCTGCCAGTTTTGTTCAGGAATTCAGCAAGTGGCATGCTAATGAGGCTTAGCAACTAAAATAAGCCCAGCTTCCTGCTATCGATCCAGGATCAGCTGGTTGCCTATAAAGGCCACAGTCCTGCTGGGAGTAAACTTCAACCCCATAGTTTTTTTTCCTACATTTATTTCAGTCTAGCTTTTCTCATATCAATGCAATGCTACTGCATGACTAAAGCCTTTAGCAGGCACAGCACAGTGAGGATCAGAATGCATTTATTCTTCAGGATATTCTGCAATTTACTTGTCAATCAATATCAAACTAAGTCCCCAGATGCCTTTTACGGAGGCATTTTGATAAGGTGAATGGGGAATATTCTCCACTCTTCAGCGAATCAAGCCAAGAATGAATAAAAAAAGACTTGCATTTATATAGCACCTTTCACAACCTCAGATGTCCTAAAGCGTTTTGCAGCCAATGAAGTTCTTTTAAAGTGTAGTCATTGTTGTAATGAAGGAAATACAGCAGCAATTTGCATATAGCAAGCTCCCACATACAGCAATGTGACAACGACCAGATAATCTGTTTCACCGATGTTGATTGAGGAATAAATAATGGCCAGGGCAGTGGCGATAAATCCCTTGCTGTTTTTCAAAATTCTGCCATAGGATCTTTAATGTACCATACAAAAGACAGCACCTCTAACTGTACTGCACTCCCTCAATATGGCACTGGCATATCAGCCTAGATTTTTATACTCTAATTTCTGGAGTGGGACGTGAACGCACAGCCTTCTGACTCAGAGGCACGAGTGCTATCAACTCAGACATGGCTGACTAAAACAGCACCAACAACTTGTATTTATATAGTGTCTTCAAAATAGCAAAACATCCTAAGAAACTTCACAGGAGTATTATTAAACAAAATTTGACACTGAGTCACATATGGGAGATATTAGAACAACTGACCAAAAGTTTGGTCAAAGAGGTAGGTTTTAAGGAGTGTCTATATAGAAAAGGTAGAGAGGCAGAGAGAATTTCAGAACTTGGCCCAAACAACTGAAGGCACAGCCAGCAGTGGTGGAACATTTAAAATCAGAGACGCTCAAGAGTCCAGTATTAGAGGACGGCAGATATCTCAAAGGATTGCAGGGCTGGAGGTCATGACAGAGATAGGGGAGGGATTTGAAAGGAAAGATGAGAATTTTAAAATCTCTTGACAGGGATCCAATGTAGGTCAGCGAGCACAGGGTGATGGTGAATGGGACTTGATACAAATTAGTATATAGGCAGCAGAGTTTTGGATGATCTCAAATTTATGAAGGGTGGAAGATGGGAGGTCAGCCAGGAGCACGTTGCCATTGTCTGGAGATAACAATGGTATGGATGAAGGTTTCAGCAGCAAGGAACAGACTGTGGTGGGGACCAAAGACAATGGCTCCAGTTTTCCCAATACTTAGTTGGAGGAAATTACAGTTCATCCAGAAGTGAATGTTGGACAAGCAGTCTGATAATTTAGAGACAGTTGAGGGATTGAGAGGTGGTGGTGGTGGTGAGGTCGAGCTGGGTGTTGTCAGTGTACATGTGAAAGCTGATGTGTTTCCAGATGATATTGCTGAGGCACAGCATGTAGATGAGAAATTGAAGGGGGCTAAGGATAGATCCTTGATTTTTTTTTTAAAAGAGATTTGTTAGAATATGGAATGACCTACTATAAACTGTGGTAGAATCAGAATTTATAATAGCTTTTAAAAGGTAAGTGGATGAATATTTGAAAATAAAAGGCTTGGGGAAAAGGCAATAAAATGGGACTAAGTGAATAACTTTCAAAGGGCAAGCACAGGAACATGAATCTTCTGTGCTATAAAGTGTTGTGGGTTAGAAATTAGTTTCTCCAAATTTTGGGTGCAGGGGTTATGATTAGTGAAGTTGGGCAACACACAAACTTCATGTACCCACCTCATCTGAATGATTGTAGCTGATGGGTCTCCAATGCTGATCTCTACCTCTCAATATTGCTGGTGAGTACTGCACACAGCAGGAGGCCCCAGGAGCATTGTTTGCTGATCATGTGGTACAGGCAGCCTGCTCTTTCTTAAAGGCAGGCTGTTTCTTAAAGGCAAGCTGCACAAAAATATTGCTGCAATGGAAATTGTTGGAAACTGAACACTAGGGCAGGCAAAGGGATCCGTAGGTGACAGATGTGGCACTGGAGGTATTAGTGGTGCAGTTGGGCATGTTCCTGTGATGGTCAGGAGACCCTCAAAAGGGAGTGGGAGCAGGTGGTCAGGGAGATTAGCACCAGTGTCTGAACTGGAGGGCCTGGCAGCAGTGCCACAAGAAGTCTAAATGACCTCATGCAGGTGTTCAAGGTCAATGAATGCATCTTTACACCACAACACAATGCTGCTCAATGCACTCCATTACTCACCCATCAACACTCCCCAACACTCAGGATTCATGGCTAACATCCAGATACTCCATCTCAGTCACACCTACCAGTGCTGCCAGCCTCACACCCACCTCTTGTTATTTAGCTATGGCAGGCTTATCACCCAAACAAAATGCTACACAACCATGAATATTCTTCCCTCTCGCAGGACAAGGTGGCACACAATAGAAGGGAGCAGAACAGAGCTGGTGGGGTTCAAGGATGCCTGCGTCTCCTGAGCCCTATGGAGAAAAGGTCTCTGCATCACGGGACCAGCTGCAACAGGGCTGATAGCATCTGACATTATATGATGCTATCTTCTTGCCTTATTCCCCTCTCAACTCCCAGCACACCCTCATTTTGCTACCTGACAGATAGTGTCACCATGGACCACTTGTTTCCCACTACAACCTGCCTTCCTGCAAACCAACTTTTCCCTTCTGAGCTCCTACTTTTAGACACTCAAGAATTTCCACCTGCCACAAGAACACAAGAAATAGGAGCAGGGGTAGACCATACGGCCCATTGAGCCTGCTCTGCCATTCAATATGATCATGGCTGATCTTCGTATTCAACTCTACCCTACCAGTTTGATCCTCAAAAAAATTCTAATATATTTGTCAAACAGGATTTCCTTTTAGTAAAACCATGTTGACTTGTTCTAATTATACGGTGCTTTTCCAAGTGCATTGTTAGATTTCCTTAATAGATTCCAGCGTTTTCCCCCAGTGACTGATGTCGCTGCCAAGCCACAGGAGGAGAAAAAGAGCAGCAGCACAGCAGTGATGAAGAGGCCTCGTCATTTGATGTGACATACACAGCCACCAGCTCAGACAATGGCACTTACAGGCAAGTTTAGAGTTAGGATCAGCACATGGTGATTCACTAGGCATGAGCGGTTTGCAATCAAGCAAGGTGGCAGACAAGCACTGCTGCAGTGGACTCAGTTGAGGCAGCATACAGGAGACTGCTGAGTGAGCATGCACACAGAGATGCTGGGTGCATTGGCTGCTCTGTCAGGCAGCCTCCTGTCACTGTCAAGGAGCATGGAGGAGTCCGGTTCCAACTTGGCAGAGGGTATGGCACAGAACTAGCTGCTGTATTTGTGTCCTCCTGCAGACACAGAAGCCCAACTACTGCTGCCCCCTTACCTGTTGTAGCCTTTGTGCACAGTTCACCGACTCCTCTGACATCCCTGTGAGGATGTGGCAATACTCTGGTAAACGCAGGAGCTCACCAAAACACTTCCAAAAAACACTCCAGAGTGTGTTCATACACTTTGCAATAGAAAAAGTGCAAGATAAGTTCACTTAACTGCAATATGGGTGTATAATCCTTTAAATAATGCTACTGCAGGGCCCATCCTACTGCTTCATGCTTCTTTTTCCAAGAGTGGATACATCGGCATTACCTGGACCTGTATTGTCCAAATTTGGGATCCTGGCTGCACATCAGCCAGTTTAGGCAGATGCAGGGGACACACATGCATGTATTCATATCCTTGGAGAATACCACGCTGTCTGTTAGCCAGGTGGTGGCTCGCCTCACAGCCTGTCCCTGTGAAAGTCAAGTAGGCCTTCAGCAGTGCAACTTAAATGAGCTTTGCACCCTATGACTATTTGGAATCTGAATTTATCCAATAATCGACTGGAACTACAATACAAAAAAAAGGAAGCAATGCACATTGTTGGGACCAGTTCGAAAAAGGAATATATGACACATCCAGACAGCTGCAGGAGGTGATGACACTGCAGTGCCATTATTCACATGCACAATTGACAATTCTAATGTAGTCTATCAGCTCTCACATAATATGTAGCCAAAATATTTTGGGGCCAGATTATCTCACCTGTTAGACCAGTAAACCAGTGTAGCCTCGAAGTGAATTATAATCCTAGCCCCTTTTTTTGCCTGATCCACGATCAGGCATACTCCTCAGATGGTCACTCACACCTAAGGTTGCAAAAGACAGATCTCAGGCATTTGAATGGGTCTGAAGAAGTGATCTAAATCTCTCCAAAGGAAGGGAACCAGCTGGGAAGAGTACTGCCCTCCAGATAACCTTTTTAAACAAGTTTTAGCCAGATTATAAAAAGGGTCTGGGCATCTCTCCTTGATAAAGTACCTCTCCACTGAAGAGTGTACAGAGATGGGTTCTCGAGTTCGGGATACAGAAGACTATAATTTCTAAATTATGTAAAAGTTTAAAAGAACCTAACACTCAATTCACATTTGATGGGAAAGTCAATTGCCATGTTAATAGGTCTGGAAAAAGTATAATATTGTTCCAGTAAGATATTTAAGATATCCATCAACATTTACCTTAAATCCCCGAGTAGAAAGCTACAGAGTTTAGCGAGATACCTCTATCCCAATTATGGTGAGAACTATCATCGACTGCACCACAGTAGCCCGTACCTTTACTGTGAGAAACGCTGGAGTGAATCCAACGAATCTAAAGCTCCACTCTGTGGTTCCAATATTTATGCTGGTTCTAAGTCGCATAACAATTTTTAACGTTTGGAAGTGTAACCGCTTTCCAAGCAGGTTCGTCCCCCTCTATTTCCCAAAGAAGGCTGTATAAACTTAATTTCTAGTTAAAATCCACATTGTTTAATTTCCAAGAAAAGGCTGAGCCAGCAGGAAGCTGTGAGCAGAGATGCTGATCAACATCCTTTACAGCCAGCAGGACGCTGGAAGTTGCACATGGTGGTAAACTTCCTAATCACCCAAATAAAAGCAAAATACAGACTGGGTGACCGCTTTGCAGAACATCTCCGCTCAGTCCGCAAGCAGGACCCTGAGCTTCCGGTTGCTTGCCATTTCAACACTCCCCCCTGCTCTCATGCTCACATCTCTGTCCTGGGATTGCTGCAGTGTTCCAGTGAACATCAACGCAAGCTCGAGGAACAGCATCTCATCTACCGATTAGGCACACTACAGCCTGCCAGACTGAACATTGAGTTCAATAATTTCAGAGCATGACAGCCCCCCATTTTACTTTCATTTTTAGTTATTTTTTCTTCCTTTTTTTTTTACATTCCTTTTTACATTTTTTACAATCTTTTTTTGCATTTATTTCATTTCATCTTAGTTTGTTCAGTTTGCTTACCCACTGTTTTTTTCAGGTTGTTTTTCTTCAGGTTTGCACTTGCTGCTGTTCAATATTCAGTGTATTCACACCTAATCTGTACTAATGCTTTGTCTTTCAACACACCATTAACATATTGTTTGCCTTTGCTCCGTGACCTTTTGGTCAGCTATGTGGCCTAGTCCAATCTGCACCTTCTCCTTTGTTATCTCTTGCCCCACCCCCACCTCACTTGTTTATAATCTGTGACTCTTCTAATATTTGTCAGTTCCGAAGAAGGGTCACTGACCCGAAACGTTAACTCTGCTTCTCTTTCCACAGATGCTGCCAGACCTGCTGAGTGACTCCAGCATTTCTTGTTTTTGTTCCTAATCACCCAATTGTGTTCTAAGATTGCAGCTCAGTTTCTCAGGTTCACTTGACAGGTGATTTAGGTTCATTGTAGAAAATCATGTAATCCATTGTTAAACTGTGGCAACTTACAATGATTGAGAAAACCTGTATTACCAGTGCCTTAAAATGAGGTGACGGTGTTCATGAATTTTATGAGCGAGTTCCTGTTTTCAGAACCTGTCATTGTGTTTTAGGAAGAAGCAATTATGCTGTGTCCTTGACCATAGCGTGCTGGAATATTTGACTACAGGGATATGTTAGAGGCATGCCTATGAAACCTTTGAAATCTGATTTTTAATCTTTCAGGTAGATCACATTCTGTTTATAATTTTTTAACCCATAATTCACAGGAAAATAATTTAACATTATTACCCCTTATTATGGCCGGATTCCATTCCAACCTGGATAGTTTAGACTGGATCACCAGGCAGCGAGCAGCTCTGACAACTTCTCACATCCCGACAGCTCTTCTGGCATTTCCCACCGGAAGTGGTGTTAAACATATACATCCACCCATATATGGAGTATTACGGTGAGAGACAAATAATGGGAGTATGTCATACTTCCAACTTTGCAATAGTTACCAGGCAACACATTTTTCTTCACTTGAAGCTAAGCTAAAGTTTCACGATGATGGCAGATGGTGAGGAGGAAAGTGTCTGTGAACCTAAAGTACTCCAGTTGGAGTCGCCAAAGAAAATAACCAGGCATGTCATTTCCTACAGTGCAAATTATGCAAATCATTGTTTTCACCCAGAAACATCAGAAAAAGTTCCATGCAATTTTCTTTCTCTGTACAACATCAAAATTGCTTCATTTAGGAAGAGTGTCTGGAAAATCAAAATCACAAGTAAACATAAAAATATTAAAGACAACTCCTGGTTGTAACTTGATTTAATCAGAGAAACAAAATTTGTCATGGCAAACCTAAAGTGATATAGTGCAGAACGTGTTGTCAGTCCTTGGTCTGGAGTCCATAACTTCCTTGCTTTTGCACTCTATACCTCTATTTATAAAGCCCATTAACCTTTTTAACTAATTTCTCAACCTGCCCTGCCACCTTCATTGATTTGTGCACATATACTCCTGAACCTCTCTATTCCTGCACCCCCTTCAGAATTGTACCCTTTATTTTATACCTCTCCTCATTCTTCCGACAAAAATGTATCACTTCACACTTCTCTGCATTAAATTTCATCTGCCACATGTCCACCCATACCATCAGCCTGTCTGTCTCTTGAAGTCAATCATTATCCTCCACATAGTTCACAATGCTTCCAAATTTTGTAATTTGGACATTTTGAAATTGTGGCCAGTACATCCAAGTCTAGGCCATTAATATAGATCAAGAAAAGAAGTGGTACTGGAACCGAACTCCAGGAAATACCACTGCATATCTTCCTCCAGTCCGAAAACAATATTTCACCATTATTGGAGGAAAGTATAGGTGGTCTGATTAGCAAGTTTGCAGACGACACTAAGATTGGTGGAGTAGCAGATAGTGAAGGGGACTGTCAGAGAATACAGCAGAATATAAATAGATTGGAGAGTTGGGCAGAAAAATGGCAGATGGAGTTCAATCAGGGCAAATGCGAGGTGATGCATTTTGGAAGATCCAATTCAAGAGTGAATTATACAGTAAATGGAAAAGTCCTGGGGAAAATTGATGTACAGAGAGACTTGGGTGTTCAGGTCCATTGTTCCCTGAAGGTGGCAACGCAGGTCAATAGAGTGGTCAAGAAGGCATACGGCATGCTTTCCTTCATCGGACGGGGTATTGAGTACAAGGGTTGGCAGGTCATGTTACAGTTGTATAAGACTTTGGTTCGGCCACATTTGGAATACTGCGTGCAGTTCTGGTCGCCACATTACCAAAAGGATGTAGATGCTTTGGAGAGGGTGCAGAGGAGGTTCACCAGGATGTTGCCTGGTATGGAGGGCGCTAGCTATGAAGAGAGGTTGAGTAGATTAGGATTATTTTCATTAGAAAGACGGAGGTTGAGGGGGGACCTGATTGAGGTGTACAAAATCATGAGAGGTATAGACAGGGTGGATAGCAAGAAGCTTTTTCCCCAGAGTGGGGGATTCAATTACTAGGGGTCACGAGTTCAAAGTGCGAGGGGAAAAGTTTAGGGGGGATATGCGTGGAAAGTTCTTTACGCAGAGGGTGGTGGGTGCTTGGAACGCGTTGCCAGCGGAGGTGGTAGACGCGGGCACGATAGCGTCTTATAAGATGTATCTGGACAGATACATGAATGGGCAGGAAGCAAAGAGATACAGACCCTAAGAAAATAGGCGACATGTTTAGATAGAGGATCTGGATCGGCGCAGGCTTGGAGGGCCGAAGGGCCTGTTCCTGTGCTGTAATTTTCTTTGTTCTTTGTTCTACTCTCTACTTCTTGTCATTCAGCCAACTTTATATCCATTCTGCCACTATCCCTTTTATTCAGTGGGCTCTAACCTTGCTGGTTAGTCAATTACATACGAATTAGGAGCAGTAGGCCACTCAGCCCCTCGAGCCTGCTGTGCCATTCAACAAGATCATGACTGATTTTTTTTCCTTTAATTTGTTCCTGGGATGTGGGCATCGCTGCCTATGCCAGCATTTATTGCCCATCCCTAATTGCCGTGGAGAAGGTGGTGATCTGCGTTCTTGAACTGCTGCAGTCCATGTGGAGTAGGTACACCTACAGTGCTGTTAGGAAGGGAGTTCCAGGATTTTGACCCAGTGACAGTGAAGGAATGGTGATATCATTCCAAGTCAGGATGGTGTGTGGCTTGGAGGGGAACTTGCAGTTGGTGTTCCCATGCATCTGCTGCCCTTGTCCTTCTAGGTTGGGGGTTTGGAAGGTGCTGTCTAAGAAGCCTTGGTGCGTTGCTGCAGTGCATCTTGTAAATGGTAGACACTGCAGCCACTGAGAGTCGATGGTGGAGGGAGTGAATGTTTGTGGATGGAATGCCAATTAAGCAGGCTGTTTTGTCTTGGATGTTTCAAGCTTTGAGTGTTGGAGCTTCATTTATATAGGCAAGTGGAAAGTATTCCATCACACTCTTGATGTGTGCCTTGTAGATGGACAGGCTTTGGGGAGTGAGGAGATGAGCTACCCATTGCAGTGTTCCCAGCCTCTGACCTGCTCTTGTAGCCACGGTATTTATATGGCTACTCCAGTTCAGTTTCTGGTCAATGGTAACCCCAGGATGTTGATAATGGGGGATTCAGCCGTCATAATGCTATTGAATGTCAAGGGGAGATGGGTGGATTCTTTTGGAGATGGTCATTGCCTTAAGTGGCAAGTACAATTTGTGCCGCACATCAGCCCAAGCCTGGATATTGTCCAGGTCTTGCTACATTTCTACACGGACTGCTTTTGAGGAGTATCTGAGGAGTCGCAAATGGTGCTGAACATTGTTCAGTCATCAGTGAACATCCCCACTTCTGACCTTATGATTGAAGGAAAGCCATTGATGAAGCAGCTGAAGATGGTTGGGCCTAGGACATCTTGGTGATGGACATTGAAGTCCCCCACCCAGAATACATTCTGCACCCTTGTCACCCTCAGTGCTTGCTCCGTGCTGTTCAACATGGAAGAGTACTGACTCATCAGCTGAGGGGCAGGGGGGTTGTGGGGTGGCGGGTTCCTTGCCCATGTTTGACCTGATACCATGACATGTCATGGGGTCTAGAGTCGATGTTGAGAACTCCCAGGGCAACTCCCTCCTGACCGTATAGCGCTATGCCGCCACTTCTGCTGGGTCTGTCCTGCTGGTGGGACTGGACATACCTGGGGATGGTGATGACAGTGTCTGGGACATTGTCTGTAAGGTATGATTCAATGAGTATGACTATGTCAGGCTGCTGCTTGACTAGTTTGTGGGACAGCTCTCCCAATTTTGGCACAAGCCCCCAGCTTGTTAGAAAGGAGGACTTTGCAGGGGAGACAGGGCTGGGTTTGCCATTGTTGTTTCCGGTGCTTGGGTTGATGCGGAGTGGTCTATCTGGTTTCATTTCTTGTAACTTCAACTCTACATTCCCGCCTACCCCCAATAACCTTTCATCCCCTTGCTCATCAAGAACCTACCTTAGAAATATTCAAAAAACACTGCTTCCACTGCCTTTTGAGAAAGAGTTCCAAAGACTCACGACCCTCTGGAGAATAAAACATTTTCTCCTCATCCCTGTCTTAAATGGGCAACCCCTTATTTTATTTATTTATTTATTAAGTAGTGACCCCTAGTTCTAAGTTTTCCCAGAAGAGGAAAACTCCTTTCCACATCCACCCTGTCATGACCCCTCAGACTCTTATGTTTCAATCAAGTTGCCTCTTACTCTAAACTCCAGCAGATACAAGCCTAGCCTATCCAACCTTTCCTCATAAGACAACCCGCCCCATCCAGGTATTAGTCTAGTAAACTTTCTCTGAACTGCTTCCAATGCATTTACATCCTTCTTTAAATAAGGAGACCAGTACTGTACACAGTACTCCAGATGTAGCCTCACCAATGCCCTGTATAACTGAAGCATAACCTCCCTACTTTTGTATTCAATTACCCTCACAATAAACGATACATTCTATTAGCTTTCCTACTTACATGCTGTAGCTGAATACTAACTTTTTGCAATTCTGCACTGGGACACCCATATTCCTCTGCAATCTCTCACCATTTAGATAATACGCTTCTTTATTCTTCCTGCCAAAATGGACAACTTCACATTTTCCCACATTTGCCAGATATTTGCCCACTCAACCCATCTGTATCCCTTTGTAGCCTCCTTATGTCCTCTTCACAGCTTACTTGCCTATCTATCTTTGTGTCATCAGCAAATTTAGCAACCATACCTTTGGTCCCTTCATCTAATTCATTTATATAAATTATAAAATGTTGAGTCTCCAGCACTGATCCCTGTGGCACACCACTCATTACATCTTGCCAACCAGAAAATGACCCATTTATTCCTACTGTTTCCTGTTAGCTAGCCAATCTTCTATCCATGCCAAAATGTTACCCCCTACACCATGAGCTTTTATTTTCTACAATAAACTTTGATGTGGCACCTTATCAAATGCCTTCTGAAAATTTAAGTACAGTACATCCACCAGTTCCCCTTTATCCATAGCACATGTAACTCCCTCAAAGAACTCCAATAAATTGGTTAAACACGATTTCCCTTTCTCAAAACCATGTTGACTCTGCCTGATTACCTTGAATTTTTCTGAGTGCCCTGCTATAATGTCATTAGTAATCGCTTCTAACATTTTCCTATGACAGATGTTAAGCCTGTAGTTTCCTGCTTTCTATCTCCCTTTTTATATAAAAAAAGAGTTACATGCACTATTTTCCAATCTAAAGGAACCTTCTACGAATCTAGGGAATTTTAGGAAATTAAAACCAACACATCAACTAGCCCCTTCTTGTAAGGCCCTAGGATGAAGTCCATCAGAACCTGGGGACTTGTCAGCCCGCAGCTCCAACAATTTTCACAGTACTACTTCCCTGGTGATTGTAATTTTCTTGAGTTCCTCCCTCCCTTTTCTTATTTACAGCTATTTCTGAGATGTTACTTGTATGGTGAAGACCGACGCAAAATACCTGTTCAATTCATCTGCCATCTCCTTACTTTCCCTTATTATGTGGCACTTCAAAAACACCTTATGAACGTCCAGATACACCATATCAACCACATTACCCTAATCAAAAATCTCAAATTAGTTTCACACGATTTGCTCTTAACAAATCTATGCTGGCTTTCCTTAATTAACCCCCCTTGTCCAAGTGTGTGTTAATTTTGTCTTGGATTACAATTTCTGAAAGCTTTCAGAATAACCAAGGTGAAACTGTCTGGACGATAGTTGCTGGGTTTACGTTTACACATTTCTTTTGAACAAGGGTATTGTATTTGCAATTCTCCAGTCTTCTGGCACCATTTCCATATCTAAAGAGGATCTGAGGATTATGGCCAGTATATCCTCAATTTCCACTCATACTTCAATGCAAATATATTAAAACAAGCTGCTCAACAATTTAAATTTCCGTCCTGTCTCTGAATAAAAAATCCAGAACGGACATCACAACGTCAGGTTTCCAGGTGAGCGCGTCAGTCACAATTTTTCAGCCCTCCATACTTGCTCCTGCTGGCCGGACAAATTCAACCCACAGTATGCAATTCCATTCATAACTCCTCAGCTGTTGATATAGTCCATGCCCGCATGCAGCAAGACCTGAACAACGTTCAAGCTTGGATGATCTGTAACAAGTAACACAAGCACCAGGCAATGACCATCTTCAACAAGAGAGAATCTAACCATTTCCCCTTGACATTCAATGGCATTACCATTGTCGAGGCCACCCCACCAACAATATCCAGGGGGTGTCAGTATTGACTGGAACCTTAACTAGACCAGTCACAAATACTATGGCTACAAGAGCAGGTCAGAGGCTGGGAATTCTGCTGCAAGTGACTCACCTCCTGACTTCCCAAAGTCTGTCCACAATCTACGAGGTAGAAGTCAAGAGTGTGATGGAATATGCTTCACTTGCCTGCACGGGAGCAGCTCCAACACTACTCAAGAAGCCCGCTTGATTGGTACCCCATATATCACTTTAAATATTTCCTCCTTCCACCACTGGCACACGGTGGTAGCAGTGTTTACCATCTATGAGATGCATTGCAGCAATTCACCAAGGTTTCTTCAAAGGCACCTTCCAAACACTCTACCTCTATTACCTGAAAGAATAAAAGCAGCAGCCACATGGGAACACCATCACCTGTATGTTTCCCTCCGAGTAACATACCATTTTGACTTGGAAATAGATGGTCATTCCTTCATCGTTGCTGGATCAAAATTCTGGAACTCCCACCCTAACAGCACTGTGGGTGTACCTACATCACACAGACTGTAGTGGTTCATAGTGGCTCAGCAACTTCAAGGACATTATAGGAATGGACAATAAATACTGGCCTTGCCAGTGATGCCCACATCCCATGAACAAATAATAAGCTATAAACCTATAACATTATAAATGACACAGCCATGATTCCCTCTGGGTTAGTAGCCCTGACAAACATGTCAAAATTATTAGCATATTTCACACTTGTGTTCATCTGTGAAAAATGTATCCTAAGTTATCTTCTTTCCATTTTCCCCCCCACATTCACAGATTATCCTGGAATAAACAGCTTACATTGTAGAGCCGAAGAGACATTGTAGCTAAGGGAACACAGATACTTATAGTTTGAAAAAAAAGGTACTACTTTTTTTTTTGAAAGGCCACAATTGCTGAACCCTTGTATATGCCGGGCAGCTAATTAAGCACAAACTGTCCTAATTGCATAAGGTAAGCTTGTTGGCCCTTTATTTCTGGTAGAATATCCTGACAGCAAAACTGCCCAGCGGTATCACTGCTCCAGGATGAAAATGTCATGTACAATTAATGAATACTTGTCACCTGCAATCACGAGAATGAAAAGCCAGCTACATTACATGCATATACATGACAGTAATCACTAAAATTTACTAAACATGGATCCAATGACTGTCAGAATTTTCAGCATCACAAGATGGAAAGTTGCCACAATGTTTCTGTACAGAGTGATTGTTGCACTGCATTGGAAATTTTTGCTGCAATGCAGAAAATGTTCCCCAAGTTTAACCACTATTTACAAATTAGATGAGTCTTGGTAGAGATACTGCTGCTGCAAATGTTGAATGTAGAAAATGTATTGGTTACGTTAAGTGAACAAATTGAAAATACTTATGTTGTACTGTGTCACAATGTGACTAATAGCGGAAATAAGAGAATTCTGCTATGTACCTTTCACAGGGAAAATCTAAAGCTAGACTTGTATTAACGATTCAAATATCAGTGGTCCAAGGAGTCATGTGAATAAGTGGCATTAAATATAAGAAAAATAATCAGCCATATTAGTATTAAGTGGTCAAGTTTGGAACATTGCATCAATCAAGCATTGAAACACCTTGGAGTTTTCCCCAATTTGATTCCACTCTTAACTGTCTCAATGACATGAAGACATCTCCAACAGTGTCTTCCCGCACCCCAGCATGGTCACCTCCAGAATACCTCACCCCCATCACCGTTAAATCCACAATCACTTCCGTGTTATCAAACTGTTTATTTAACATCAAATAATGGTTGAGCCAAAACATTCTCTAATTGAACACTGAGAAAATTTAAAGCCTTTAAGTTTGGTTCCTGCCACTAAATTTCCTAAATGATGAAAAACCAGGAACTCTGGAGGAGCAAAGAGATTTGGGGGCCCACGTATGCAGATCATTAAAAGCTAGATGACAGGTACACAAAGGCAAATGAAATGTTGACCTTCATCTCAAAGGGGCTGGATTACAAAAGGTGGGGAAGTTACACTTCAATTGTATAGAACCCACCTGGAGCACTACATTCAGTTCTGGGCACCGCCTGTCAAGAAGAATTGGACTTAGAGGGGGTGCAGTGCATATTTATCAGAATGATACCGGGGCTAAAATGATTAAGTTATGAGAACAGGTTTCACAAACTTGACTTTTATTTCCGCCCACGCCCATCCACAGTATAGAAGATTGAGGGGTAATTTAATCAAGGTATTTAAAATGATACAAGGATTCAGTTGCATAGATAGAGTCATAGAGAGAGATACAGCACTGAAACAGGCCCTTCGGCCCACTGAGTCTGTGCCAACCAACAACCACCCATTTATACTAATCCTACATTAATCCCATATTCCCTACCACATCCCCACCGTTTTCCTCCCACCTACCGACACTAGGGGCAATTTACAAAGGCCAAGTTACCTATTAACCTGCAAGTCTTTGGCTGTGGGAGGAAACGGGAGCACCCGGCAGAAACCCACGTGGTCGCAGGGAGAACTTGCAAACTCCACACAGGCAATACTCAGAACCGAACCCGGGTCGCTGGAGCTGTGAGGCTGCGGTGCTAACCACTGTGCCACCCAGATAAATAAAGAGAAAGAGAAGCTATTTACTCAGATGCAGGAATTCACAACTAGGGGCTATAGTCTTAAAATTAGACCCTTACCATTGAAAAGTAAAATCTGAAAGCACTCTTTCACAATAGAGGTGTTTGAAATATGGAACTCTCTCCCCAAAATGGCTGTGGATGCTGGGTTAATTGAAACTGTCAAGGCTGAGAATGACAGATTTTTGTTTAGTAAGGGTATCAAGAGATACAGAGGAAAGCTGTGTAATTGGGGTTAAGGTACAGATCAGACATAACATAATTGAGTGGCAGAGCAGACTTGAGCAGCTGTTTCCACCTTGCTCTGCAATAACTTTCCCATTGCCCCACTTCCATCTGCCTCCTCATGGCTTTATATGGACTGTACTAGTAGGGGAGATCTACAATTGTCCGGGCCAATATTTATTCCTCAACCAACACTATATAAACACATCACTTGGTTATTTATTGCATTCAAAAGACTTCCCCCCCCCCCACCCAGTCCATTACAGTAGTTAGTTAAACCTCCTTACAGTTACAATGAACTTGTTTACAAGTTTCAATCTGACTTTGACAGCATAAGTGCCGCATTCTTTCTCCATGAATCCATGAAAAGAGTTTATTAGGTTTGTAAAGGATAATCTACTTTCAAACGCGAGAGTAAATTCTGAATGCAATTTATCCAGGGGTTAAATTTTTGGGGCATCCCGAAGATTGGAACGGAGGAGGGGGCCCTGAAAATACTGGCACCGCATGGAGGGTCGATTTCAACGTGCCGTTCCAGCACCGGCAATAATGAGCAGCACAGGGGGAGGGCTGAACAGGAATCCCACTCTCCCTCCAATTGAGGCCAATTAACACAGTTTAGGAGCTCATTAAGAGCCTATCAGATGCTGACCTTTTAATTTTTAAAGTGCCAGACAGTTTATCTACACCTTCAGAAACTGACCAGCTGAAGGCAGGCAGGTATAGGGTGCCAGAGCATCACCCTAACCCCATTAAAAACAGTGTCGGGGGGTGGGGGGGGGGGGTGCGGTGGGAAAAGGGTGACTGGGCACTTGGTAAGGGGTGCCCTTGGTGCTGCACATATGGCAGGGAGAGGGGGAACTCAGCATCCGAGCTTTGAATGGGGTCAGCACCCCCTGGCATCATGAGGGCAGAAGGGCGGAGGGGCAAGGCTACCAACTGCCCTGTACAAAGGTGTTGTGTGATTGCCTTTAACAGTGATGTGCCTTTAAGATCTTAGTATGCTAATGAACCAAGTACCAGAATGCAGTCATGTGACAGCATGTCAGTCTCACTCACTGTAACACCAAGAGGCAAGACATGTAAATAGTTTACTATGCACTGTATATACTTGTTAGTTGTTGACCTTCAACCAACTGAACTCCACGCATCTCATTTATGTTGCACCAGACAATATAAAAAGCGTCTCATTACAGAAGGCTCCAGCTGGCAATGGGGGAACAAATGTCAGATTTTGGGCACAGTGGTGATGAGGGGTAACACCCTCTGTAGAAAGGACAGAAACCCAGGCACCAGGAAGGCAACAGTCAACACAGGATCGACAGGTGAAGACGGAGCTACCGAGAGCTGACAGAGAAGTAGTGCTGCAGGACACTGTGACTTTCCAGTCAGATGGTCACAGACATCTGTGCCCTCATCACCAAAGACCTTGCAGCACAGGTCACCATGTCTCATCAATGGCCTTGATTTTTGCTTCCAAGGATCAGCTGTGGACCTTAGTGGCATCTCAAAAATGGCTGCACAACACCATATCTCACTGATGCCCTCTTTGCCAGAGCTGGACACCATATTCATTTCAAACATATGGAGAAAATTCTGGAACTACTCAGCAAATCAGGCAGCATCTGTGGAGAGAAAAGCAGAGTTAACATTTCAGGTCGATGGCCTTTCCATGTTTATTTAATGACCGCTACAGCCACGCAGGGACAGAAGGCATTGGGTTTTGCCTCTATTGCTGGATTCACGCATGTGCAGGGTAGCATCAAAGTAGTGTTTGATTGTATTAGGCTGTGATCTTATCTGTGTTCACTGTTTTATTGCTTAAGCCTATGGGTGGAGCTTAAGAGTTAAAACTGAAACTAAAAAAGACAGAACTAGAAGCTTCTATAGAAAACACTGATTGCTGAGAAGATATTGTACTGAGATCTTGTAATGACTGATATATTTTAAAGTGCTGTAAATAAACCTGTTGGTGATTTAATACAAGTGTGATATCTGCATTGTTCAGAGATAAATCAGATATACATAATATATCCAGCAACCTGCCATAAACATAACAATCAATTGCACTCATGTGGCTATCAAGGCACCCAGTGACTAGCCTGTGAGATCTATCAATAGGGAGGGCTTCCACTCCTTTAATGTCCAACTGGTTTGCGACCACAACAAGAGCTTCCTCCATGTGTCTGCTTACTTTCCTGGCAGCTGCCAGGACTCCTTCATCCTTCACTAGTCCAGGCTGCCTCAGATCTTCACTCCAACCCCCAAAAGTACACGGATGGATCCTAGAGGTCAAGGGAGATCCCTTGAAGAGATGGCTACTGATCCCTCTACAGGAGTCCCAGGCAGAAGCACAGAGGCAAAAACAACAAATCCGCCTGCTCAGCAGGACAACCATTGAGTAGGCCATCAGGTTTCTGAAGTTGTGATTCTGGTGCCTGGACCGATCGGGTGGTGCCCTCCAATACTGTCCTGCAAGGTTCTTGGTTATTGTGATGGTCTGCTGCGCTCTCCATAACATGACCCTCCAGAGAGGTGTGGACCTGGAAGCAGACCACTCATTGAGAGAGGAGCAGGAGGTAAGAAAGGAGGGAGGTGGAGGGAGAGGACAGTGAATAGAGGTGACCCGGCTTCACGATGAGGTGGCCTCCTCCAGGAAGAGGACCTCCCTCCTCTCTCTCACAACCTCCAGCATTAGATCCAGGTCAGCATCAATGAAGTGAGGGGCTGCCCTGCCTTGGGCGCAAGGCCGCCATCTCCCCTGTGGCTTCCTGCTTCCCGCTGGTGCGGTGGAAGGCTTTGGCACAAACCACAGATCTCTCCCTCAGGGCAACCAGCAACCTCAGTGATATCTGCTGTGGGAGTCTAAATGGGTCCCACACTTGATCTGACCACTTCCATTCCTACCCCCATTGTCTCTAAATGGATAGGAAACCCATCTTCATATCAACCAAGGGCTCACTCCTGTGAAAATCTGAACTTTAAATCAGTTTCTCACCAGAAGTGGGTTTCTGGCCCAAAGACAGACCCAGCTCCTGTTTCCCACCTCCATGGTTGAAAAAAAAAGAAATCAGCCCCAGGTCTTTGGAAATAAACAGATAGAATTCTGCACTGGACTTTTAACCAAGCAATCACAAACAAATGAAAAAAAAATAATAAAAACACAAAGTGACTAGAAACATCAGTAGTGTCAGCCAAATGCAGCAGCAGATTCATATCTTGACACACTCGCCTAAAAAAAGCAGGAAAAAGTCACAAGAATGTTCAGTGCAGCTGAAATATGTCCAAAAAAACCCACCTAAATCCTCCAGTAAAATCATCCAGATACAACATCAAATTCCTTCACCAGAATATCCACCAAAGCAAACCAGATAGAAGCTTGGCTCATCTCAGACTAAGAGTACTTCCAACAAATCTATGGAAAGTAGCAAAGAAATTCTTCTTATCAAATACTTATCATGTTACCTAGCAACTTCTACTTCTTTTATATTGACCAATGACAGGGGGTTATCAATTAAAAGGGGTAATAAGTGCCTCATTCTTAATAAACTAACAAACATAAAATTTAAACGTCACTCAAGGGGAACATTGCTAAGGCAAATAGATGTATAAATCTTTTTTATTAGCTAATCATGACAGGTTTTAAACAATCATTTAAATGCAGGTAATAAATGCCCCCTGATTAACGGGAAACACACTAATGGATTGTAACAAAAAACAAAATTTACAGGAAACTTAACAAATCGAATTAAAATCATGTTCCCAGAGTTGATGATGCACTCCAGTTCCTCCAGCACTACCGGTCACAGAAGGTGCATTTCTATTGTTTACTTCATATACAAGGAGATGTCTCAAAAAAGATCACACATTAAGTAAGAAAATAGTAAGAGGATAGAAGGGAAAGCAAAGCGGCTCAGGGTGAAGTGCCAAAAGCAGAGTTGAAGAGGTTTTCAGTGTTGAAAGCAGGGATGATGCCAGGTGGACAGAGCTGGGCTAGGAAATCCCAACATACAGTAGTGCAGTGGCTCCATCAATGGAGGTGTCGGGGACAAGGTATAGAGGAGTGGAGGGGAAGTGTGGCACACAAAACATGATGCATTTCAAAGATAGGGTGATGCAAAATCATTAAAGGAACTTTGAAGTTCTGCAAAACAACAGTGACTGTACTGAAAGCAATCCAAAGTCTACGAAGTGTCTCAAAAAAGATGAAGTGCTCTGGGAGGTTTCTGTGAGATGCGATAAAGCACTATACAAGTGCTAGCCTTTCTTTCTTTCATTCTCTTGAGGCTTCAACTACTTTATTGGCTGGAACAGAGCTGGGATCAGGGAATAAGTTTGTTTTGATGGCAGGGTTTGTCATAGGCAAGTTCTTAATAATAAGATTTAAAATAGATACACAAAAAGCCTGTCTGGAGTAACAATGAAATGAACTAAAACTGGAGGCTCATCAAACATTCCTTTTTCAAAATCAAACAATTAAAATATTTAACCTTAACATTCATTGTTTTTTTTTTTGCTGCTGACTTCTGATGATTCTGTTCAGTATTTGTGCTTGAATTGTAAATACAATGTGAGAGAGTTGAATTAGATGAAATTATTCCATTTCTGATTAATGACTATGAAGGAAGACTGCATTTATGTAGTAAAGCTCCCACTTTAACCCAGCAAGCTCGCAGCCTGTGTTGTGTGAGGCTGAGAGAGATTTCAATTCCCAGGCCTCATTTCAATGTTCACGATTAGTCTCCTGCTCAAACTGGTGAGATTCACTAACTGGCCTGCGGTTCGGAACAGGAAAGTGACTGAAATGCAAGTGATGGGGGGAGTCGGGAGTGAATTGTTGTCAAGGTGGGTTTGGGGCAGGGGTGGTTAATGAATTCAAAAATTTCAACACTTCTGAAATAGACAGTCTGAATTTCATTAGAAATGCAGGGAAGTTGTGTTTGATTTCTCTGAGCCGAAAAACCACAGTGGAAAGAAATATTTTTCAAATTTGCCTTTAAGTCATCCAACTTGTTCTTGTCCTTTTCTGTACTAATACACTTGGAACACAAAAGTCCGAGTGTATCAGGCCTGTGTCCTCACTACTTTGCTCTATGGCAGCGAGGCCTGGACAACGTATGTCAGCCAAGAGCGACGTCTCAATTCATTCCATCTTTGCTGCCTCCGGAGAATACTTGGCATCAGGTGGCAGGACCGTATCTCCAACACAGAAGTCCTCGAGGCGGCCAACATCCCCAGTTTATACACACTACTGAGTCAGTGGCGCTTGAGATGGCTTGGCCATGTGAGCCGCATGGAAGATGGCAGGATCCCCAAAGATACATTGTACAGCGAGCTTGCCACTGGTATCAGACCCACCGGCCGTCCATGTCTCCGCTTTAAAGACGTCTGCAAACGCGACATGAAATCCTGTGACATTGATCACAAGTCGTGGGAGTCAGTTGCCAGCGTTCGCCAGCCATAAAGACGGGGCTAAAGTGTGGCGAGTCGAAGAGACTTAGTAGTTGGCAGGAAAAAAGACAGAGGCACAAGGGGAGAGCTAACTGTGTAACAGCCCCGACAAACAAATTTCTCTGCAGCACCTGTGGAAGAGCCTGTCACTCTAGAATTGGCCTTTATAGCCACTCCAGGCGCTGCTTCACAAACCACTGACCACCTCCAGGCGCTTATCCATTGTCTCTCGAGATAAGGAGGCCAAAGAAGAAGAAGAAGAACACTTGGATGGAACACCATTTTCTTTGATTCAATCCAATATAGGATTTTAAATGCTTCGATTTATAACTTGACAAGGAACTGTTGAGGAAAAGCAAGATAGGAAGGAATATAATGTTGCCCATTCAAAGAAGGAAATGTTAGTTCTAATGCTTGTTGTCTCAGAGGAGCTGGTTTTAATCACAGTATAAATTCGGCCTTTGCCTTATATTTCATGCACTATGACCTTTTGCTATTATTCACTTTATTATTTTCTAGTTAATATTGATAAAGTTAATATTAATTTGGTCTCTAAAAATGTTACTAAAGGTGTTTACCTTTCTGTTACTACATTAAAAACTTTCAAAAGTTACCTCAGTACATGTCCATTCATTGTAGGATTAAGCAGCTGTAGCTGCAGAAGTAACAGTGTTTCCTCGTCCTCACCCATTTTACATCTCCGCAGTGTGTGTTATTGTGCTAGCTCTACCATTAAATAGTGATGATGGTGGTGATGGTTTGTATTCAACTATGTAGTACTCTTCAGCTATATGTCAGAATAATCCACTTTCACTGATAATGCAAATGTGAAGGTAAACTCTAATCTTGTCATATTTTGGTCACATTTTATTGTCAGCTGCTTCCATTACAAATTCCTACTTATTATGGCACTTGTCCACATAAAAAATTTTGCACTCTAATTACATCCAATGGTGGCACTGTAATACCTCAGTTTTGCAACATCCAGTCCCTGAGTCTGTACTGTAGAAAAATTCATGCTCCAGTCAACTCTACTTCTCAGCTTCCCAATTACAGTAGGTTTTCCTATTAACTATGCACAATTCTGCCAAATGAAACTTTTATATAAAAATAAGGGCACAATGCATGATTTCAAAATGTGAAAGGGTAACCAGCAAACACAGATTTAAGGTGATTAGCAAAAAAAGACGTGGCATGAGGAAACATTTTTTGACACAGCAAGTGGCTGTGATCTGAAATGCACTGTGTGAAAACATGGTGGAAGCAGATTCAATAGGAACTTTCAAAAGGGAACTGGATAAATAATTGAAGGGAAAAAAATTACAGGCTTATAGGGAAAGAACAGGGGAGTGGGACTAATTGGATAGCTCTAACACTGTCTACTGTATCAATTCATTGACTTTGCTTCTGTTCATTGATAAAAAGAACAACTGTGAATGCTGGAAGTCTGAAATAAAAATGACTAAATTATGGCTTACTGCCTTAGCTGTGGACTTTCGCAGAACTATGACAAGGGGTTTACACTGATGTCGTTCCTCTTCTGTGAACCTCCAATACTTTCTGCTTTCATAGAGAGTACTGAAATGCAGTCCGAGTGGTACTAGTAGGGCCTATAAAAATAGGTGTTTCCTTTTTCTGAGCAACAGCCAAGTTATTATTGTCCTGGACAGACATGATGGGGAGTGTTTTAATTATTGGTCAATGGAAAAATATGGAAAGCTTATAGCTTACACCCCATCCCATTATTTTGGTCATGAATGCGAGCTGACTGAACGAACCAAGGGGATTACCATATCTTATACTTTATATAAACACTGATGGCTTTCTGCTGTTTATATTAGATTCATGCTGAGCTGAGGCACCAAAGAAAATCCCTTCAAAGGAACTTTAGTCTAAAATATGTGGAGGAGCTTATAAAGATCATAATCATGAGAGAGTATAGCTTCACTCAAAATAACAGAAGTGCATATAGTCCCCATTCAATTCAGATTTGCAACAAATTCCACCTCAACATTAAAGTAAAGAACACATTGAACAAGGAATAGTGAAAAGTTGGAGACAGCTGTATAAAAATAGCTGGGTGACATTAACATGACTCTGGAATCAGTTAAAAGGTTCTCAACAATAACCAAAATTAAAAGTGATTTTAAAGTTCCAGTTCCCTGTGCTAAAACTGACCTAGTGTCAATCAGTGGTCATTGCTGCTGTGTTTGATCTATGCTTGGCTTCAAACCTCATAGCACTCCCAGTATCATTGAGTCATCAGAATGAACAGAGGAATGAAGTGGTGAGAGTGAATAAACTTAGATGAAACAAATTAAAATGACATTACCATCAGTAGGAAGCTAAATACATGTATGATATTACCCTGGTATTAGAAAGGTACGCTTTGTTTCTGAAACAGCAGAGATTAGACCGTTCAGAAAAAATGTGAATTTATACTCAAGCAGATGCTGTATCTTGTGCAGCATGGATTTCTGGAAAAACATTTTATCTTATCCTTAGCTTATAAAATGTTAAAAACTTGTGGAGGTGGATATAATTGGTGAGAACTGTGCTGCTTCAGTTTGTACTGCTTGCCACTAACTATCAATGTCAGTTTAAGATCTCTCTTGCTCTCTGATGTCCATATACTTGAATAGACCACTAAGTCTTGCTGTTTAAGCTAATGCAGGAAGACTTCCACGTTAGCAACAGTGCTGCCAACACTCATGCAATTAGAACCCAGTAAAAGAAACCACCTGAAGGAGAGGTGAGGTGAGAAAATCAAATGGAAAATTAGAGGAGGATTGCCAACCGCAAATAAATCATAGAATGGTAACAGGACAGAAGGAGATCATTCAGCCCATTATGTCTGTGCTGGCTCTCTGTAGGAGCTACTCAGCAAGACCCTGGCCTTTTCCCCATGGTCCTGCAATTCATTTCTCTTCAGATAATTGTCCAGTTCCCTTCGGAAAGCCATGATTGAATCTGTCCCCACCACACTCTCAGGCAGTGCATTCCAGATCCTCATCACTCGCTGCATAAAAAAGCTTTTTCCTCGTGTCGCCTCTGGTTCCTTTGCCTTAAATCGGTGTCCTAGTTCTCGACCCTTCCTCCAATGGGAACAGTTTCTCCCTATCTACTTTGTCCAGACCCCTCACGATTTTGAACACTATCAAATCTCCTCTCAACCTTCTCTTCTCTAAAGAGAACAGTCCCAGCTTCTCCGATCTATCCTCGTAACTGAAGGCTCTCATCCCTGGAATGACTCGCACAAATCTTTTCTGCAGCCTCTCTAAAGCCTTCACATCCTTACAACATTAAAAACAGTCAAGGTGAGTTACAGGAGTATGCATGCTTCTGAGTTGCTTTTTTGTGCACAGCTGGAAGATCAAATACAAAATCGAAATAGAAGAGTAGCCCAGGGTACATGTACATTATGGTATTATCACTCACAGAAATTTGTTATCACTGCCCAACTGGAACAACTCAATGTGAACACAAGCAAAACCCTTCTGTCAGCAGAATTCTCTGTCACAAGAGATCTTCCTTCACAGAAACCCGTGACAAGTTGGCATTTGTATACCACACCAGGTTATCTGACACTGCTTCACATAATGAGCTTGTGTGGTGCAGTCTTGTTACATAGGTAAAACATAGCAACCAATCTATGTTAGCAACATCCCTCAAACAGCAAATGAATCAACAGTGTTGGTTGAAGGAGAAATGTTCACCAAATCCTCAAAAGACATCCCTGCCCATCTTCAAAGAGTGCCATTTGGGATTCTTTGGCAATCACCTGAATGGCAGAGATGATTTTACCTGTATGTTCCTTTTAAAGGACTGCATCTTTGACAATGAATAAACCCCTCTGAACTGAAGGCTGCGATTTTAACTCCAGGCTGGCTTTGGGTTGGTGGATGGCAAGGTAAGTTGAAAACACATCAGGGTCTGGCTATTATAACTCCCTGGCCTCACTAACAGGCCACACATTCACTTTCCACCGAGAATGGACAGAAAGTGATGGAAATTGAAAAGTTAGATGGCGCTTCAAGCGGATGCCACTTTTTAAAGAACAAAGAACAAAGAAAATTACAGCACAGGAACAGGCCCTTCGGCCCTCCAAGCCTACGCCGATCTATCTCTATCTAAACCTGTCGCCTATTTTCTAAGGGTCTGTATCTCTTTACTTCCTGCCCATTCATGTATCTGTCTAGATACATCTTAAAAGACGCTATCGTGCCCGCGTCTACCACCTCCACTGGCAATGCGTTCCAGGCACCCACCACCCTCTGCGTAAAGAACTTTCCACGCATATCCCCCCTAACCTTTTCCCCTTTCACTTTGAACTCGTGCCCCCTTGTAATTGAATCCCCCACTCTGGGAAAAAGCTTCTTGCTATCCACCCTGTCTATACCTCTCATGATTTTGTACACCTCAATCAGGTCCCCCCTCAACCTCCGTCTTTCTAATGAAAATAATCCTAATCTACTCAACCTCTCTTCATAGCTAGCGCCCTCCATACCAGGCAACATCCTGGTGAACCTCCTCTGCACCCTCTCCAAAGCATCCACATCCTTTTGGTAATGTGGCGACCAGAACTGCACGCAGTATTCCAAATGTGGCCGAACCAAAGTCCTATACAACTGTAACGTGACCTGCCAACTCTTGTACTCAATACCCCATCCGATGAAGGAAAGCATGCCGTATGCCTTCTTGACCACTCTATTGACCTGCGTTGCCACCTTCAGGGAACAATGGACCTGAACACCCAAATCTCTCTGTACATCAATTTTCCCCAGGACTTTTCCATTTACTGTATAGTTCACTCTTGAATTGGATCTTCCAAAATGCATCACCTCGCATTTGCCCGGATTGAACTCCATCTGCCATTTCTCTGCCCAACTCTCCAGTCTATCTATATTCTGCTGTATTCTCTGACAGTCCCCTTCACTATCTGCTACTCCACCAATCGTAGTGTCATCTGCAAACTTGCTAATCAGACCACCTATACTTTCCTCCAAATCATTTATGTATATCACAAACAACAGTGGTCCCAGCACGGATCCCTGTGGAACACCACTGGTCACACGTCTCCATTTTGAGAAACTCCCTTCCACTGCTACTCTCTGTCTCCTGTTGCCCAGCCAGTTCTTTATCCATCTAGCGAGTACACCTTGGACCCCATGACCCCAAGAAGAGGAGGGTGTCTTTCCTATGTCCTCGCCAACAATTCTGGTTCCACCAACACTGTCAAAACCAGTGTAGCGAGTCATTCATCTCATTGGTATTTGTGGATCTTGCTGTGCTCAAAATAGTTACTGTCTTGACTTACATTAAACTTACTGCACCTCAAAATAGTTCATTATAATAGATCAGTGCTTTAAATGTAAAATCCAATCTAAAACAGGGAAAAGGTGTTAAACTGTAGCGTGGTAGTGTAATTTAATGATCAACCAATATGATAACAACCAGACTGAAATTCTACTTTATTCAAATGAAGGTGACACAATATCCTGTAAATAAAACAAAAAGCAGATGAAAAACACTGAAACAAATGGTATTTCTACAAACAGTCGCGCTGCTTCTGGTTCAACAAAACCAGTCAGAAAAATGAGCACAAAGACACATCAAAGGACTTACATAAAGAAAAATGCAAGTAGAATCTGCAGGATTTGGCTAGGGTTTGTTCACAATTTAGCTGGCATTCAGTATTCAAAACTCAACGCTCACTTACTCATTTTTTAATCACCCATTTTTTACTTCGATAATCTTTTCTCCTTGAACTAATATTATGCAATAATATGCAGCAGTTTTTACCTTTGTGAATTGATTATGAGTAACAAATGTTTGGCACACCTACCAGGTAATCGGACACAAATTTTTCAACGTCATAATAAGAACATAAAAACATAAGAAATAGGAGCAGGAGTAGGCCATTCAGCCTCTCGAGCCTGCTCCGCCATTCAATAAGATCATGGCTGATCTGACTGTGGCCTCAACTCCACTCTCCTGCCTGTCCCCCATAACCCTTGACTCCTTTGCCAATCAAAAATCTGTCTAACGCAGCCTTGAATATGTTCAATGACTCAGCCTCCACTGCTCTCTAGGGTAGAGAATTCCAAATATTAACAACACTCTGAGAAGAAATTCCTCCTCATCTCTCTTGTAAATGGGAAACCCCTAATTCTGAAACTGTGCCCCCTAGTTCCAGATCCCTACAAGGGGGAAAATCCTCTCAGCGTCTATCCTGTTAAGCCTCCTCAAAATCTTATACATTTCAATAAGATCACCTCTCATTCTTCTAAACACCAATGAGTATAGGCCCAACCTGCTCAACCTTTCCTCATGAGACAAACCACTCATCCCAGGAATCAACCCAGTGAAACTTCTCTAAACTGCTTCCAATAAGGAGACCAAAACTGTGCTTACCTTAGGTCCGGGTCTCCAGCGCTGGGCCTGGTTCAAAGGCCTCCTGTAGAACCGGCAGTGGCCACCGTTCCTGGTAGCATTTTTATTTCTTTCATGGGATGTGGGCACCACTGGCTAGGTCAGCATTTATTGCCCTTCCCTAATTGTCCTTGAGAAGGTAGCGGTGAGCTGCCTTCTTGAACCGCTGCAGTACTTGGGAGGTAGGTATACCAACAATGCTGTTAGGAAGGGATTTCCAGGATTTAGACCCAGTGACAGTGAAGGAACGGTGATATAGTTCCACATCAGGATGGTGTGTGGCTTGGAGGGGAACTTGAAGGTGATGGTGTTCCCATGCATCTGCTGCCCTTATCCTTCAAGGTGGTAGAGGTTGCGGGTTTGGAAGGTGCTGTCTAAACAGCTTTGGTGTGTTGCTGCAGTGCATCTTGTAGATGGTACACACTGCTGCCACAGTGCATCGGTGGTGAAGGGAGTGAATGTTTGTGAATGGGGTACCAATCAGTGGGCTGCTTTGTCCTGGATGGTGTCAAGCTTCTTGAGTGTTGTTGGAGTTGCACCCATCCAGGCAAGTGGAGAGTATTCCACCACACTGCAGACTTGTGCCTTTTAGATGGTGGACAGGCTTGGGGAGTCAGGAGGTGAGTTACTCACCGTAGAATTCCCAGTCTCTGACCTGCCCTTGTAGTCTCAGTATTTATATGCCAGGTCCAGTTCAGTTTCTGGTCAATGGTAACCTCCAGGACGTTTGCAGTGGGGGTTCAGCAATGGTAATTCCATTGAACATCAAGGGAAGAAGGGTGGATTCTCTTTTGTTGGAGATGGTGATTGCCTGGCACTTGTGTGGCACGAATGTAACGTGCCACTTATTAGCCCAAGCCTGAATGTTTTCCAGGTCTTGCTGCATTTGGACACAGACTGCTTCAGTATCTGAGGAGTCGCGAATGATGCTGAACATTGTGCAATCATCAGCAAACATTCTCACCTCTGACCGTATAATGGAGGGAAGGTCACTGATGAAGCAGTTGAAGATGGTTGGGCTTAGGACACTATCCTGAGGAACTCCTGCAGTGACGTCCTGGGACTGCGATGATTGCCCTCCAACAACCACAACCATCTTCCTTTGTGGTAGGCATGACTCCCACCAATGGAGAGTTTTCCCCCGATTCCCATTGACTCCAGTTTTGCTAGGACTCCTTGATGCCACACTCGGTCAAATGCTGCCTTGATGTCAAGGGCAGTCACTCTCACCTCACCTCTGAAGTTCAGCTCTTTTCCCCATGTTTCAACCAAGACTGCAATGAGGTCAGGAGCTGAGTGGCCCTCACGGAGCCCAAACTGAGCATCAGTGAGCAGATTGTTGCTGAGTACGTGCCACCTGATAGCATTGTTGAAGACACCTTCCATCACTTTGCTGATGATCGAGAGTAGAATGATAGGGCGGTAATTGGCTGGGTTGGATTTGTCCTGCTTTTTGCGTACAGGAAATACCTGGGCAATTTTCCATATTGTCGGGTAGATATCAGTGTTCTAGCTGTCCTGGAACAGCTTGGCTAGGGGTACAGCCTGTTCTGGTGCACAGGTCTTCAGTATTATTGCCGGAATGTTGTCAGGGCCCACAGCCTTTGCAGTATCATGCAGGTACAGCAAGCAATTAAGAAGGCTAATGGCATGTTAGCCTTTATCACAAGAGGATTTGAGTACAGGAGTAGTGAAGTCTTGCTTCAATTGCATAGTACCTTGGTTAGACTGTACTTGGAGTACTGTGTGCAGTTTTGGTCCCCTTACCTTAGGAAGGATATTATTGCCACAGAGGGAGTGCAACGAAAGTTCACCAGACTTGCTCCCGGGAAGGCGGGACTGTCCTATGGAGATAGATTGGGGAAACTGGGCCTGTATTCTCTAGAGTTTCGAAGAATGAGAGGTGATCTCATTGAAACCTACAAAATACTTAAAGGGATAGGCAGGGTAGATGCAGCTAAGATGTTTCCCCTGGTTGGGGAGTCAAGAACCAGGGGACACAATTTCAAAATAAGGGGGAAGCCACTTAGGACAGAGATGAGGAGAAATTTCTTTACTCAAAGGATTGTGAATCTTTGGAACTCTCTACCCTAGAGGACTGTGGAAGCTCAGTCATTGAGTATGTTTAAAGCAGAGATTGACAGATTTATAAATAGAAATGACATAAGGGGATATGAGAATGTGGGAAAAAGGCACTGAAGTGGAAGATCAGCCATGGTCGTATTGAATGGTGGGACAGGCTCGATGGGCTGAATGCCCTACTCCTGCTCCTATGTTCCTATGTTCCAGTGGCTTCAGCCATTTCTTGATATCACGTGGAGTGAATTGAATTGGCTGAAGACTGGCAACTGTGATGCTGGGGATCTCAGGAGGAGGCCGAGATAAATCATCCACTCGGCACTTCTGGCTGAAAATGGTTGCAAATGCTTCAGCCTTGTCTTTTGCACTAATGTGCTGGGCTCCCCCATCATTGAGGATGGGAATGGCTGCCAATACTAAAGAGCTGCCAGACCTCGGATTGGCCAACAGCTCTTGGAGGCGAGATCCCCGTCTTTAAAGTGACAAGGATCCTGGCACCGTTAGATAGAGCCAAGGGGAGGCTCCGAATTGTGGAGGCAGGGCTCCCCCCACCTTTTAGGCCTGGCACCAGAAGCCCTGCCAGCCCGACTAAATACTTTGTATCCTCCTCACAACTTACTTCCCTAACTATCTTTGTATCATCAGCAAATTTGGCTACAATATGCTCTGTCCTTTTATCCGAGTCATTAATATAGATTGTAAATAGTTGATGCCCCAGCACTGATCCCTGTGGCACCCCACTAGTTACAGTTTGCCAACCTGAAAATGCCCAATTTATTCTGACTGTCTATTTCCTGGAAGTTAGCCAATCCTCTATCCATGCTAATACATTACCCCCAAACACCAACAGGGCATATCTTGTGTAGTAACCTATTATGTGGCACCTTATCGAATGCCTTTTGGAAATCCAAATACACTGCATCTACTGGTTCCCTGTTATACACCCTGCTTGTTACATCCTCAAAGACTCTAAAAAATATGGCAAACACGATTTCCCTTTCATAAAACTATGTTGACTCTGCTTGATTGTATTATGATTTTCTAAATGTCCTGCAACTACTTCCTTCATAATAAAATGCAGCATTTTCCCTATGACAGACATTAGGCTCACTGGCCTATAGTTTCCTGCTTTCTGTCCCCCCTTTCTTGAATAGAAGTGTTACATTTGCAATTTTCCAATCTACTGGGACCTTTCAAGAATCTAGGGAATTTTGGAAGATTACAACCATTAGGACCCTAGGATGCAGGCAATCAGGTCCAGGGGACTTGTCAATCTTTAGTCCCATTTGTTTTCCTCGTACTTTTGCTCTAGTGATAGTGGTTGTTTCAAGTTCCTCCCTCCTTTTTGTCCTTTGATTTTCCACTCTTTTTGGGATACTTTCAGGCCAGGATTTTCATTTTGGGGTTGGGAACCCAACGTCCGGAACATTTCCAGGTCCTGACCCCATACCACATCAAATGAAAAGTTGTGAATTGCCTTCAGGGTGAATCCGGCACCCAATTAGAGGCGGCAGAAGTGTCCTGGAGGCAGGAAGATGTAACTGAGGACAATTTTACAAGGTAAGTGGCAGCCATGACTGGGCTTTCTATTACCTTCAGTAATGCAGCACCAGGAAGATCAGAGGGTTTGTGTGTGCATGGGCATGCATCCCTGGGTGGCACCCTGTTTCTCTGGTGCATCTCTGGAGGTGCTCATTGATGCAGTGTCAGAAAGGAGATGGCTGTTCTTCCCAGCCTCAGGAAGGAGAAATATGCCCAGAAAGACCAGATGGAGGTCGCCATGGAGGTCAGCTGCCAAGGACCCAACGGAAGGACTTGGGTCCAGTGTAGAAAGCGGTTCAAATGACCTCTTGTGGTCTGGTAAATTGAGTGGCCAGCGGCACCCAGTTCATTGGCACCAACTCTCTCAGCATCAGAACGCACACGAACTGACCTCACAGAATGTCCATAGTTGTCTCTCACATCGTCAGAGTAAGTGAATGCTCTCTACACAGTGACACAGCCACCCTCACATATGGGGCAACATTCAGACAGGGACATCACTGAGGGGAACATCAGTCCACGTATCATGCTGGAAGAGATGCAGGAGGGCCATCATCCTACAGGGGAAGAGAGCCCATAAGACGTGGGAGATGGCCAGAACAGGAGGTGGAGTGGCCCAGCTCTACACGCTGACAGCAGTGGAGGAGGTGGTGCTGGAGATGTGTTGTTGATGTCTCATCCCAAAAGGGGGGCGTAGCATTGTGGGGCAGGTGGCCGGGACAAGGGGTCCTGAGAATATTCTGTGGCCATGCTTTTTGATATTAGACAATGATGGTGGAGGAACCCTCCTTCTTTATACTCGTGGCTGGCTATAGGACCACGCAGTTAAGGGCTACAGGGTAAGATAGCTCTCTAGGCTGGAAGGTGAGTTTAGGGGTCATCAGGTGAAATGCTGCAGAATCAGTGTGGCCCTTGCTGCCGTGCCAGCCTGCAGTTCACCCTGAGGTCTGGGACAGAGTTGACTGGCTGCCTGAGCGCCAGCCACCTCTAGAGTGATCCCTTCCTCCTCCTCTTCCTCCTCTTCTTCCTCCTCCCTGTCCTCCTCTGAGGTGGAGTGGCATTCCGGCTCCTCACTTCATCCATCTCCAGGCCCATTTCCAGTGTCATGTTGTGCAGGGCACTGAGGACAACCACAACATGGAACACTCTGGATGGCTCATACTGGAGGGCACTACCTGACTGGTCAAGGAATGGAACTGCATCTACAAGAAGCCACTGGTCTGTTCAATGCAGGTCCGTGTTAGGAGATGGCTCTGGTTGTAGCACCTCTCTCCATCTGTGGCTGGGTTTCGATCGGGTGTTAGGAGTCACCATCTTAGGGGTAACCCTTAACCCCCAGCAGCCACCCACGGAGTCTGGATACGGGCCTGAAGAGGAGCGACACCTGGGACTCTTGTAGGATAAAGGGGTCATGACAGCTGCCTGGGAACTGGGCGCAGACCTGCAAGATTCACTTCCTGTGGTCACAGACCAGCTGGACGTTCAATGAGTGGTAGCCCTTTCTGTTCAGTAATCTGACTGGCTGGTCTGTCAATGCCTTGCTAGCTATGGGGGTGCAATAGGCGAGCTCCTGGACTTGAGGGAATCCATCGATGGAGGGAAAGCCCAATGCTCTCTGTGCCTGCAGAGGCCCATCTATGTCAAAGTGGATGTTGTCCCGTGTCCTCCAGAATATGGCATCCGTGAGCTACCTGATGAGCTGCCAACTGTGAGATGCCAATTACGTCCACAGCTGATCCCTGGAATGACCCGGTCGCATAGAAACTCAGGGCAATGGTGACCTTGATGGCTGCAGGTAAAGGACTGCCATGGGGGCCGCAAGGCCTCTTGTCATTGTGGATCAGAGCACACAGGTCCGAGATCATCTGCCTGGATAGGCACAGGCTCCTACGGCACTGGCGGTCTATCATTTGCCGGTAGCCGACTCTTAGGCAGTAGACCTGATGTCTACAGTAGTGCCTTCTTCCCCTTGCTGCTCCCTTCTGTGCTCCACTGACCTCCTCCTGTCCAGAAGGTTGCATTTGCTGAAGCTCATCCTGACTGCTCTGTCCAATGTCAGAATATTCTGTTCCCATCTGAACTCCCTCAGCTGGACTTTATGCATTCATCAGGCCTTCCCCTGCCAACCCCAGCTGCCCCAGTGATGCCAGTGGCCTCACATCCCTCTCCAGATTCCTACCACTCACCATTGAGAAAAGCAAGTCTTACAGCTCCACAAATGGCTACTCTGTAGCACTTTTGGAGCAGCTGAGCTTTATTTTGGGCCTCTGCACTATGCAAATCAGCCCTTCGCATAGCACTCATGGTCCCTCGCAGTGTTCACAACCTAAACACCCTGCCGTTTTTCAGGCATGATATTTTCCACATTCCCTTCCTTTGAAAATTGTAAACTGCTGCTGACAAGCCTGTTAATGAGCTCCACAATGAGCTCAACAGACACTTAATTGGAGGTGTATGAGCTTGCCAATCCCTACCACCTGGCGTCCCTTTAAAAAAGGCTTCGCGTTCCCGAGGTGGTGGGACCTAGTGACGTACCTCTGAGAATGCAATCTTCAAATCATACACGCACCCACTCCCGCCCCCAACAGCCTTTAAAATTCTGGCCCTCAGTGTCTTCTTCTGTGAAGACGGATACAAAATACTTATTCAAAAATCTCTGCCATTTCCTTGTTTCCATTATTAATTCCCCAGTCTCTTCCTCTAAGGGACCAACATTTACTTTAGCTACTCTCTTCATTTTTATATACTTTCATATTCTAATTTCTCCCTCTTTTTTTTAAAGAAATCTTTGCTGGTTTCTAAAATTTTTCCCATCTTCTGGCCTACCATTAATCTTTGCAATAATCGTTAATCCTCCAGTGCAAATTTCACACACTAATAACATGGAGCCCACTGACAGTGGGCATTGGGAATGAAATCAGCAGGGCACCACATTTGAATAAAAACCACCCAGTTACATTTACAGTATGTACTACAACAACTGCCACATTCCCTGGAGTTATTTTAAGACAATTTAATTTTAGGGTTCAGTTAATTGTTCTAAAGCTCTTAAATGTTTCTCAGGGTTTATTATGTCATCTGAAACCCTCATTTGAGCCATTGCTTACAATCACTTCTCAGTACTCATTATTCATGGTTTATTGTTCCTTTCCCCCTAAGCTTTGTTCTATTTTGGCATGGAATGTTTTTCTTTCTGGGTTTATTCAATATATAGCCTAGTGCTAGTCTCCTATTTATTTTTGACTCATTGCTGTTTAAGTCTGACATTCCACACATCCATTGATTGGCCAAGATACAAAACCAACCTGTTCCCAAATGGTTAGAATGCTACTCTGTAACTATACATGAGCAACCTATGGGGAAATACCTCCACCTGAGAGTGCTTACTGAGCGCATTAAAAAAATTTGATTAAAGCTTAAAACCAAATGCTGCAAATCTTTCATCCGTAAGGCTGGAAATCTGACTCAGACCAATGATTCATTGTAATGTAAAGGTGGAATCCATCAACTAAAGTTAAAAATGGAAGCACAGTGGGACATCATTTTCATGTGCTAATGGACTCTGCAATGGAGTGCTGGAATGTAGATTATACCACGTCTGTGGGATTATCCCACATAAATACCAATGACTTAAAGGGATATGGGGACAGTGGGAAAAAGGCATTGAGGTGGATGATCAGCCATGATCATATTGAATGGTGGATCAGGCTCAATGGGCTGAATGGCTTACTCCTGCTCCTTTGTTCCTATCAGCACTCCTTCACGCTGACTACTAACGTTCAGATATCTAGGGAACAGCCTGGGGAGAAATATGGCCCTTTTATCCAGCCCATAGGATTGTGTGTGCAGTTGATTTGGTAGATTCAACTGTTTAAAACTTTCTGGGCCTCAAGGACTGAAAAAGGTGCTCCCTGATTGGTGGATTTTGGACAGAGAGCAGCTTTTTGCACCCATCAAGAACCAGCTTTCACTACTCTTCCAGGTCAAGGAACATTGAAGAACTAAAGGTTTGAAACTTCAAGGGGAAAGTGAAGGGGAATAGGAGAGGTAGAAGAGGATTGGAAGGGGGAAATAGAGGGATTATGGAGGAAAATGGTGAAGAGAAAAAGGAGGGGGAAGGGAGATAGGGGGTGTTTTGGAAAGGATGGGAAGAAAAAGGGGGAATAGTGGATGGAAAAGAAAGGAAAGGATAGAGGGAGGTTGGGGAAAGGAGGGCTGCATTGAGAAAAGGAGGAAGGAAGATGGAGAAGGAAGGTGATGGTTTGTATATCTTGTGTGTTGGAAGCTTGGAATTTTAGAATATAAAGTTCTTGCTTATTTGGTTATAAAGGGAGATGCTGGCAGTTTATGTGTCCTGTGAAGCCTAACCTTTCTGTGCCTGAGGGCTTACATTTCTAGATAACATTTACAGGCCAATCTCTGGTTTTGCACATATATCCAGTCCTCAGTTCCAGAAGATTGGACACCCCGCGGTAGCACAATACAATAACATGGCCTTAGTCTTTCTCTTTTTTTCAATTTGCTCTGCCATTCAACTGACTCCTTCTTCACATGATAATTTACTCAGGATCAGCATGGCACACATCAGAGCAGACCACATCCTTACAGAAGGTAGATTTGCAGCCATTTACTTTAAGTTTTAATCATATTTTCAAAATAGAAAATTGACACAAATAATCTTTGATTCCCAATAACAGATCGAAGGCTTGAGTTTTAACACAGAAAATCCAAGAATATCAACATTGGCAAGTAAATGTTCCTCAGAGCATTTCTTCAAAAGTGCCCTTAGCCAAGCTGTTCCAGTACAGCTACAACACAGGCATTTACCCAACAATGTGAAAATTTTCCCAGGTATGTTCGGTTCACAAAAAGCAGGACAAATCAAATTCGGCCAATTACCGTCCCATCAGTCTGTTCTCACTCATCAGAAAAGTGATGGACAGTGTCGTTGACAGTGCTATCAAGTGGCACTTACTCAGCAGCAACTTAGTCACTGACATTCAGTTTGGGTTCTGCCAGAGCCACTCAGCTCCTGATCTCATTACAGCCTTGGTCGAAACATGGACAAAAGAGCTAAACTCAAGAGGTGAGGTGAGAGTGATTGCCCTGGATATCAAGGCAACATTTGACTGGGACCCCTAGCAAAACTGGAGTCAATAGGAATTATAGGGAAAACCCTCGACAATTGGAGTCATACCTAGCACAAAAGCAGATGGTTGTGGTTGTTGGAGGCCAATCATCTCAGTCCCAGGATAGTGCTGCAAGATTTCCTCATCCCCAGCCATCTTCAACTGTTTCATCAGTGATCTTCCCTCCAACATAAGGTCAGAAGTGGGGATGTTCACTGATGATTGCACAGTGTTCAGTAACATTCACAACTCCTCAGATACTGAAGCAGTCCGTGTAGAAATGCAGCAAGACCTGGACAACACCAGGTTTGGGCTGATAAGTGGCAAGTAACATTCACGCCACACAAATGCCAGGCAATGACCATCTCCAACAAAGTAAGTATCAATCACCTCCCCTTGATGTTCAATGGCATTACCATCACTGAATCCCCTTCCCACCATCAACATCCTGGGAGTTTCCATTGACCAGAAACTGAACTGGACCTGCCATATAAATACTGTGGCTACAAGAGCAGGTCAGCGGCTGGGAATTCTGCAGCTAGTAACTCACCTCCTGACTCCGCAATGCCGGTCCATCATCTACAAGGCACAAGTCAGGAGTGTGATGGAATACTATCCACTTGCCTAGCTGAGTGCAGCTCCAACGACACTCAAGAAACTTCACAGCATCCAAGACAAAGAGGCCCGCTTGATCGACACCCTATCCACCACCTTCGGTATTTACTCCTTCCACCACCAGCACACAGTAACAGCCGTGTGTACCATCTACTTGCCAAGGCTCCTTCGACAGCACCTTCCAAACCGGCAACCTTTACCATCTAGAAGGACAAGGGTAGGAGACTTATGGGAATACCACCAACTGTAAGTTCCCCTCAAAGGCACACACCATCATGACTTGGAAATATATCACCATTTCTCACTGTCACTGAGCCAAAAACCTGGAACTCCCTCCCTAACAGCACTGTGGGTGTATTTACACCACATGGACGGCAGCGGTTCAAGAAGGCGGCTCACCACCACCTTCTCAAGGGAAATTATGGATGGGCAATAATTGGTGGCCTTGCCAGTGATGCTCACATCCCAAGAATGAATTAAAAACGAAAAAAAAATTCCATTCATTGGAGAGAGATGGTCAGATATTGAACCACTATATTCTTTGAGTTTTCTTTCCTCTTACCATCTCCAATATACATTCCCACAAGTGCTCAAACCTTCTATTTCTTTCTAGTTTACTTCTGGGTTGTTTTAAACTATCTTTGAAAGTATTTGCACTCGTTGGGTTAGAAACTTGATAGCACTGTTTTTTTGGATGCAGGGGTTGTGATCGCAATATTTCCAGGCCAATTCAGATCGAGGTGGACAACACATAACCCTCCACAACTGAAGTATTGTGCACTAGCTGTTGTTCCTCCAGCTCTGCTTTCTGCTCCTGAATGCTGCCAGCAACTCTGCGCACTGCAAGAAGTCCTGGTAGCGCTGTTTGCACACCACATGCCATGAGGCACAGAAGGATCCATAATGACAGATGCAGCGCTGGAGGTATTAGTGGTGCAGGTGGGCAGCAGGAGAGACACAATGGTCCCACGAGGGGCCAGGATACCCTCAAAGACCACCCTCAGGAGGGAATGGACCCGAGGACCTAGCAGTAGTGCCAACAGATATCTAATGTCCTCACACGAGTGGCCAAGGTCAGTGAATGCAATTTCACATGCCATCTCCTACCCAGCACACCACCAGCCTATCACACTGTTCAATGCACTACAACCCCATCACTCACCCAGAAATACTCCATGACACTCAGGACTCATGGCCAATGTCCATCTCACCCTCACACACCTACCAACGCTGCCAGCCTCACATCCACCTCTCACTGACTGCACATAGCTCCAGCTATTTATCTTTGTCATATACTTCATCCCAAAAGTCCGAGTGTATCAGGCCTGTGTCCTCAGTACCTTGCTCTACGGCAGCGAGGCCTGGACAACGTATGCCAGCCAAGAGCGACGTCTCAATTCATTCCATCTTCGCTGCCTTCGGAGAATAATTGGCATCAGGTGGCAGGACTATATCTCCAACACAGAAGTCCTTGAAGCGGCCAACACCCCCAGCTTATACACACTACTGAGTCAGCGGCGCTTGAGATGGCTTGGCCATGTGAGCCGCATGGAAGATGGCAGGATCCCCAAAGACACATTGTACAGCGAGCTCGCCACTGGTATCAGACCCACCGGCCGTCCATGTCTCCGTTATAAAGACGTCTGCAAACGCGACATGAAATCGTGTGACATTGATCACAAGTCGTGGGAGTCAGTTGCCAGCATTCGCCAGAGCTGGCGGGCAGCCATAAAGACAGGGCTAAATTGTGGCGAGTCGAAGAGACTTAGTAGTTGGCAGGAAAAAAGACAGAGGCGCAAGGGGAGAGCCAACTGTGCAACAGCCCCAACAAACAAATTTCTCTGCAGCACCTGTGGAAGAGCCTGTCACTCCAGAATTGGCCTTTATAGCCACTCCAGGCGCTGCTTCACAAACCACTGACCACCTCCAGGCGCGTATCCATTGTCTCTCGAGATAAGGAGGCCCAAAAGAATACTTCATCCAAAGACAGTGATACACAACCACCGATATTCTGCCTTCTCTCTTGCAGGACAAGGTAGCACACAATAAAAGGGAACAAGGGGAGAAGGACGCCTGCACCTCTTGATCGCTGCAGGGTAAATGGTTCTTTGCATTATGGGGATAGCTGCAATGGGGCCTGAAACATCCGATGTTGCTGAGAACATTGAGGATGATGGCATGTTGATACCACTTCTGAACTCCCAACTCACTCTCACCCTGCTATCTGGCATGATGAGCAAGCTGCTGATGGTGTGACCATGGACCTCTTGCTTCCCATCCTGCCCCCCCTTTCTGAATTTCTGCACCCAAGAACAGCCGCCTGCTGAAAGAAAGAGAGCAACAGCACAGCAGTGATGAAGAGGCCCTGTCATTTGATCTGACACTCACAGTCACCAGCTCAGATACTGGCATTGCACTTGGAGGCTAGTATAGAGTTGGGATCAGAACTTGGGGAGGCATGTGGAAATGAGTGAGCTGAAGCCAGGCCAGGGATAAAGGATGGCTCATTTGCCAGCTCACTGGAGGACAAGGTGGTAGGCGAGTACTGCTGCAGAGAGCTCTGATGATGACCTCAATGGAGCAGCATACAGGAGAGCGCTGAACATGCATGCACATGAGATGCTGTGTGCATTGGCTTGCCTGCTTGACAGCTTCCCTTGACAGTTTTCTCTCTCCACTATTGTGCTCCATTTCTCTGTAGTTCTGCAGACCCTGAAGCATAGCCACAGCTGCTCCCATACCTGTTGCAGCCTTTGTGTGCACAGCTCACCTACTCCTCTGTCATCCCTGTGAGGAAGTGACAAGTCTCTCTGGCAAATGCAGAAACTCACCAAAACACCTGCAAAAAAACTCCAGAGTACTTTCAGACACTTTGCAACAGACAAAGTTAAAACAAAATCTGACCTGCAATCAGGGTGTCTGGCCCTTTAAATAATGCTACAGGAGGGCCCATCTTGCAGCTTCACTTATCTGTTTTCATTGGGTGGCACAGTGGCGCAGTGGTTAGCACCGCAGCCTCACAGCTCCAGCGACCCGGGTTCAATTCTGGGTACTGCCTGTGTGGAGTTTGCAAGTTCTCCCTGTGTCTGCGTGTGTTTCCTCCGGGTGCTCCGGTTTCCTCCCACATGCCAAAGACTTGCAGGTTGATAGGTTAATTGGCCATTATAAAAATTGCCCCTAGTATAGGTAGGTGGTAGGGAAATATAGGGACAGGTGGGGATGTGGTAGGAATATGGGATTAGTGTAGGATTAGTATAAATGGGTGGTTGATGGTCGGCACAGACTCGGAGGGCCGAAGGGCCTGTTTCAGTGCTGTATCTCTAAACTAAACATTACTAAACAACGCAGACGCTGTTTGCACATTGGGTGCCCAAATTTGGGATCCTGGTGTCACATCAGCCGCTTGGGCTGCATGACGTCAGGACAGAACCAAATCAATGTCTTCTGCTGCATGCAGGAAATGCCCCCTGCATGTGCCCTTATCTTTGGGGAATGCCGCGCAGGCCATGTGGGAAGCAGCTAACAGTGCATTGTGCCGCTGGAAAACAGAGGTAGGCTTACATAACGCTACTTATGAATTTCTAGCCCTTCATGTTTCTAAGTTTCTTGGCCTAGAAATTGGATCAGCCTTTTTCAGTAACATGGGCCCTCAAAGTCAGAATCTGAGTCATCTTCAGTGGGACTGGCTGTGATTGTACCCTCTAGCAAGATGGCCTATGTGCCCTCCTATTCCCCTGCCCTAGTTTCTTCACACTTGTGCCAATGAACCACCATGTGAAGACCCCACCACTGGCCTACACTGTGCGTGATGCCTGTCTATGACCTGGTTCTTGCTAGGGTCAGATCGTGTGACAGCGTATCTTCAAGAAGGCTGGTTTCCTTTTCCTGAATTAGCACAGAGGCATCAAGATTTTCAGCACATGAAATGAGAAAGAGGAACAAGGGTTAGTTTTAGAGTGCAGAGAGAAGTCAGTGACGGCAGTAGGATGGGGCCAGATTGGATTTGTTCTGTTTTTTGCAGACAGGACATACCTGGGCAATTTTCCACATTGTTGGATAGATGCCAAGAAAAGAGAATCTGGCCACCTCCCCCTGACACAGCATTACCATCACTGAATCCCCCATCATCAACATCCTGGGGGGTCACCATTGTCCAGAAACATAACTGGACCAGTCATATAAATACTGTGGCTACAAGAGCAGGTAAGAGACCGGGAATTCTGCAGCAAGTAACTCACCTCCCAACTCCCTAAAGCCTGTTCACCATCTGCAAGGCACATGTCAGTAGTGTGATGGAATACCCTTGTCAAGAAAACCCTATGTGCCAAATGAAAAATATTAATTTCTTTGGTTGGAAACTTACATTTGACTTGTAATGGAAAAAATCCAACAGTAACTTTTAAAAAACTAGCAGCCAAGATGGTCACTGTAATTTACATCTGAAATACCAGGAGATTGAACTGGAGACAAAAGTCTAACAAGAAGCCCAGCCAGGACAATGCCTTTCTCTAAGTGATTAAATTACCTAAAATGATGCACAGGCAATAAATAGCTGGAGAATTACTGGCTGCATGCCTCTCTCAGTATAATGAACTGTTACTACCAATTTGATGTGTTCTTCAACCATGTGAACAGGCATGTGCAGCATGCACACTGCCCCCTGTGTGCCTCTATTCTGGTGTGATCAAACTTCTAGACCCTCAAATTTTCTTCTAAATCCCTCCTACCACCTGTCATTGCTGTAAAAAAAAATTAAAATATTAATACAGCATATAATGCTACTGAAGTTTGCGAAGGAACACAAAGTAATTTAGCCTTGAAGTCCCTGGGACCCCACACTGCCTACCCAAGTGCAGCAAAACAAATCCCTCACCTTGCCACACCCATTCCCAGAGATTGCCATCCCAAAATCTAAGGACAGGATCAGTTGCATAGCTGATGGGGAACCTCCTGTGCCTGCAAAGTTGCTTCACTAGTGGCTGCACTGGCTTGAGTTGATCTAATCTTCCAAGATGCCCTCCCAAGGCCAAAGTATCAAAAAACGTGACCTCTTTAAGTCCCATTATAATCATGCCAACTAGAGAAGCCCCTTCAAGGTCCACTGCCTTATCTTGGGGAAGGTTTGGGTCTTTCAGAAGGCCTCAAAGGGGCTTACACTAGGACCAGGAGTAAATAAATGGACTTATAATCTTAGCATGAAATTGCAGAGTTGGCCACAGAGAAATTCTGCTCCCATTGCCTTTATGTATCAAAGATCTTTTGGTTCTGTTGTGGCGCTTCCATTTGACCTTCCCTTTTAATGTCCAGGAAGCACTGGGACTTCCTAAAAGTTGTTTTTTGAACCCAAGAGAGCATCCCCAACTTTGTGTGCCAGAGGCATGCAGGTTCAGCCTGACATGAAGGTCGGGCACTGAGGATGGGAGCTTTACACTTCGCTATTCCAGTGCCCAAATTGCTCCTAGGCAATGCTGGAAGACAAATATTAGCCCTGTAATCTCTGAGTTGATAGTTCAATAACATAATGAATACACTCTTGTATGCTTGATTTCTAAAGATGAGGAATAAATGCTGGTAATATCCACGCCTGAACACGAATTCACTCGTGTGACATTCCCCTGCCCAATCACCATTAACTCATTAATTATATTTACGAACTTAGCGGAAAAAGAAATGGCATACAAACATAGTAACAGGTTCAGGCAGGAGAAATTCTTTAGTACATCTGGCACATACAGAATATTCCCTTGGTGCATGTTAAGTTGACGTCCCCAGCCACAATTTCCAGTCTTGCATATTTCTTCACGTCTCCCTCTAGTGAAGTTACCATTTTTCATCTCGTAACAAAATGGCTGGACAAGAAGCACTTAAACTAGCTCCATAAAATTCAAACTCATTCATCCTTCTTGAGAAAGGAACCCCCAAAGCTGTCTGTATATAGAAAGAGATACTCTGTTGTTAGGTCCAGCAGGTACTTTTTTAAATTTAAAAGCAGTCAACCAGTTGATTCGTGCAAGCTGCTACAACACAAAAACTAAGAGGTTAAGTAGCTGTACACTTTTTTTAAAAGATCATTGTCTCTGTACCACAAGCTGTCTATGCATGGGAATGTACCACTACAGTCTGTCTGTATTCACCTGTAAAATTGTGTATCTATGGCGCAGGCTGCAATGCTACCTGCAATACATTTGAAAACAGCAATGGGCTTCTGAATGGTTCAGTAATTTGTGCTTTTACCTCTGGACTTGGTTTTGAATCAAACCCAGACTGTTAGTAAAAAAGCGGAGATGGTGGGGGTGGGGGTGGGGGGGGGGTAGTTTTAAACCCATAAATGGGTGGGTCGGGGGTCGGGTGGAATGATAAAATGTTCAAAATCTCGAACGCAACCCCAAACCCAAACCACCTTGAACCTTCCCACTTCCAGTTTTAACTGAAGCAGGAGAGTGGGTTGTGGACGGTGGGCAACCAATCTGCTCACGGGAGGAGGATTGGTCATTTAAATATTATAGCGAGGCTTCCCGCCTCAGATTCTTTCTCCATTTTCTCCTGGCTTAGCAAGTTTCCTGGGGCTCAGGAAATCAGGCAACTAGAGGGAGGTGAGGACTGCTGGATTAAGCAGGTAAGTATCTTTACAGCATTGCTTGTGGGCCAGGAGGGGCAGCAGTACCTGGCGCACCAGGCTAACTGGCTTCCCTGTGCCACACCCCCCCACACCCTCCCCACCCTGCAATTGGACGCCCCATCTCCCTGATCCGATCTTCTTTCCCCTGAGCCATGATGTCTGCCTGAGCTATGATATCCCCCCAAACCCCGCTTTTCTAATCTCCACCTCCACCCCAACCCCTACCCCGTCTTTCCAATCCCTCCCTCCCTCCTCTCTGATCCATTGCCATGGCCTCTGATCCTCTTGCACATCCCGGGCCTTCTGATTCACCCCTCAACAACATCCTCTAATCTTCCTCTTCCCTGTCACGGCATCCAATTTCCCCTGATACTGGCCTCTGATTTCCCGCGATACCAGCCTCCAATTTCCCCCGATATCAGCTTCCAATTTCCCCCAATACCGGCTTCCGATTTCCCCCACTACCAGACTCCGATTTCCCCCAATACTGGCTTCCGATATCCCCCGATACCAGCCTCCCATTTCCCCCAATCCCAGCCTCCAATTTCCCCCAATCCCAGCCTCCGATATCCCCCGATCTCAGTCTCCGATTTCCCCCAGTACCAGCCTCCGATTTCCCCCAATATTGGCTTCCGATATCCCCCGATACCAGCCTCCCATTTCCCCCAATCCCAGCCTCCAATTTCCCCCAATCCCAGCCTCCGATTTCCCCCAGTACCAGCCTCCAATTTCCCCCAATCCCAGCCTCTGATTTCCCCATATCCCAGCCTCTGATCTCCCCGATACAGACTTCCGACTTCCCTGGACACTAGCCTTTGCTCTGCCTCCACCGCAACCTCCAATCTCCCCCGCCTTCGACCCTTCCGATCTCTCCCTCCCTCCTCTCTGCACCTGACTGCGGCATGATGCCACAGGCCTACCCGCCTGACAGACAGGTCGAGCAGGCTGTGACCATAAAATGGAGACAAAAAATGTTAATCAGGTCCTACCGTTAAATTCCTGAATGCAAAACAACCCAATCCCCCACTCCCTCGCCGCTTCCCTATAAACATTGGGGCCAGTTTCCTTAATCTTTCCTCTGATTTCTGATACCCAGAATCCTCTTGGCCACTCAGCTCTGTGTATTCTTAAGGACTGAACCTTGGTGCTGTTTTTATACTGCTGTGCCACCATGTTAGTGCTGCCAGCTCTCCCAGCGTGTGGGTCGTGCATATCAGCAGCAACCCCACCCTGCCTCCTGTAAGGACTCCATTCCGTTCTCCCAGTTTCTCCATCTCCAACACATCTGCTCTGATGATGCTACCTTCCATGATAGCGCTTCTGATATGTCTTCCTTTTTCCTCAACCGAGGATTCCCCCTCACTATGGTTGACAGGGCCCTCAACCGTGACCGGCCCATTTCCTGCACCTCTACAGTCACCTCTTCCCCTCCCTCCCAGAACCGCGACAGGGCTCCCCTTGTCCTCACTTTCCACCCCACCACTCTCCACATCCAAAGGATCATCCTCCGCCATTTCCGCCACGTCCAGCATGATGCAACTACCAAACGCATCTTCCCCTCCCTTCCCCTGTCAGCATTCCGAAGGAATCATTCCCTCCGTGACACTCTGGTCCACTCCTCCATTACCCCCAACACCTCGTCCCCTTCCCACGGCACCTTCCCATGTAATCGCAGGAGGTGTAATACCTGCCCATTTACCTCCTCTCTCTTCACTATCCAAGGCCCCAAACATTCCTTTCAGGTGAAGCAGTGATTTACTTGTACTTCTTTCAATTTAGTATACTGTATTCGCTGCTCACAATATGGTCTCCTCTATCTTGGGGAGACCAAATGCAGATTGAGTGACCACTTTGCGGAACACCTCCGCTCAGTCCGAAAGCATGACCCTGAGCCTCCAGTTGCTGGCCATTTCAACACCACCCCCTGCTCTCATGCCCACACATCTGTCCTGGGATTGTTGCAGTGTTCCAGTGAACATCAACGCAAGCTCGAGGAACAGTATCTCATTTATCGATTAGGCACACTACCGCCTGCCGGACTGAACAGTGAGTTCAATAATTTCAGAGCACGATGGGCCCCCCTTTTTATTTTTAGCTATTTTTTTCTTTTTTATTTGTTGATTTTATTTTATTTGGTCTCATCATGCATTTTTTTTACCATGTGCCTACCCACTGCTTTTTTCTCATGCTTGTGTTTTGGGCCAGGCTGTTCTATTTTTCTGTCAATTAACACCCTCTCTGCACTAACGCTTTGTCTTTCAGCACACCATTAATATACTGTCTGCCTTTGCTGCATGACCTTCTGGTAAGTTATTCTCTGTAACCCTGTCCTATCAACACCTTCTCTTTGGTTATCTCTTGCCCCACCCCCACTTTACTTGCTTAAAACCTATTACATTTCTAGCCTTTGCCAGTTCTGACGAAGGGTCACAGGCCTGAAACGTTAACTCTGCTTCTCTCTCTGCAGATGCTGCCAACCTGCTGAGTATTTCCAGCATTTCTTGTTTTTATTTCAGATTTCCAGCATCTACAGTATTTTGCTTTAATCCCAGAATAAACTTGTTGGATTCACTAAGGTTGGCCATTGGGAGGACCTGACCTTAGCGAATCCAGCAATTTTACTTTGGGGTTGCTGCCAGTTGTGCAAGAGCTGGGTATCAGAAACCAGTGTAACAGCATAACAGTACAACCATAGGAAAGCAGCTTACGAACGGGCAACCAGAAGTCTACATGTTACTCCAGATTAAATATGACCAATGACTTTCAGGCAACAAGCACTGATACCTTTAAAACAATTCACAGCTGTTCAATAAAATAGCACCTACTGAAGCATAGCAGCAGACACATGACCATACCTAATTCATTCAAACACATCCATTTCATGTCAAACCAATGCTGCTCAAAATCTCTAAGTTATCTCTGGTGCGGAAGATGGCGAGAGAACAGCTGGTCTAATCTGTTGCACTTCATTTCCTTCACTGAAAATTGTTGCCAGCAATGCTATTGGCCTCCACTTCCCTTTAGCAAGATACTAGAGGTTGAAAAATTGACATTGTCTCAACAAGTCATGCAAAGGGGCTTCAGGACAAGGAGTGTAGGCATGTTACAGCTGCAAGCACCATAGAAAACTCAGTTAGTGATGGACTGCAGAAAAGTGACAGGAGATTATATATCTGGTGACTTTGGCAGACTAATAGTCATATAAGGTCAGAGATTTTTTTTTTAGAATTAGAATTAGAACATTACAGCGCAGTACAGGCCCTTTGGCCCTCGATGTTGCGCCGACCTGTGAAACCATCTGACCTACACTATTCCATTTTCATCCATATGTCTATCCAATGACCACTTAAATGCCCTTAAAGTTGGCGAGTCTACTACTTTTGCAGGCAGGGCGTTCCACGCCCCTACTACTACTACTCTCTGAGAGTAGTAGTAGTAGATTGATTGACATCTTCACATAGCTATAATTTGAGGAGCACCAGAAAACAGAAGTGTCAATACAAAACTCCACTGAAATCAAATAATTCCAACCAGGTAGTAAGAGAAATACACATTCAGATTCTGTCCTACAGAAATATTAAAACTTTTTCCCATCCCCCATACACATCCACCTAGAAACCAGCAAAAGCTGACAATGGCCTAAAAATGCTGACAGTTCCAGCCCTAAAATGTGAAACAAGTAGTTACAAAGACTTTATGTTGTAGGGAATTAGACTAATCAGAAAGCCCTTTCAAAGAGCCGACATGGGCATGAAGGGCTGAATGGCCTCCTTCTTTGCCGTGAGGTTCCATGGCCCCGATATTTATGGGGAGATGGGGAGGGAGCTGGGAGCACAGATGCTGGGGGCCAGGGGGTGGGGGGTGGGCAGGAAATCCCAGGAATGTGAAGGTGCTGCCGAATTTAATGGCAGGACCTCATTGTCATTTTTAAATTCCTGTCAGATGGCCAGACTGACAGGGGCCGTTGCAGACTGGCAATCGAGAGGGAGGGGAAAAATCATGGGGCAGAAGGGGGTGGGTCGGCAGATCACAGGACAGAAGGCGCGCAATTGCAGGTTTGAAGGGGACATAGGCTGATGGTGTCAGCAAGCAGAAACCGCAATCAGTAGAAGGTTTGTCTGAGGGGCCAGGGCGAGCTCTCATGCTCCTCCTGGATCACAATCAGTGCTGTAAAACTCAGCTGCTCCTATCTACATTTTGCTGGTCTTCCAGCGCAAAGAGTTGTCCATCACCGAATGTTGCAGACTGGCACATTCCAAGGTCCAGGACTACGTGCTGAGGGACGCACTAAAGCTTGGGGCAGCCGCAGCAAAGGCTCAATGGGGAAAGACCACAGTGTAAGGTTCCCCCACCAAGCTGGACTGAGGGGCTGGAACCATGGGAAACCCCTCGAACTGTATCGTTAATATTCTCAATTGCTGTAAATGTAAAACTGTAATTGACATGACAATTGTGAAACGGAAGGGTTGGGAAGAAACTCATGACATTATTGAAAGAAACTGATCTCTTTTGCAATGTTTGTATTTTTTCGTGCTGTTTGGAAACTGTTTGGCAATGTAATTTTTACAGATTTTTATGAATAAAGTATATTTTGGAAATAAAAAAAAAAAAAATTTAGCTGCAGAGCCCTGGGAAACCAAGCCAGCCAACATTAAATTTACACTGAGGGAGCCTGATTATAATGAACTGTCTCAAGAATGGGATTCAGACATGACACGTAACCCACTGGCGTAAAAATAGTGCTAGGCATGTACACGGTGTGTCGGAGTCACGTTTTGCAATTTTTAATTTCCCCTCTCCTGCCCAGCATGGGGTGGTTAATTTCAACCCCGATGATTCTATGATAAATACATGAAAACCTGATGGCAGAAAACGAGAGCTGTGTCTCTTGGGGAGAGTGGCGGGGAGGGGGGTAGGTGCGAGGACCCACAGAAAACTTTGAAAGTTTACATTAAACATTTGCATTTTAGGCATTTTTATACTTCTGAAATGTTTTTTTTCTCTCAACAACATTATATTTGGTCTACTGCTTACACAAAAGTTACTTCAGCAGTCATACTCCCACATCTATCCCACACTCCGCCAGTTCATAAAAGCGTTCGACTCCTTCTGGACCCAGCTTATTGAGATTCTGCACCCCATCCAATCTCTATCCTTTCACTAAAGACATTGGGGTGAAATTGGTCTGGGGCAGCAGCACAGACTGGCGATAACAATTGGTCACCTGTTTGACATCCTGCCCGATTTCATTCTCTGCTGACTTTCATGGATTTCCAGTGTTAAAGGCAGAGCTCATGATCCTTCTAGACTGTAAGTAGGAACTCCTGTTCCCACAAGGGTTACTGCCTACAATAAACAGAGGACAGGATTCCTGTCATCCACACAGAGGAGAGATGGAGCTGGTCCAGTGCAGTTTCAGCCAAGTTCAGGTAGAAGCAGTAGGGCCAAGGAGGTTTAATCTAAGTTGATTTTCATCAGCAGACGCTGACCAGACACCAAGTCATCATGAATCACTAATGTTTGCCATGTAAGCTTTACCACATTTTCAGCATGAATGTTCCTCAAATGCAGCAGAGGAGGTTTTCTCAGTATCTTATTATATCTATGTGTATTTCACTTAATTAATAAAATGATCACCATAGGCACCATTTTGGCAAAACTCAGTATGTAAGCACCTAGTAAAAAATGCACTTACGTTTCTTACAGAATTTCACCTCTTATAAAGCCCTTATTTTGCACCATTTTATTAATTCGCTGCTGCTAAATTTAGAAAGAGAAAGCTTATAATTTTCAATGTGAAAAATATCTTCTTTAATGTATTAAACATACATCAGGCTAGTCTGATTTAAAATATAAAATACTTGATCTTTTTTCCAGAACCCGGGGGACAGAGCTTTGTGGAGAGGTTAACTACTGTAGAATTTTTGTGATTACCAGGTAATTTTAAAAGCATTATTTAAGATGGAAGAAATTGGAGAATTTGAATCCACATAGGTTTTTCTGCTGCATATAAGAACATGTGGTCATAGTATTATTTAAGTATTACGTAAATTAAGTATGACAAATAAATATGTGAAATTCAGTTTTTAAGATGTTTTCAGTCAAAGGATGATAAACATGTAGAATGGACTACAGCAAGGTGGCAGAAGAATAATTGTGGGGTTTAGAAAAGAAACAGACAAGTTTCTGTCAACAGATCGGATCAGGGCTAACCTTGGAAATCCATCCAGAAAATTGTGAGAAGTTGACAAAATGGAGGAGTGGTCTACTCCTGCCTGAAATCGTAAATTATTGCTGTGCTAACAATTTCTCCGGTATGCACACGGTTCACTCATCTCAATAAGGGTGATGCTGTGAGGGCTACAATTGATCGTGAATATCCTTAGGCCAAAAAGTTGAAAAATCAGCCAGAGCTCTCTCTGACTTACTATCCCTGCTGGAAGTGCGCACATTTGGACACTGGGACAGGTTGTCGGGGTGATATATGTCAAACCAACCTCCCCTCCCATTCATCAGTGAACCCACCAATACTAGGTGTTCATGTTTAAGTTACTCTGGTGAGAGAGAATGAGTGTTTGCTAGTGGAATCATATACACACAAGAGAGAAAAAATAAGAGAAGTGACACACAAAGACATCAGCAAGAAATTAATGATTTCATTAAGGCGGATCTTTCATTGAGGGCTTTACGTCAGCACTTAATGAGTCAGGCTAACCCTGAAAGATCTTCTAGGTTGGCCCGAATTGAGATTCATAGAAAGCTCCAGGCCCTGATATGGTCCTGGCTGGGAAGGGAAGTGGTATGTAGAATATCTGCCACAAGTCCTATTCTTAAGGAGCTGCACAAGCCATTTAAAGAGAAGTATTTTTATGAAGGGAAACATTGAGCTGAATTTGCAAATCACGGGCACTGAAAGAAATTGAAGCAGTGGCAGCCACGAGGACCCGGCTTTACAGGTGCAGCTATGGAGCTGCTGCTTCAGACAGTGGATGAAAGGAGGCGTTATGAATTGGGCTTTCTCCCAAAACTTTTCATTCACTGCAAAAGGAAGTTTTTTTGCCCAGAGATGAAAGTGAAAAATCATCCACAGTGTATTCCTGGTGTGCAGACTGCGAAATCCCTCGAGGCTAGAAAGGAATCATTAGAACTTTGTTTTCTATTGATTCTTGGGATGTGGGCATCATGGGAAAGGCCAGGAGTTATTGCCCATTCTTAATTGCCCTTGAGAAGATGGTGCTGATGAACTGCTACCTTGAACTGTTGCAGTCCATATGGTGTATGTTCACCCACAGTGCTGTTAGGTAGGAAGCTCCAGGATTTTGACCCAGCAAGAGTGAACGAACAGCGATATATTTCCAAGTCAGGATGATGTGTGACTTGGAGGGAAACTTGGAGGGGGCGGTGATCCCATGCTGCCCTTGTTTTTCTACATGGTAGAGGTCATTGGTTTGGGAGGTGCTGTCAAAGGAGCCTTGGCGAGTTGCTGCAGTGCATCGTGTAAACGCTACACACTGCTATCACTCTGCACATGTGGTGGAGGGAGTGAATGTTTAAGGTGATCGCTCAGATACCAATCAGGTGAACTGCTTTATCCTGGATGGGGCCAAGCTTCTTGAGTGTTGTTCAAGCTGCACTTATCCAGGTAATTGGAGAGTATTCCATCAACTCCTGGCTTGTGCCTTGTAGATGATGGACAGGCTTTAGGGTGTCAGAAATTGGGTTACTCACCACAGAATTCCCAGCCTCTGACCCACTCTTACAGCCACAGTATTTCTCTGACTGCTCCAGTTAAGTTTCTGGTCAAAAATCAGTAAACATCCTCACTTCTGACCTTATGATGGAGGGAAGGACATTCATCAAGCAGCTGAAGATGTATGGACCTGGTACACTGCCCTCACGAACTCTTGCAGCGATGTCCTGGTGCTGAGATGATTGGTATCCAACAGCCACACTGAACTTCCTATGTACCAAATACGACTCTAGCCAGTGGAGCGTTTTCCCCAATGCCCATTGACTTCAATTTTACTAGGGCTGCTTAATAGCACACAGTCAATTGTTCCTTTGATGTCAAGGGTGTATTGAGTTCTTTGATGTTGTCTGATGCAACATAAATGAGATGCGTAGAGTCCAGTTATGCTGAAGATCTCAAACAGGTTTAATACAGCTGAACTATTATATAGTACAGAGCTAACTATTTACAGAACTTTCCTCTAGGTGTTACAATTGCAGAATGACTCTCACTGGTAGTCACATAACTGGATCCTGGTACTTAGCTCATTAGCATACTAAGATCTTAAAGGGACATCACTCTTAAAGGCAATCATACAACAAAAGGCAGTCACTCTCATCTCACCTCTGGAATTCAGCTGTTTTGTCTATGTTTGAACCAAGACCAAGGTCTAGAGCTGAGTGGCCCTGGAGGAACCCAAACTGAGATCTGATGAGCAGATTATTGTTGAGTAAATGCAGTTTGCAGTTACTGCCAATGACCCCTTCATCACTTTGCTGATGGTTGATAGTAATATGAGGGGGTGGTAATTGACTGCATTGGATTTGTCCTTTTTTTAAAAACAGGACATGCCTGGGCAATTTTTCACTTTGTCAGGTGGATGCCAGTGTTATACCTGTACTGGTACAGCTTAGCTAGAGGAGCAGGTAGTTCTGGAGCACAAGTCTTCAACACTACAGCAAGGATGTTGTCGGGACCCAAAGCCTATCCTGTCTCCAGTGTGCTCAGCCATTTCTTGATATCATGTGGAGTGAATTGAATTTGAATCTAATTTACATGAAATTGCCCAGGTCAATTAAGTTCTCTTAATATTTATTTCGAGCGGCCTACAAGAGAAATTGATATCTGCCCAATTTCCTGGCCTTCGCATGTCCATTCTGCACCAGCCAGACAAATCCTTAAGGATATAAATTCACCCTATTTTTCCATATTGTTGGCATGTTCACTCTCTTATTTAAGCAAGTAGCAGGAAAAACAGAACAGAAAGACAGCGAGGGAAAACTATAATCTACAATAGTAGTCAGATCAGGATATAACAGCATGAAATATTTGCAATGTTTCCAGGGAAAAACACATTGGGACTTGCAAAAAATTATTTAAAAGCTTTTCCTACATGAATCCTTGTTCTTGGTCAAGAGACAAAAATGTCTGTTCACTGATAAAATGTTAAAGAAACTGAGGCTAAGAATACAACTTAGTTATTGTTTAATGGTTCCACAGAGCAGTCAAATGGATAGTTTTAAAAATAAACATGAATATATGAAGGGCATTCTATGGATACATTAGACAAAATGAATGAGAATATTTGGATTAATTTGTGTGTAGAGTAACAAAACTTGCTTTCCTTTCTTGGGAGGTCCAAAACCAAAACATTACTGTAAAAATATAGAGAATAATCAAGCAACAAGTTTGAGTACAGAAATAAAAACAATTTGAGAAACTGGCAAGGCAGTTAAAGTGGCCAGCTGAGGCTTGGACTCTCTTGCTACAAGGTAAGCTAACCGGAAAAGCCCATGAGGTTTATTCCATGTTGCCAGATGAGAGTTCATCCAATTATGAACTGTCAAAAAATGCTATCCTCAGGGCATATATTGGAAGACTATCGCCAAAAGTTTAGAACCCTCAAAAAGCAAGCTGATCAAACTTACCTGGAGTTTGAGAGAAATAAGCAGCTGGCTTTTGACTAGTGGCTGAGGGCTCTTAAAGTGCAGCTCAGCTATGAAAATCTGAGAGAGATAATTTTGCTCAAGGAATTGAAAAACTCTCTCCCACTCTCCATAAAGACCCAGAAGGTTCATAGAACCTGGCAAGCCGCAGTGCTGGCTGATGAGTTTGCTCTCATTTATAAGTCAGTTCGCCAGGGGAAAACCTTTCCTAGTCACACCCACAAATCTGAAAGGGAAAAAGGGTGGGAACGTGATGGAAGCCCAAGCAGTCCTGGGAGGGATAGAAAAGCAGGAGACACAGGGGGCCCTCCTCCAGCCAAAAAGGAAGGTACTGTAAGTAGGAGTGAGACCCAGAGACCTGTGTGCTTCCATTGTAATAAAGCAGGGCATCTAAGAGCTGACTGTTGGAAACCAAAGGGAAAACATGTAGGATTAATCAGGGCACACCCGCTCAGTGAAAGAGAAGGGACCCACAGCTGAACAAGCTGTGGCTTTAACGCAAAGAACAAACAAAGAACAAAGAACAGTACAGCACAGGAACAGGCCATTCGGCCCTCCAAGCCTGCGCCGATCTTGATGCCTGCCTAAACTAAAACCTTGTGCACTTCCGGGGACCGTATCCCTCTATTCCCATCCTATTCATGTATTTGTCAAGATGCCTCTTAAATGTACTGGTAAGACCCAGGAAGCTTACTGCTGCAAGTGCAAGAAAATTTTATATGATTCCTAAAGGTTATCAGGGTTTTGTGTCTGAAGGGAGAGTAACCCCATACCCCTCGAGTGGGGCAAGCAAGCCCACAGTAATCCTCAGGGACACAGGGGCCACTAGATCCCTTTTACTGGGAAAATGCCTGACCTTTCCCCCAGAGAGTGCAGGAAATACCAGAATGGTGGTGAATGGTATTGGAGGGCAGTGTACACCTGTACCTTTACACTGGGTGCATTTGGAGTGCTACCTAGTTTTGGGACCGGTGACCATAGGGATTGTCCCTAGTTTGCCTGTGGACGGGGTTGACCTGCTCCTAGGTAATGATCTGGCAGGACGAAGGTAGTAGCTTCCCCAGTCGTGAAAGAATGACTGCCGGACGTCAGAGAGACAGGGCAGTGGCAGGAGATGGTCCCCTGCAGTTTCCCTGAATGTGTAGTGAATGAAGTCATGATCATACCAGCTTCACCAGGAGAGACTGAATTGGCACTGCAGGCAGATGACCATGAGGTCTGTCTGTCTGAGACTTTCTTTGGAATGTTAAAAGACCCAGGGAATGAATTAAATGAATCTTCCCAAGCTGAGGCTCAGCGAGCCAATCCAGTATTGCAAGAGTTAGCACAGGCTGCCAACTCTGAAATTGAAGCAGAGGGAGTCTCTGTCTGCTACTATCTAAAGAATGAGGTTCTGATGAGGAAGTGGAGTTCTCCTCACAGACCCGAGAGCAAGGAATGGACAGTGGTTCACCAGTTAGTGGTGCCACAGAGGTATTGGAGAGAAATATTAAGAAAGGCCCATTGAGATGACAGTGGCTGTACATGTCAGTATATGGAAAACCAAAGTCCGCATAAGACAGCAGTTTGATTGGCCAAAATTCCACAAAGATGTGGTGGAGTACTGTAGGAGTTGCCATATGTGCCAGGTTGAGGGGAAACTCCAACCTAGAGTGAAATCTGCACCCCTTAGTCCTGTATTGGTGTTTGGAGAACACTCCAGCAGAGGGCTGGTGAATTGTAAGGGACTCCTGCCAAGAACAAAAGGGGATAGGCAGGCACAAGACTGGCAAAAGGTTAGAAAGGTAAGGGGAAAAAAGGACCAAGAGGGCAGGTTAACATAAGTCTGGAAGGAATCCCAGATGAAAACCCCTGCTGTCTGGTCAGCCAACCCCGGAATGTTTGAAAAGTTAAACCCCACATCCTCCTATGTAAATGCAGACACTGGAAGCACCCCACTAGAGTTTTTCACAGCATTTACAGGAACCTGCAGAGACAAAGAAAGTCCTCATGAGGGCAGAGAAACTGTGAGGGTGATGCCTCACCTGGTCAAAGTAACGCAGAGGAGTGTAGTAGAATCTGGACAAATACCTGCAAGCAGGAGTGTCCCAGAGGACAAAGGGAAGATTAGCAAAGAATCCTCCCCCACAGTCAGGAAAAAAGGGAAACAATCCCTAAGGTGAAACGCCCTTGCATAACTCATCAAAGCATTGAAAGAGAGTTCAGGGTGGAACAGCCTACTGCCGATGCCCATGAGCCAAACTCCAACCGAGGGCTAAGTAAATCTAACCCTCCCCCTGCAGACCTCATCTGGAACAAAAACACCCTAGGCAGTCATGGAAATGTGCAAACTGAAAAACTTCCCCAAAAACCACCTGTTTATTGGGATGCCAAAAAGGGCCATTTAAAGCAGTAGTGCTACCAAGAAAAGACAGGCTGTGACAAGTTTTAGGATTTCTGAATGAATGAGAGAGATGCATGTGTGTTTTCCTGTACCTACTCTTCTCTCTCGTCCCTTTTAATGAAATGCTCTTTTTAAAAATCACATTTCATTCTGCTGGGTGTGGAGGTGTCATGAAGACCCTCACCTTCCAAGAATGAGGCATATTAATTTCATCATATGAACATCAATTTTAAACTGTTGCTGGAGTGAAGAGATGACTTGTTCAAAGAGATCAGCAGTGGCTGGAAAAACATTTGTCTACTAAGAGACAGTGTTTGGAGAGATAAAAGAATTGCTCACTGATTCAATTAACAGAGATTGGTCTGGGCAATGGGGATCCACATTTTGTCAGTGTAAGAGACAGCACTACACCCACCCATCGAGAGTTTTGAAATCCACAAACCGTAGGAGTGGTTGTTCTCAAATAAGGGGTTAGTCACATGACTAACCTGCTGGCCAACTTGGAGTTTTGAATTGTGCTCACAGGACAGTTTGAAGACAGAGACTGCAGATTGCAACTCAACTTGAAACAAGAGCCTCTCTCCTGTCCGGCTCTCTCTCTTTCACTAATCTCCGGATCCACTGAAGTCACTTAAACCTCAAGAGAGAAAAGATTCCTACATCGAAACAAGTTTTAAAGTGTGCACTGGGTCCCAACAAAACAGCTTGACTTACTGGCAACCAAAGACTCTGCATCAAACTCAAAAGACCATAAATAGAAACCCAGATATTGCCTCAGACTTTTCCCCTTTATTCTTTTTACTTTTTCTGTCTCTATCTGTGTGTGTGTTTATCGCATATGCATGCTAGCGTGGTCGCGTCGCGTATTCGTAGTCAGTAACCAAATTAGAGTTTAAGATTAATAAACTTCCACCTTTCTTGTTTGAATTTAAGAAAACCTGTGTGATCGATTTCTTTGCCTTACAATTGGAAAGCAGTGAACAAGGGTTCACTGAGGGGAGAGCTAAAAACAGTGTTTTTAAAATTAAACGCTGTTATGGTTAAACCAGGCAAAGGCTGAGAGGGAACCCCTAGACCCCTTTCTCACCTGGTCGTAACAATGGTTATGGATAGATTAGCAAAGAAGAGCAGCTCAATAGAGAACTGCTAGCCCAGAAGCCACCTTGAGAGAGAGACAGAATTCAGATAAGCATGGGAAAGAGAGAGAGAGACAGTTCAAAACTGTGATTAGTTTTCATATACCAGGAAAAAAAAGAAAATGGTTTGACACTAGTTCCTATAAAGTGCTGTTGCGAGGAGCCTGGTGTTACTGTTCAGGGCATGTTAATTAAATAAGACTTGGAATAAAATTGGCTATTAGAGAGTTTGTCCTTTTTTGCAGGGAAAAGGAAGCCTCAATTGATAGCACGAAGCAGACATGACTGGCAAAGGCTGTTTGCAGTTCTTGTAATACACAATATTTAACGGATTCTGTTATCAGAAGACATTCTTTCTAATAAGCAAAGTCATGATGTTTTAATATCAACGGCAGTAACTGAGCAATACTGCAATTACACAACAAACACTGCAATGTTATCCTTCAACCCAGTTCATGTTTAAAACTAAAAAAAAACTAGATAGCATAAAGGACAGCCTTTTACAAAGAAAATGTTTATTATTTGAACTATCAGTAGATGATGCTGCATTTCGGACAGTGCTTTGGAAAGAGGGTATTAACATGAATATTAATTACTGTCAAGATCAATTAGACTTTATAATGGACAATGGCCACAAAATTCAGCTCCCTGGCACCTATTTTCTCAGCAGTATGGGATCTGATCTAGGTGAAAACTGGTGTGTCATACTACACACATACACTTCTGTGCAGGCATGACAAATGGTATTTTGGTGAGGGCATTAGAGCAGGCATTAGGAGCATGTACTGGAAGTATGAAGAGTCAACGGATTGTAATGTCAGTCAGTAAGGCTGATTTGACAGTAGAGGTGCCATTTTCGATTTGAATGCTCCAGCTAATGCCCTCTCAACCCGTACAGCTGAACATTTGTTCAGCAGCAGGAAAGACAGCCCCACCACCAGTGGTATTTAAAAGGATCATGAACTACTTTCAGGTTATTTGCTGGTTGATTTCTATTGGCTGTTCCTGAGTTTCGCAACCTGCTGTGAGTTTTCTACTACTAATTAAAGTTGGTGAAGTGTACAGGGAGTGTTGTTGCACATGGTGAATGCCTTGGTTCTGATTTCAAGGGTTCTGCTCAGACTACTTGTTCCCAAGGGTGCAGTAGTTACCATCTCCCTCAGCCTGCAGCATGACAGGATGTTTGAACAGATGCAACACAGAAAATGAAAAGCTGCATGAAGAGGGAGGAGGAGGATAGAACCATAGAACCACAGAAAAGTTACGGCACAGAAAGAGAACATACAACCCATCGTGGCTGCGTCAGCTGAAAAAACTAGCCATCCATTCTAATCCCTGGTCCATAACCTTGCAGGTTACAGCACTTCAGGTGCAGGTCCTTTTCATTGAGTTGAGGGTTTCTACCTCCACCACTGATTGGACAGTGAATTCCAGACACCCACCACCCTCTGGGTGAAAAGGTTTTTCCTCATGTCCCCTCTAATCCTTCTACCAATCACCTCAACTCTGTGCACCCCCTGGTAATTGACCTCTCCGCTAAGGGAACAGATACTTCCTGTCTACTCTATCTTGGCCCCTCAATTTTGTACACCTCAATGAAGTCACCCTTCAGCCTCTTCAGTTGTGAGGAAAACAGTCCTAGTCTATCCAATCTTTCCTCCTAGCTGCAATTTTCAAGTCCTGGCAACATTTTTGTAAATCTCCTCTGTATTCTCTCCTTCCTGTAATTGGTGACCAGAACTGTACGCAATACTCCAGCAGTGGCTGAACCAGCGTTTTACACAGTTCCAGTATTGCATCTCTGCTTTTGTATTCTATACCTCGGCCAATAAAGGAAAGCATTCTATATGCCTGTTTTACCACTTTATCTACCTATCCTGCCACCTTCAGGGACCTGTGGTCATGCACTCCAAGGTCTCTCACTTCCTCTACCCCTCTCAATATCTTCCCATTTATTGTGCATTCCCTCGCTTTGTTTGCCTTCCCCAAATGTATTACTTCACACTTTTCTGGATTGAATTCCATTTGTCACTCTTCCGCACACTCAACTAAACCATTGATATAATTCTGGGGTCTATAGCTAGCCACTATCAACTACAGGGACAATTTTTGTGACATCTGTAAATTTCCCAATCATGCCTCCCACATTTAAGTCCAAATCATTAATATATACCACAAACAGCAAGGGACCTAATGTTGAGCCTTGTGGAATGCCACTAGAACCCACCTTCCATTCGCAAAAAAAATCTGTTGACCATTTCCCTTTGTTTGCTGACATAGAGTCATAGTCATCGAGTTATGTAGCACAGAAACAGGCCCTTCGGACCGTCATGTCTGAGCCAGCCATCATAGAAACATAGAAAATAGGAGCAGGGGTAGGCCATTTGGCCCTTCGAACCTGCTTCACCATTCATTATGATCATGGCTGATCATCCAACTCAGTAGCCTGTTCCCGCTTTTGCCCCATACCCTTTGATCCCTTTAGACCCAAGAGCTATATCTAACTCCTTCTTGAAAACATACAATATTTTGGCTTCAACTGCTTTCTGTGGTAGAGAATTCCACAGGTTCACCACTCTCTGGGTGAAGAATTTCTCCTCATCTCAGTCCTGAAAGGTTTACCCCATATCCTTAGACTATGACCCCTGGTTCTGGACTCCCCCACCATCGGGAACATCCTTCCTGCACCTATCCTGTCAATTCCTGTTAGAATTTTATAGGTTTCTATGAGATCCCCCCTCACTCCTTTGAACACCAGCCAATATAATCCTAACTGACTCAATCTCTCCTCATACGTCAGTCCCACCATCCCAGGAATCAGTCTGGTAAACCTTCGCTGCACTCCCTCTATAGCAAGAACATCCTTCCTCAGATAAGGAGACCAAAACTGCACATAATATTCCAGGTGTGGCCTCACCAAGGCCCTGTATAATTGCAACAAGACATCCCTGCTCCTGTACTCAAATCCTCTCACTATGAAGGCCAACATACCATTTGCTTTTTTTACCACCTGTTGCACCTGCATGCTTACCTTCAGCGACTTGGCCCATAGCCTTGTATGCTTTGGCGTTTCAAGTGCTCATCTAAATACTTTTTAACTGTTGTGAGGGTACCTGCCTCCACCACCTCTTCAAGCAGTGTGTTCCAGATTCCAACCACCCTTTGGGTGAAATTTTTTTTTTCACTGAGCGAATTTTGAATCCTACTCACCACATTCCCCTGTATCCAATAGGCTTTCACTTTTCTGACCAGTATGCCATGTGGGACCTTGTCAAATGCCTTACTAAAATCCATGTCGATAACATCCACTGCACTACTCTCATCAATCAGCCTTGGTACTTCCTCAAAAAATTCAATTAAGTTAGTAAAACATGACCTTCCCTTAAGAAATCGATGCTGACTATCCCTGATTAATCCTCTGGTAAACTCCTGGTGGAATTGCAATGCAAGTGCATCAGAAGGTCCGTGGATTTTTAGTCCCAATGCATTTCTCTCTTTAACAAATACTGCACGGTGGTTTTCTTCCTTTGCCCAGGCACAGGTATTTTCTTTGCCTGGGTGTCTATCATAATAAATGCACGTCATCATTAGAATAGTTGGGTGCTGTATGGCCGGCACAAACACGATGGGCCGAAGGGCCTGTTTCTGTGCTGTATTACTCTATGACTCTATGACTCTAACCATCACAGTAAATATAGCTGCATGGCAGGTCACTTGATCCCCTCCTAACGTAGACAAAATATTGATTATTCTGGATTATACTGGAAAATGAGATGAGAAAGGGGCTGCCTGCTCTGGCCATGCATGTTTGTAAAATGTTACAGCAATTTGAGCGGAATAAACTTCTGGCAGGAATTAACAGGCTACATCAGTAAGACAAGGAACTGTTAGTGGGATTTATTTGATGCTACATGAGAATTATCTATGAAATCTATGTTCTCCCTTCACGCTACTCAGGGATACGATCGCCTATGTACGGGACAGGAGGGTGGACACCTGCCTCTTCAGCCAGGACCAGGAGAAGGCTTTTGACAGGATATCACACACCTACATGATGGACGTGCTTTCCAAAATGGGGTTTGGGGAGGGAATCATCACCATCTATAAAAACAAAGGTGACTGCAACAACTACCGTAGAATCTCCCTGCTCAGCATAGTGGGGAAAGTCTTCACTCGAGTCGTTTTAAACAGGCTCCAGAAGCTGGCTGAGTGTGTCTACCCTGAGGCACAGTGTGGCTTTCGAGCAGAGAGATCGACCATTGACATGCTGTTCTCCCTTCGCCAGCTACAGGAGAAATGCCGCGAATAACAGATGCCCCTCTACGTTGCTTTCATAGACCTTACCAAAGCCCTTGACCTCATCAGCAGACGTGGTCTCTTCAGACTACTAGCAAAGATCGGATGTCCACCAAAGCTACTAAGTATCATCACCTCATTCCATGACAATATGAAAGGCACAATTCAGCATAGCAGTGCCTCATCAGACCCCTTTCCTATCCTGAGTGGCATGAAACAGGGCTGTGTTCTCGCACCTACACTGTTCGGAATCTTCTCACTGCTGCTCTTATATGCGTTCAGGTCTTCAGAAGAGGGAATTTTCTTCCACACAAGGTCAGATGGCAGGTTGTTCAACCTTGTCCATCTTAGAGAGAAGACCAAAGTACGGAAAGTCCTCATCAGGGAACTCCTCTTTGCCGACGATACTGCATTAACATCACACACAGAAGAGTGTCCACAGAGAGACAAGGAGGCCAAAGAAGAAGGACTTGAGAATTATGAGCATTAACCCATCTTATGCAAATTTAGGTACATTAGTACAATGTTATTGAAATGCTTTTTTAAATTTGTTCATGGGGTGTGGTCATCATTGGCTAGGCCAGCATTTGTTGACCATCCTTAATTGCCCTTGAGAAGATGGTGGCGAGCTGCCTTCTTGAACCAATGCAGTCCTTGGGGTATAGTTACACAAACAATGTTGTTAGGAAGAGAGTTCCAGGATTTTGATCCAACGACAGTGAAGAAACAGCAGTATAATTCAAAGTCAGGATGGTGTGTGGCTTGGAGGGGAACTTTCAGGTGGTGGTGTTCCCACGCACCTGCTGCCTTTGTCCTTCTAGGTGGTAGAAGTCGTAGGTTTGGAACGTGCTGTCGAAGGAGCCTTGGTGAGTTGCTGCAGTGCATTTGGTGGATGGTACTCACTGCTGCCACTGTGCGTCAGAGGTGAAGGGAGTGAATGTTGAAGTCGGTGGCTGGGGAGCCAATCAAGCAGTCTGCTTTGTCCTGGATGGTGTCAAGCTTCCTGAGTGTTGTTGGAACTGCATCCATCCAGGCAGTGGAGAGTATTGCATCACACTCCTAAATTGTGCCTTGTAGATGGTGGACATATATTGGGGAGACAGGAGGTCATAGAGTCATAAAGTTATACAGCACAGAAACAGGCCCTTCGGCCCATCGGGTCTGTGCTGGCCATCAAGCACCTAACTATTCTAATCCCATTTTCCAGCAGTTGGCCTGTAGCCTTGTATGCTATGACCTTTCAAGTGCTCATCTAAATACTTCTTAAATGTTGTGAGGGTTCCTGCCTCTACCACCTCTTCAGGCAGTGCATTCCAGATTCCAACCAGCCTCTGGGTGAAAAAAGTTTTCTTCAAATTCACCCTAAACCTATTGTCCCTTACCTTAAATTTATGACCACTGGTTATTGACCCCTCCGCTAAGGGAAAAAGTTTCTACTTAACTAACCTATCAATGCCCCTCATAATTTTGTATACCTCAATCAGGTCCCCCCTCAGCCTTCTCTGCTCTAAGGAAAATAACCCCAGCCTTTTCAGTCTCTCTTCAAGTTGAAATGCTCCAGCCCAGGCAACATCCTGGTGAATCTCCTCTGCACCCTCTCCAGTGCAATCACATCCTTCCTATAGTTTGGTGCCCGGAACTGTACACAGTACTCAAGCTGTGGCCTAACTAGCATTTTATACAGCTCCATCATAACCTCGCTGCTCTTATCTTCTAAGCCTTGGCTAATAAAGGCAAGTAACCCATATGCCTTCCTAACCACCTTATCTACCTGTGCTGCTGCCTTCAGTGATCTATGGACAAGTACACCCAGGTCCCTCTGACCTTCTGTACTTCCTCGGGTCCTACCATCCATTGTATATTCCCTTGCCTTGTTAGTCCTCCCAAAATGCATCACCTTACACTTCTCATGATTAAATTCCATTTGCCACTGCTCCGACCATCTTACCAGCCCATCTAAATCATCCTGTAATCTAAGGCTTCCCTCCTCACTATTTACGACACTACCAATTTTCATGTGATCTGTGAACTTACTGATCATACCTCCTACATTCACGTCTAAATCATTAATGCACACTACAAACAGCAAGGGTCCCAGCACCCATCCTTCTGGTACACCACTGGTCACAGGCTTCCACTCACAAAAACAGCCCTCACCCATCACCCTCTGCCTCCTGCCACTAAGCCAATTTTGGATCCAATTTGCCAAATTGCCCTGGATCCCATGGGCTCTTACCTTCTAACCAATCTCTCATGTGGGACCTTATCAAAAGCCTTACTGAAGTCCATGTAGACCACATCAACTGCTTTACCCTCATCTACACATCTAGTCACTGCCTCGAAAAAGTCAATCAAGTTAGTTAAGCATGATCTCCCCCGACAAAACCATGCTGACTATCCCCGATTAATCTCTGCCTCTCCAAGCGGAGATAAATCCTGTCCCTCAGAAATGTTTCCAATAGTTTCCCGACCACTGATGTTAGACTCACTGGCCTGTAATTACCTGGTTTATCCCTGCTACTCTACTTGAATAATGGTACCACATTCGCTGTCCTCCAGTCCTCTGGTACCTCTCCTGTGGCTAGAAAGAATTTGAAAATATGTCTCAGAGCCCCTGCTATCTCCTCCCTTGCCTCACATAACAGCCTGAGATACATCTCATCTGGGCCTGGGAATTTATCCACTTTGAAGCCCGCTAAAACAGCAAATACTTCCTCCCTTTCAATGCTAATATGTTCAAGTATATCACAATCTCACTCCCTGACCTCTACACCTACAGATGAAAAGTAATCATTTAAAACCTCACCTATGTCCTCCGGCTTCACAGACAGATTGCCACTTTGGTCCCTAATGGGCCCTACTCTTTCCCTGATTATCCTCGCCCTTAATATACTTATAAAACACCTTAGAATTTTCCTTTATCTTGTCCGCCAGTGTTTTTTCATGTCCCCTCTTTGCTCTCCTAATTACTTTTTTTAAGTAGCCGTACACTTCCTATACTCCTCTAGTGTCTCCACTGTTTTCAGTGCTCTGAATCTGCCATAAGCCTCCTTTTTTTTCCTGATCCAATCCTCTATATCCCTTGACATCCAGGGTTCCCTGGACTTGTTGGTCCTACCCTTCACCTTTACGGGAACATGTTGGCTCTGAACTCTCACTATTTCCTCTTTGAAAGACTCCCACTGGTCTGATGTAGACTTTCCTACAAGTAGCTGCTCCCAGTACACTTTGGCCAGATCCTGTTATATCATATTGAAATTGGCCTTCCCCCAATTCAGTGCCTTTATTTCTGGTCTATCTTTGTCCTTTTCCATAACTACCTTAAATCTTCAGTGTAATGGTCATTATTCCCGAAATGCTCTCCCACTGACACTTCTACCACTTGTCCAGCTTCATTCCCTAGGATTAGGTCCAGTACTGCCCCTTCTCTTTGTAGGACTTTCTACGTGCTGGCTCAAAAAGCTCTCTTGTATGCATTTTAAGAATTCCACCCCTTTTAAGCCTTTTGCACTAAGATTATCCCAGTTGATATTGGGGAAGTTGAAATCCCCTACTCTTATTACCCTATTATTTTTACACCACTGAGATTTGCCTTCATATCTGCTCCTCTATCTCTCCCTAACTCTTTGGAGGCCTGTAGTACACTCCCAGCCAAGTGATTGCCCCCTTTTTGTTATTAAGTTCTACCCATATGGCCTCATTTGAGGAACCTTCTCAGATGTCATCCCTCCTTACTGCAGTAATTGACTCTTTGATCAGCAGTGCAATTCCACCTCCTCTTCTATCCCTTCCCTGTCACGCCTGAAGATCCTATACCCTGGAATATTGAGTTGCCAGTCCTGCCCCTCCCTCAAACATGTCTCTGTGATAGCAATAATATCATATTCCCATGTGTTAATCAACGCCCTCAGTTCATCTGCCTCACTAGTAAGATTCCTTGCATTAAAATAGATGCAATCCAGCCTTGCTTTATTCACTTGTGCCTTAACAGGTCTATATTTGCTCTGCCTTCCGGACTGACTCAGTTTCTCTTCTATATTTGACTGTGCATCACCCCCGACTGTACCTCCACTCTGTCAAATTAGTTTAACCGTCCCCCCAACAGCACTAACAAACCTCCCAGCAAGGATGTTGGTCCCGTTCTGGTTCAGGTGCAACCTGTCCAACTTGTACAGGTCCTACCTTTGCCATAAACAGACCCAGTGATCCAGGAAACTAAAGCTCTCCCTCCTGCACCATCTCCTCAGCCACACATTCATCTGCTCTATCTTCCTATTCCTATACTCACTAGCACGTGGCACTGGGAGTAATCCAGAGATTACAACCTTTGAGGTCCTGCTTTTTAATCTGCTACCTAGCTCCCTAAATTCTTGTTGCAGGACCTCATCCCTCTTTCTACTGATGTCGTTGGTACCAATGTGTACCACAACCTCTGACTGTTCACCTTCCCCCTTCAGAATGTCCTGCAGCTGCTCCTTGACATCCTTGACCCTCGCACCAGGGAGGCAACATACCATCCTGGAGTCACTTTGTGGCCACAGAAATGCATATCTGTACCTCTTACAATAGAATCCCCTAAAATTATAGCTCTCCCACTCCTTTTGCTCCCCTCCTGTGCAGCTGAGCCAACCGTGGTGCCACAGACTTGGCTCTTGCTGCATTCCCCTGAGAAGCTACCTCCCCCAACAGTGTTCAAAGAGGAAAATCTGTTGGATAGGGAGAAGGACCCAGGGGACTCCTGCGCTACCTGCCTAGTTCTTTTACTCTGCCTGGCGGTCACCCATTCCCCTTCTGCCTGTGCAGTCTTTACCTGCGGTGTAACCACCTCCCTGTACGTGCTATCCACGATGATCTCAGCCTCGCAGATGCTCCACAGTGTCTCCAGCCACCACTCCAGATCCAAAACGTGGATTTCGAGTAGCTGCAGCTGGAGCCACTTCCTGCACACATGTTCACCCTGGACACTGGAAGTGTCTCTGACTTCCTACATTGCACAGGAGGAGCAATCCACATTGCCGAGCTGCCCTGCCGTGACGTACCCTTAATTTATCCCCTTAAATTACCCAAAAGTTAAATTATTTTCACTAGGGACCTTGATTCCCTAAAAAAAACACTACCTACTACATTAAAAAAAACTGTAGCCCTTTCTCTTTACTTTCAGTTACTAACCCAGCTATTTAGCGTAATTCCCTAACAACAGTTACTCACCAACTAATCACCTTGCAGCTTTCCTGTGATGTCACTGTTGACTTTTTTCCTTTTTTTCGAAACTCCGGCATGCCTGGACTGCTCTCACACAGGTCTGCTCTTCTCTGCTCCTGGAAGGTAAGTGACTAGGCCTCGATCCTTGGGCTCAATTTATCTGCTCCTCTTTTTTTTTCAGAAATACAGCACTGAAACAGGCCCTTCGGCCCACCGAGTCTGTACTGACCAACAACCACCCATTTATACTAATCCTACAATAACCCCATATTCTCTACCACATCCCCACTGTTCTCCTACCACCTACCTACACTAGGGGCAATTTAAATGGCCAATTTACCTATCAACCTGCAAGTCTTTGGCTGTGGGAGGAAACCGGAGCACCCGGCAGAAACCCACACAGACACAGGGAGAACTTGCAAACTCCGCACAGGCAGTACCCAGAACTGAACCTGGGTCGCTGGAGCTGTGAGGCCGCGGTGCTAACCACTGCGTCACTGTGCCGCCCCTAATCACTGTGCCACTGTGCCGCTCCTCTCTCGGCGTTCTCCCCACAGGTCCGCTCCTCTCTGCTCCCAGAAGGTGAGTTACTCACCACAGGATTCCTAGCATCTGAACAGATTTTATAGCCACAGCATTTATGTGGCTGATCCAGTTCAGTTTCTGGTCAATGGTTACCCCCAGGATGTTGATAGTGGGGAATTCAGCGATGGTAATGCCATTGAACATCAAGGGGAAATTCTCTCTTGTTGGAGATGGTCATTGCCTGGCACTTGTGTGGTGCGAATGTTACTTGCCACTTATCAGCCCAAGCCTGGATGTTGTCCAGCTCTTTCTGCATCTGGACACAGACTGCTTCAGTATCTGAGGAGTCGTGAATGGTGCTGAACATTGTGCAATCATCAGCGAACATCCCCAATACTGACCTTAAGATGGAGGGAAGGTCATTGATGAAGCAGCTGAAGGTAGTTGGGCCTAGGACACTACCCTGAGGAACTCCTGCAGTGATGTCCTGGAGCTGAGATGATTGACCTCCAACAACCACAACCATATTCCTTTGTGCTAGGCATGACTCCAACCAGCAGAAAGCTTTCCCCCTCATTTTCATTGACTCCAGTTTTGCTCGGACTCCTTGATACCATACTCAGTCAAATGCTGCCTTGATGTCGAGGGCTGTCACGCTCATCTCACCTCTGGAATTCAGTTCTTTTGTCCATGTTTGGACCAAGGCTGTAATGAGGTAGGGAGCTGAGTGGTGCTGGCGGAACCAAAACTGAGCGTCTGTGAGCAGGTTATTGCTGAGCAACTGCCATGTGATAGCACTGTCAACGACCCCTTATCATCAAACTGCATCTTTAATTGTCCTCTTTATTAATAGATAACTCTTACGACCTCAGTAGAGACTATTAACGTTAAGAGACCAATTTAAAGAAGTACATGACAAGATTTCACATGTTAAGACTTTTACTACAACAACTAAACTAAAAATCAACATTAACTAAACAGTAACTGGTAAGTAACTAATACACTAAATTATTTCCCTTTAACTTATTAAAACACTTGAAAACCTCACACCACTTTTGTACATTACACTGGGTCCTCACTGAAGTGATATCATTGCAGTTAAAAATCCCAAATCCGACCCAGTTACAATGGTTTGGATCTCCCAGTCCTTCTCCAAGTCAATGTCCTCTTCACTCACTTCATACAAGCACTTTCGACCTGGACTTCCATGAATAAGGCGATCTCTGGTGACCCATTAGTCTTTTTTACCTCCACAAACCTCAGCTTTCGAATTGGGTTCAAGTCTTAGCAGCCTTTCCCTGTATCAATATTCTGAGAGCAGATGTTCTCTCTCTCTTCTGAGCTGCCACTACTGGTCTTTGTGTCTTCCAGTCTTCCTTCCAGCCACTAGACTTCTGAAAGCCTGTTGAATTTATCCAGAATCAAAAGTCTTTTTCAATATTCAGAGTCCACAAGTTTGGCCACAGCAAAACCACCTGGGCCTTCCTTTGTTTCCAGGAGTTACAAATTTCAACTTGGGTTTGCACTTTCAGAGTTCCTGGCTCCCTGTTTACGATCTGAGAGTCTGGGACAGTAAAACCCATTGTTATTCAGAAGTTGCAACCTGGCACTCTGCTTGCTAAAGAGTCCTCGATCTGGGCTCCTTGTTCATATGGTAACCAGGATCCCTGTCTTGTCTCTAGGTAGAGTTAGTGTGAGATCACATGTCTCCTTTGAATCCTTCTTACACTACATTAAAAATTACAGTTTTTAAAAACATAATCATACTATAAAGTCCAATGTTCATAATAATAATGCTGTACTATCTGTTAGCAATGCTGTGACACTCCTTTTACATGTTTCTTTTACACCACAGGCTACCATGGTATGATCAACTATTCTCTGCTGGCTGGCACCCACTGCACATGCTCAGTAATCAGGCTTCATATCAGTTCTCATTAATTTTTTAATGATGATACTGATGAATATTTGAGTGAATGCATTGTCGGTTCTAACAAAGTGTCTTCTATGCATTCATAAATATTGACTAAATAGATGAAGTGTAAGTTAACCTTTGATCCCATGCTGATACAATTTAAGTGTATTCAGTCAGTACTTCACTTCCCTTTTTCAACCAAACTGCTGTGATACTAGTGGCACAATGTTGGTGGCACAAAACAATTATATATTTCTTCAAAACTAGCACATTGAGAAAGTTGCATGCATGAATGATTATATAGGTCTTTCTTGTGAATGAAATGCAGAATAAACTACAAAAGGCATTATGAAAAGAGGAAACATCTTCGTCAATGATAGGGTTACCATCATTACCACCTAAAGAGACTGACTGGAGATGTTTTCTCTGAGGAAGTTGAAGTGAATTTATCACCAGTTGTACTGATAGGGAACTTCTACAATTTCTAAGAATTTCCTTGAATACGTTTTCAAAACGGATTCAGTAGTTAGATTGAATGTTGGGAAGGAAAAGGGCTAATGAAAATTCAACCGTGAAGATATTATACATTCCTTACCCGTGATAGAAAACAAGCCATCAAGATCATGGAACCACAGATGGCCCAATAAGTGAGACATAAAGATGTTCGGCTTTATCGGGACCCACGTGTGACCCATTTCTTAGCAGAAACATTAGCAGCTCAGAAACAAACAATATCCAGGCATGTCTAGCTGCCTGTGCTTCATTGGTTCCAACATGGCTGTGTGAGGGGATTCATACCAGAAGTGCTGAACTCATTGAACATATGCGTCATTCAACTTGGTCAATTGAACACTTTAGAAATTAAATACATATAGAGCAATGTTTTTGAACTTAACTTCTGTCTGCAGCTCTTAGGCTTCAGTTCTCTGTCTTCAGTTTTTAGTACTTAGTTCTAGTCCCTGAGGTAATCTTTAAACTGGAAGTGTAAGAGTTTTTATATTGTATATCGAAGTATGACTGTAAAAACAAAGAGATAAATTTTATGGGACTCACAGAGGCAGGTTCAGAGACAGGGGGGCCCATAGAATTGAGAAGGGAGGCAGGGGGCGGAGGGCCCGTTGCCTCCCTGTCACAACGCAATTTTATCGGTGGCAAGATAGGCCAAAGATGGCCTTCCTGCCCAGAGGTCACTTGAGGCCCTTAAGAGGACTATTACTGGCCACTTAAGGGCCTCTTCCTGCTGCCAGGAGGGCCCCCACCAGGAACACATGAACCCTCCCTCCCACTGCACTAAATGCCCACTCTCCCCACCCCTCGCCGGGGCCTGCTGTTCTGGCCCCGGTGATCCTACTTTACTCACCTTGGGTCTGGGCTCCAGCATTGGGCCTAGATCCAAGGCCTGTTGTAGTACCGGCACTGGCCACCGCTCCCGGTGGCACTGCCGATGCTACTGAGGTGCCAGCCCTCTGATTGATCAGCAGTTCTTGGAGGCGATAAGCCCCTCTTTAAAGGGACAGGGATCCTGGCGCCAGGCATTTAAGTGCCTGAGTGCTGGTAGATCGTGATTGTGGGGGGTCCAAAAGGCTGAGGCAGGGGAGCCCTGCCAACGCAACAAAATCCAGCCCAAAGAGTGTATTTCTGACAGAGGGAGAGAAAAGTTACAGAGGTTTTAAGATTGTACAGCTAAGGCAATATTCTGCACCTAAAATGGTGCACCCCAGTATTATGAACCATCTGCTGATTCTTCACACAGCTCATTTCAAAACATTCAAATGAATATCACTGCCCTGATACCCCGAATGTCAGGAAGTTGTGCTTGTTATGCACTACAGATAATGGGCTACCGTTTCCACTTTAGCCGTAATCAGTGATCCAGGCACAAATTGCGCTCAAAATTGCTATAGTTTTTAGAAGTGCTTTTTTCCCTCGAGTTTCCAGTCAATCTCATTTGCGTATCACCAAATTTGCCATAAACCAGCACAGTCAGGCAGCATTTTAGAAAATAATTTTTTTGAAAAAGACCTTTGCTTTAAAAGACAGAAGTGAGGATCTTCTGCGCCTGAAGGCTGCCCAAACATTTTCTGCTGAATCCTGGAGCAAGAAATGGTTTTTTACCTCCTGAATTTTGTTTTTACTGTTCCCCTAGACAGTACTTGTGGGGATTGAAAGACCACCCCCACCCCCATGATATTTTTGCCTACATCTCCAATGAGAGGTTCTCAGGAATAAGTATGAGATTCCCGATGAATACTTATGTTTGCCATTCAAACTGAGGAGGAGAAGGAGCAGGAGGGAATGGTGGAAGGGAATGTGAGGTGGTATTTAAAGGGAATGGACACTTCAAGATATTACTCCCCTAGCCACCTACCAAGAATAGGTTCCATGAAGAACTTAGTTTGGAGCTGTGCATTACAACAGTGCGCTTCACCAGAGGATAAACCAGCTATTCTATGAAAACCTGCGGCAAAAGTCTTCTGCCCGGACTGTTATATCTGTGCCTATGAAGGTCATGACCACACTCAACTTCTATGTCACTGAGTCATTTCAGGTAGCCATGGGGGATCTATGCAATGTCAGCTGTCTGGCCATGTATTCGTCAGGCAACTGATGCACATTTCCACAAAGCTGGGCAATTAATCCAGTTTGACTTCACAGTAAGGCAGCTGCTAGACAGGGCTGTCCAGATCTATGGTGTTCAAAGAATAGTGCAGCATAGAAGGAATGGTGCATCACAGAGGACTGGAAGACAGCGAATGTGTTACCATTATTCAAGAAGGGTAGCAGGAATAAACCAGGTAATTACAGACCGGTGAGTATAACATCAGTGGTAGGGAAACTATTGGAAAAAATTCAGAGGGACAGGATTAATTTCCACTTGGAGAGGCAGGGATTAATCAAGGATAGTCAGCATGGCTTTGTCAGGGGGAGATTGTATCAAACTAACTTGTTTGAATTTTCCGAGGAGGTGACTAGATGTGTAGATGAGGGTAAAGCAGTTGATGTGGTCTACATGGACTTCAGTAAGGCTTTTGATAAGGTCCCACATGAGAGATTGGTTAAGAACGTAAGAGTCCATGGGATCCAGGGCAATTTGGCAAATTTGATCCAAAATTGGCTTAGTGGCAGGAGGCAGAGGGTGATGGTCAAGGGTTGTTTCTGCAGGTGGAAGCCTGTGACCAGTGGTGTACCACAGGGATCAGTGCTGGGACCCTTGCTGTTTGTAGTGTACATTAATGATTTAGACATGAATATAGGAGGTATGATCAGTAAGTTCACAGATGACATGAAAATTGGTGGTGTTGTAAATAGTGACGAGGAAAGCCTTAGATTACAGGACGATTTAGATGGGCTGGTAAGATGGGTGGAGCAGTGGAAAATGGAACTTAATGCTGAGAAGTGTGAGGTGATGCATTTTGGGAGGACTAACAAGGCAAGGGAATGGATGGTAGGACCCGAGGAAGTACAGAGGGTCCGAGGTACCTTGGTGTACTTGTCCATAGATCACTGAAGGCAGTAGCACAGGTAGATAAGGTGGTTGGAAGACATATAGGATACTTGCCTTTATTAGCCGAGGCATAGAATAAAAGAGCAGGGAGGTTATGATGGAGCTGTATAAAACACTAGTTAGGCCACAGCTGGAGTACTGTGTACCTTTCTGGGCACTATACTATAGGAAAGATGTGATTGCACAGGAAAGGGTGCAGAGGAGATTCACCAGAATGTTGCCTGGGCTGGAGCATTTCAGCTATGAAGAGAGACTGGATAGGCTAGGGTTGTTTTCCTTAGAGCAGAGAAGGCTGAGGGGGGACCTGATTGAGGTATACAAAATTATGAGGGACATTGGTAGGATAGATAGGAAGAAACTTTTTCCCTTAGCGGAGGGGTCAATTACCAGTGGTCGTAGATTTAAGGTAAGGGACAGGAGATTTAGAGGGGATTTGAGGAAATAAAATTCACCCAGAGGGTGGTTGGAATCTTGAACACACTGCATGAAGGGGTGGTAGAGGCAGGAACCCTCACAACATTTAAGAAGTATTTAGATGAGCACTTGAAACGCCATAGCATGCAAGGCTATGGGCCAAGTGCTGGAAAATGGGATTAGAATAGATAGGTGCTTGATGGCCGGCACAGACACGATGGGCCGAAGGGCCTGTTTCTGTGCTGTATAACTCTATGATTGTAAGGAAGCCATTTTGCCCATCGTCCCTGTGCTGTGTCATTCTATGAACACCAAAAAATTATGGGAGTTGGTTTTCCTAAGTTTCAGGATGTAATAGATTGCAAGCTCCTATGATCAAACCCCTTAATTTCTTGTACAGAGAGGGCTAGCACTCACTCAATGTATGACAACACGCAGTGCTCCACATTGTGAAATTGCTGAAAGTTGCCACAAAACATTTCTGCTTCAGAATTCTTTGCTCCCTGAGATCTTTAAGGGAAAAAAAACAAGTGAATTACAACCCACAGCTGCAGATGTTACACAGTAGAACATTGTGAAAGCTGCAAAGGGCAAAAACGGCAAAGGTATCTATAACACTTAAGAAGGTGATTAGCAACTAGTTTACTGTGAAATCACATGCTGTGCCATTTGTGCATCCTACAATTAATCAAAAATACTATCTATATACAATCTGTAAAGCACTTACTTTTGATGCACAAAATCAAAAGTTCGTTCCTAAACCTCTGTCAGGCCACTTGATAGAGCAGTGCACAGAGGAAGATGTAACAGCTCAAGTGAGCTAATGTGGATGTTTTTCTCTTCATTCTGCCTTAATAATGTCTCCCACAAAAGATCAGAGACCAAAGTTGATTGTGACTATATGGAAGCCCAAAATGTGAACATTCTCCCTCATGACTTGGGGAGGATGGATAGTCTGTGCAGTCATAATGGACAAAGAAAAGTAAGCATTGTCTTCAAAAGAAGGCCTTTTCTATTTGTTTTTAAATAAGAATGTACAGTTGCAGCAAGCCACACACAGCAGTGTGTACTAAACCTACATTATTGTATCAGTTTACAGTCATGAATGTAATTACAGGAATATAGAGCTAAGTTATAGCATTTATATCACATTTGTCTCAACAGATATGGTGAATAATGTGCTCACAAGTTTTGCTAATTCAGATCATTATATGTCTGAGATGCATGATTTAATAGAGAGTGTACTTAACTATTTAGGCATATTTAGTTATGCCATGCAAGACTGTTATTAGCCAGTTGTCCTTCTTTTACAAACAGGTTGTCAGTCAGTTGCCTTTGGGTTGACAGAAGGCATTCTGCATGCTAGTGGTTTGTCTTTGACCTTCCTCAGCAATGACATTTTACTGATGAACACAACATTTCATACATTTCTGGCAGTTCTCTGACAAGCATCTGTTTCACTGTTCTGACCTGGGAGGTTTATTTTAAGAAATATATTCTACATAAACAAATGTTGCATTTTGACAACTGGAGTTATCCTCAGGCTGTTCAAAGCAAATTAACTGTATTAAAAACATCCAGTAGTTGAAATCTCTCTTTCTTGAGATTCAGTATTCCTTCAAATAAATTATGCCAGAACTAATGATTTTAAAAGTATCTAACATATTTGCCTTGTTTTACATCCTTCAAAAATCTTACAAAATCTAAACAGATGTGATACGTCCAATCAGAAGTCACCTGAGATTATGATAAATTTTAGTCTCATGCTGCCTTTACACTTCCACTGTATCTTCCTTAGTTAAGACAGTGATAAAGTAATTGACCCCTTCCCTAATCTTTTTTTTTATACCTGCACCAAAAGACCAGCAGAGAAGCAGCAAAACAGAGATAGGAGCAAAGTTCAAATTGCAATCAAGATTGGGATTCAACTTGCACCCTCTGACTGGGAGCAAATTCAGAAGTCAGTGATGCATGGAAGACAGTTTGGAAAATGGTAACAAGGACATTTTTAAGCTTCAATGCCATGACCAAGATCAGAACCATTACCTCATTTATTGAGGTGAAGATGCTACGGTGTGGTTATCCAGTCCAAATAACCAGTAATGTCAGTTGATAGGAACCTTATGTAAGTTGATAGGAACCTCAAAGTGCATAAGTGCACTGACCAGTATAGTGCTGAACCATACCAGGCTAGAAGGTAGCAGGTTTGATCTCTAGCCTATACTTAGTTATCTGTGGCAGGATTTTAGGTTTTGGCAGAATCTCACCGTGGCTGTGGTGAAGCAGACTTTCATGGCAATCTGTTTTGCCATGGATTGGCTCTGGCAGATTTTCCAGCAGTCTGCCTCACTTGAATAATGATAATGGTTCTAGGCAGGAACCCAGGCCCTGCGCTGGAGCCGACCTTAAAGGTGAGGTGGAAAATAGTTGCTTTGGACCACCAGCACGTGCTGCAGCAGAAAGAGCACAGTCATTGGCGAAAAGAAGTTTTTTTTTTTAGAATTAGAATATTACAGCGCAGTACAGGCCCTTCGGCCCTCGATGTTGCGCCGATCATCTGACCTACACTATTCCATTTACATCCATATGTCTATCCAATGACCACTTAAATGCCCTTAAAGTTGGCGAGTCTACTACTGTTGCAGGCAGGGCGTTCCACGCCCCTACTACTCTCTGCGTAAAGAAACTACCTCTGACATCTGTCCTATATCTTTCACCCCTCAACTTAAAGCTATGTCCCCTCGTGTTTGCCATCCTCATCCGAGGAAAAAGACTCTCACTATCCACCCTATCTAACCCTCTGATTATCTTGTATGTCTCTATTAAGTCACCTCTCCTCCTCCTTCTCTCTAACGAAAACAACCCCAAGTCCCTCAGCCTTTCCTCGTAAGACCTTCCTTCCATACCAGGCAACATCCTAGTAAATCTCCTCTGCACCCTTTCCAAAGCTTCCACATCCTTCCTATAATGCGGTGACCAGAACTGCACGCAATACTCCAGGTGCGGCCTCACCAGAGTTTTGTACAGCTGCATCATGACCCCGTGGCTCTGAAACTCGATCCCCCTACTAATAAAGGCTAACACACCATATGCCTTCTTAACAGCCCTATTAACCTGGGTAGCAACTTTCAGGGATTTATGTACCTGGATACCAAGATCTCTCTGCTCATCTACACTACCAAGAATCTTCCCATTAGCCCAGTACTCTGCATTGCTGTTACTCCTTCCAAAGTGAATCACCTCACACTTCTCCGCATTAAACTCCATTTGCCATCTCTCAGCCCAGCTCTGCAGCCTATCTATGTCCCTCTGTACCCTACAACACCCTTCGACACTATCCACAACTCCACCGACCTTCGTGTCATCCGCAAATTTACTAACCCACCCTTCTACACCCTCATCCAGGTCGTTTATAAAAATGACAAACAGCAGTGGCCCCAAAACAGAACCTTGCGGTACACCACTAGTAACTAAACTCCAGGATGAACATTTGCCATCAACCACCACCCTCTGTCTTCTTTCAGCTAGCCAATTTCTGATCCAAAGCTCTAAATCACCTTCAACCCCATACTTGCGTATTTTCTGCAATAGCCTACCGTGGGGAATCTTATCAAACGCCTTACTGAAATCCATATACACCACATCCACGGCTTTACCCTCATCCACCTGTTTGGTCACCTTCTCGAAAAACTCAATAAGGTTTGTGAGGCACGACCTACCTTTCACAAAACCGTGCTGACTATCGCAAATGAACTTATTCTTTTCAAGATGATTATAAATCCTGTCTCTTATAACCTTTTCCAACATTTTACCCACAACCGAAGTAAGGCTCACAGGTCTATAATTACCAGGGCTGTCTCTACTCCCCTTCTTGAACAAGGGGACAACATTTGCTATCCTCCAGTCCTCCGGCACTACTCCTGTCGACAATGACGACTTAAAGATCAACAACAACGGCTCTGCAATCTCCTCCCTGGCTTCCCAGAGAATCCTAGGATAAATCCCATCTGGCCCAGGGGACTTATCTATTTTCACTCTTTCCAAAATTGCTAACACCTCCTCCTTGTGAATCTCAATCCCATCTAGCCTAGTAGGCTGTATCTCAGTAATCTCCTCGGCAACATTTTCTTTCTCTACTGTAAATACTGACGAAAAATATTCATTTAACGCTTCCCCTATCTCCTCTGATTCCGCACACAACTTCCCACTACTATCCTTGATTGGCCCTGTTCTAACTTTTTCTTGTGTCTTTGTGTGAGCCTGAAGACGCCTAAGGTTGAAAAAGCCTCCCTCAGTCCGGAAGCGTATGTAACCTCCCTCCTTAATGTCTTCTGTTGCCTGCTGCAGCATCGTGCTGAAAAAGATGGTGAATAGGGTTGAAACCAGCACACATCCCTGCTTCACACCATTGGAGATACGGAAGGGACTTGAGAGGTCACTGTTTTGCTTGACTTATCCGTACTGATTTTCATGAAACTGCTTCACAATGGCCAGGAACCTGGGTGGGCGTACCAAATTTTTCAAGGAATTTCCGAAGTCCATCCCTGGTCACAGTGTCGAATGCCTTGGTGAGGTCTACAAAAGTGACATACAGCCCTTGTTTTGCTCACGACACTTTTCTTATAATTGTCTGAGTGCAAGTACCTTGTCGGTGGTGCCTGGATCCCATGGGATTTTATTTTTTTAATCAGTCTGCCATGTGGAATGTGGTCAAAAGCCTTGCTAAAATCCATGTAGACCATATCAACTGCACTACCCTCATCTATCTTCCTTATTACTTCTTCAACAAATTCGATCAAGTTGGTCAAACAAGATCTTTCTTTAACAAATCCATGCTGACTATCTTTGATTAACCTGTGCTTTTCTAAGTGACAGTTTACCCTGTCTCTCAGAATAGATTCCAATAATTTTCCTACTACTGGCTTGTAGAGGCATTCAGGCTGAGAGATTCAGCCAGAGAGATTCAGGCGGGTGGTCTGTGAAAAATTACCGGATCAGCGATTGCAGGCTTCAAGTCGGAGAACCAAGCAACAGTCGGGGATCTGGTGAGCAAACTTAAAGAGGGGAAAGAATTTGTTCCTAATGGCAGTAGGCGGGCAGCACCAGGAATACCTAAAGTCCTTAGTGAGGGCGGATCCGAGGTCGATACCATAACACGAGGCGACCATGAGGCAGAAAAAGACAAAGAGGCTGCAAATACTCAATTCTCCAAGTGAAGGGAGTAAAAAGACTATAGAGAAAATATTGCAAAAGTGCGTTTAAAGAAAGAAAGAAAGAAAAACACAGTGTAGCAGTGAGATTTCACAGGGAGAAATAGTGACCATAGCAGGAGTCAGTGTGAGGCTAAAAAGCATGGGAAAACTTCAGATACTGGAGGGAAAATTTTAAAAAGACAATAAACAAATAGGAACCCATGGATCTTAAATTCACAATACCAAAGAGATTTTGACACATGGAAGCACCAAATTGAACTCAAAAATCACCAGAAAACTCTGGTGAAAAAGATTTTTGAGATACAGAATTGCTTCTAAATTAGACAGCAGTCTGAAGCAGAGCAAGTTAACACATTGCTGTATTCCATCGGAGCAATAACAGATGATGTTATTGCAAGACAAGGCATTAATGAGACATTGGATAACTTTAATGAAGTTTTAAAGGCCTTTGATAACTATTTTAACCTGAGGAACAATAAGATTCTGGAAAGGGCAAAATTTAACAGTAGGGCCCAGAAACCAGGTGAAACAGTAGATGCTTTTATTAATTACCTTTATAGACTAGCTGAAGGATCTGAGTACGGAGACTGAAAAGGAGAATATGAAACTGCATTGTAGTAGGTATTGCTGATGAATCCCTATCAGATTTATTGCAGTCTAAGGAAGACCTCACCCTAGACACAGCAATACAGCTGGTGAGACATGCAGAGGTCTAGGCGAAGAACAGAGCAAACGTGAGAGGTGAAGAAAGACCTTGGTTTAGGAAACCTCCAGAGACTGTACAGTTCCTTAAGTGCTACAAAATAAGCACCAGAAAAGAAGGAACACCGAGGCAGGGAAAGTGCAAGACACCATGAAACCCTGCTGGCACTGTGGCACCAAAAAGATCCACAGCCGTGAACAGTGTCCTGAAAACAAAGCAGAATGCTTCCACTGTAAGACAGTAGGCCATTTTGGGGAGATGTGCCAAAGTAAGATCTCCACTCCCACAGGTTCGAAAGAAAAAGTCTTCAAGAATAGAGTTGTTAATGAAGTTGAACAATCTCCATCAGGAGAGAAATCAGAAAACTTCCTTGGTGAGATCAATGACCCTGATCAGGCATTCTGGTCTGCAGATATGTATGTCAACAGATATATAACTAATTTTAAACTAGTCACTGGAGCAAGTTTATCAGACAATGAACCTTGGTTATCAACACATTGCCTGCAACCAACAGAACTCAGTTACATGGCCAAGGAGAGAATGGACTTAAAGTCAAGGGAAAGCTACAGGCAACACTCCAGTACAAGTGTAAGCAGACATTGGAAACACTGTATATTCTAAGGAATCAGGAATTCTTTCTCTTAAGTAGATGAGCTTGTACTGACCTTCACCTTGTAAGAAAAGTAGAAGTTGTTAAGCAACAAGAATCCAGGAATCACATACAAAAAGACTTTCTGAAATTATTTACTGGTCTAGGAAGACTTAAGACCAAATATAGTATTACGTTGCAAAAAGATGCTAAACCTGCATGTCTTTTCACACTTAGGAAGATACCACACCCACTAATGAAGCAAGTCCAAGATCAGCTGCAAGGGATGACCAGGATGGAATCATTTCTCCTGTTATTGAATTTACAGAATGGAGTTCAGGAATGGTTTCAGTTCCTAAACCTAACAGTGATCTTCACATTTGTGTAGCTTTAACTTAATAAGGCTGTGGCAAGAGAAGTTCATCCAATGTCCTCAGTGGACGAAAGCTTGGCAAAATTATCCAAAAGTACCATGTTCACAAAGTTGGACGTGAATAGTGGCTTTTGGCATGTTCCACTGGATAAGAAATCAAGGTTATTTACAACCTTCATTACTCCGTTTGGAAGATTTTGTTTTAATCTTTTACCATTTGGTATAACATCAGCAGTGGAAATATTCCAAAGAACTATGTTGACCATTCTACAGGGTCTTAAAGGAGTAATATGTCATATGGATGACATCTTAGTCCATGGTGAATCCATTAAAGAACATGACCTGAGGGTTATAGCGGTTTTGAATCATCTACAAGTAGGCCTGACACTTAATGAAAAGAGTGAACTGGCGAAAACATCTATTTGTTTCTTAGGACACATTGCTAGTAGCAAGGTAGCAAGGGCATAATGGCAGACCCGCAAAAGATGAGAGACATTAGTGAATTCCCATTTCCTAATTCTGTCCAAGATCTTCAATGATTCCTTGGAATGGTTAATAATTTGGCTAAATTTTTACCCAATTTAATGCACGTTACTAAACCCTTAAGAGAACTATTAAGGAGAGCTCAAGTTTGGTGTTGGCATATATATCAGGAGCAAGCATTTCAAAGGATCAAGGAAATACTGATTTCACCAGATATGTTAGCGCATTATAACCCCTCACTACCAATCACAATTGCAGCAGACACCTCATCTACAGGGTTAAGGGCAGTCCTTTTTCTAGAACGACCCATTTATTATGTATCTCGAGCATTGTCTGAGATTGAGGCAAGGTACACCATCTTTCAAAAGTAGCTCTCGAAGTCACATGGGCTTGTGAGACGTTCTCGGATTATATTATCAGCTTAAAGGTCATCATAGAGACAGACCACAAAGTCCTATTTCCTTACTTGGTGAAAAGGAACTCACTAGCATGCCTCCAAGAATCTAGAGATTCCGTTTGAGGCTAATGAGATTCACATATGGAACTGAAACATACAGGGCAAGCAATAAATGAAATCAGATGCATTGTTCAGAGTTACTGTTGGCCATCCTACACAACAGGATGTTAACATTATTAATGAGGTTGAGTCATATTCCCAGTTCACAGCATTATAATGGCTTTGACTAATGGGAGCAAGTTCCTCTTGGGCTGCAACATGACAGGGAGATGGAGCTCAGGCAGCTTAGAGGGGAAGCTGTGCACAGAGGGAGGAAGAGAGGAATGTACCCACCAAGGTCTCTTTTCCTATCTCCACCTCAGCCAGGAGCAGTGTTCAAGGCGGCTACATTTAGGGCGGCACAGTGGCGCAGTGGTTAGCACCGCAGCCTCACAGCTCCAGTGACCCGGGTTCAATTCTGGGTACTGCCTGTGTGGAGTTTGCAAGTTCTCCCTGTGTCTGCGTGGGTTTCCTCCGGGTGCTCCGGTTTCCTCCCACATGCCAAAGACTTGCAGGTTGATAGGTAAATTGGCAATTATAAATTGACCCTAGTATTGGTAGGGAAATATAGGGACAGGTGGGGATGTGGTAGGAATATGGGATTAGTGTAGGATTAGTATAAATGGGTGGTTGATGGTCGGCACAGACTCGGTGGGCCGAAGGGCCTGTTTCAGTGCTGTATCTCTAAACTAAACTAAACTAAACATTTCACCAAGGAGGTGGTTACTGAACTGTGTCACTTTCAACAACCAGACCTACTGCCACACAACAGGGCGGGGACGGCACTGCCAGTGGTTGTCATGATCACCATGGCCCTTAACTTTTATGCCAGTGGATCCTTCTGGACGACAGCAGGTGACATTGCCAACACATCACAGTTCACCATGCATTGCTGCATCAGGGAGGTAACCAAGGCCCTGTATGCCTGAAGAGGAGACTTTATAGTTTTCACTCTAAGCAGAGGGAAGCAGGAGAATCGGGCACTTGGCTTTGCCAGTCTATTGGGATTCCAAATGGTGCAGGGAGCCATCAACTGCATGTATGCCATAGGAGTAGGCCATTCGGCCCCTCGAGCATGCTCCGCCATTGAATAAGATCATGCATGATCTGATCATGGCCTCAACTCCCCTCTCCTGCCTGCCCCCCACAACCTTTTACTCACCTGTTGATCAAAAGTCTATCCAACTCAGCCTTGAATATATTCAATGACCCAGCCTCTACTCTGGGTAGAGAATTCCAAAGATTAACAAGCCTCAGAGAAGAAATTCCTCCTCATTCCCATCTTAAATGGGAGACCTCTTATTCTGAAACTGTGCCCCCTAGTTCTAGATTCCCCTACAAGGGGAAACATCCTCTCAGCATCTACCCTGTCAAGCCTCCTCAGAATCTTATATGTTTCAGTAAGATGACACCTCATTCTTCTAAACTCCAATGAGTATAGACCCAACCTGCTCAACCTTTCCCCATAAGACAAACCCCTCATCCCAGGGATCAACCTAATGAACCTTCCCTGAATTGCCTCCAATGCAAGTATATCCCTCCTTAAATAAGGAGACGAAAACTGCATGCAGTATGCTAGGTGTGGTCTCACTAACGCTCTGTACAGTTGTAGCAAGACTTCCCTTCTTTTATACACCATCCCCCTTGCAATAAAAGCCAACATTCCTTTTGCCTTCCTAATTACTTGCAGTTCCTGCCTGCTAACATTTTGTGATTCATGTACGAGGACACCCAGAACCCTCTGTACTGCAGCATTCTGTAGTCTCTCTCCATTTAAATAACATGTTGCTTTTCCAGTCTTCCTACCTTAAGTGGATGACCTCACATTTTCCCACATTATACTCCATCTGCCAAAATTTTGCCCACTCACTTAACTGTTTAAAAGTAAGGGGTCGTCCATTTAAGATAGAGATGAGGAGAAATCTCTTCTCTCAGGGGTCGTGAGTCTTTGGAATTCTCTTCTTCAAAAAGCGGTGGAAGCAGAGACTTTGAATGACAAGAATCTATCTAAGGCAGAGGTAGATAGATTCTTGATAAGCAGGGAGGTGAAAGGTTATCAGGGGTAGGCAGGAATTTGGAGTAACCAGTTCAACCAAGAGCTTATTGAATGGTTCAAGGGGTTGAGTGGCCTACTCCTGCTCCTAATTTGTATGTTCATATGTCCTCCTTACCACTTGCTTTCCCACAAAATAATAGGGAGATGTACTGCAATCACAAGGGCTATCACTCCATGAATGCGTAGTTGGTGTGTGACCATGCACAGAACATCATGCCAATGAATACTCCCTACCCTGGCAGCAGCCATAATACTTTCATCCTGAGCCAGTCAGCCATACCCACCAGCTTTGAGTCACCATGATAAACCAGAGACAAGGGTTATCCGCTCTACACCTGGTTCACGACTCCTCTCTGCCACCTGATCATGTGTGGACAGTGCGCCTACAACAAGAGCCATGCTGCCACCAGGAATGTCATAGAGCAAACCATTGGCATTCTGAAACAACAGTTACATTGCCTGGACCGCTCGGGGGGAGTACTCCACTACTTTCCGGAGCATGTCTCCAAACTTGTGGTGATCTGCTGTGTCTTCCTCAACCCGCTCTCAAAGGTGCACCCCTTGCCAACAGGCCTTCGGAGAGCACCTCTGGAGCAGGAAGAGGAGGACGAGGAGGAGGCGGAAGGGTTGAGGCATCAGGGACACTTTCACTCGGAACAGCTGTCCATAACTGGTTACACAGACTTTTGTTCCCCTAAAATCTCATCCCCACATCACCGTTGCTCCCATCTTTCCATCCCTCTGCTACAGGCCATCATAGTGTCCTCGAGGCCAAAATTCTTAAACAAATAACACCACAAAAAAAATTCCATAACAGATTTATCCAATAGCACTGCCAATAATACATACAATATTCAACAATCCAACTTTGTGTATTCCCTCAGTGCATGTCTTATGGGTGTCTTTGCCTGTCCTAGTACTCTGACTCAGGGCTATCCCATTGGCTGCAGCATGGCTGGTGGAAGGTTGCTGACTTTCACTGGGGGAGACTGCAGGCAGTCTCGTAGGATGACCTTGAGCAGCTCTGCCCCATTGCAGGAAGCTACTGCACCTTTTAATTCAGTCTTTAGATGTTATGAAATGAGGTTCCTGACCTCATTTGGATGAGGGTTCTCCACTGGGCCTTGAGGGCCTGGCTTTCGACTGCAGCACTTTGGCATGACGCAACAGTCTGGACTGGCTGGCTGAAAGGCAACAGCAAGGGCACTGGCGGAGTGGCAATGATGTGAGGATGAATGCTGTCCTCCTGTGAGAGGACAGCAGGTTCATGCTCCACGGAGCCACTGCTACTCCCCAAGCAGTGCCTCAGCAATCCTAGTAATCTGTTGGAGCAACTGGTGTGTGACCTTGCATGCCCCTTTAAGCAGTGGTATCCGCAGCCATGACGGCAGCAGTCTGAGCATGCATGGCATCAAGCTGGGCTTGCATGGCAACAAGCATGGATCTTATGACCTTAGTCTGAGCTTCCAGAGCAGCTCTGAGAGGTTGGCTGGTTTCCACCTGTACTGCAATGGAAACTGAGACAGGCTGGGTCCACTGTGCTTACATGAAATTAGCTACCAGTTCCCTGCTGGAAAGCATAAACTTCAAGCTCTGTAGGAAGCCATGTGCCAAGTTGAAGCCAGACTCCTCCATGCTGCTAGACAGTGACACCAGGCTCTGTGGCAGACCTGCCTATGCATTAAGCATCTCTATGTGCATGCCCATCAATGTTCTCTTGCATGCTGCCTCATTGAAGTCCTCATCTGAGTCCTCTACAGCAGGTCTGTGACCTCACCAACCAGTGCACTGGCACATGAACCACCCTTCCCTTCTGGCCTGGCTGCAACCCATTCATGCTTGGTGACACACCACATGCTGATCCCAACTCGATGCTTTCCTCTAACATGTGTACAGTGTCAGTATCTGAGCTGGTGGTTGCACATGTCAGATCAAGTGACAGCATTTCTTCATCAGAGGTCTGGTGTAGCTCTTGCCCTTCACGGTGAGGCTGCACTGGCTGGCTAGCTGGTAGTTCTTCTATGTCTGAAACCATAAACGCAGAAGGGGAGGGTTGGGGTAAAGGGAAGTGGGTGTGAGGTGGAAGCAAGAGGTCCATGGTCACACCTCTGCAGCTTGCACCTCATGTCAGATAGCAGGATGAGGGTGAAGTGGGATTTGAGAAGGTGCATAAGACAGGAACATACCATCATTCTGAACGTTCGCAACACCAGACTCAACAGCCTCAGTCACTGCTGATCCTATAATGCAGAGTATCGTCTTCTCCAAAGTGTTGAGGAGACACAGTCATGCCTGTTCCCCCTCCGGTTCTCTGCTGCTCCTTGCAGTTATGTACAACCTTGTCCTGCAAGAGAGACGGAAGAATGTCAGTGAGTGTGTTGCAGTGAGTTTGGGTGATGTGCGTGCCGTAGCTGAATAGCTGGAAGTGTGTGGAAGCTGAGAGAGGTGGGTGTGTAGCATTGGTAAGTGTGTGAGGGTGAGGTGGAGCATCTGAATGTTGGACATCAGTCCTGATTGCTGAGTGTTGGGAGTGTGGTGCATTGAGCAGCGGAAGAGGTTGGTGGTGTGGTGGGTAGGAGGTGTCATTTGAAGCTGTATTCACTGTTGCATTCCTGACCACTTGTGTGAGGTCAACTTCTGTGGCACTGGACTCAGGACCTTGTGGCCAAACTCCAGGAATTCACCTCTGGGGTCATCTGCTCCCATTCCCTTAGCAGGGTATGACTTGAGGGCCTCCTGTGGAAACATGACCTCTCTCCTACTCTTTGACCACCTGGACTAAGGCCTCTAGCATTGCATCAGAGAACCTTGGAGCCTGCTCACTGGCCTGTTGCCCCAATGCCAGTCTTCCTTCTTACGAAGATATTCTAGACGGTTCCTGCAGCTGCTGTAGACCCAGTGCACCTCTTCTTTAAGAGGGAGAGGTTGTCTTTAAGAAGTGCAGGCTAGCTGTACATTGTGCCAGCCACTCATGCACCTGCATCCACTGCTGAGCATGCAGCCAGTCAGCAGCATGTTTCATACCATTGAGTTTTGAGCAGGTAGCACTAAATTTGCATGGGGTAATCAGGCATCGCAATCCCTGCATCCACTAAAGGGCCTAATTGAATGTTTCCTCCTTGATGTTTTCCCCTTTGCCTGCCATTATCCCATCATTTCTATCTACCGGCCTGACGTCACTTACAGCAGAAATCCTGAAAGGTGCGGTAACCAGCTTCTCATCCATTTTTCCACCTTTGGCCATCTCAGATCTGCTCAAAATAGGGTGGGAAGGGAGTGTCCCTTTGAGCCTAGCTCAAGGCAGCCGCTGAGGCAATTAATCAACCGAAGCCCCTTGACATCATACTGGCAGCACAACCTCAAAGTCTAGGTGCTAACTTTTATCCTTTAGGGAAAAAAAAGCACCAAGCTCCCTTAAAAGTAAGATGGACTTATTTCAGAAGTGCAATTTTAGAGACATAACAGTGAGTAATTCAATGATTTAGCCACCCTTCCTGCTGCTGCACACAAAGAGCACACTGGGGACTGATTTTTTTGCCTGCGGTGCGGGTCTCGGCGGAGGCACTGGAAGCAGGTGCCATTGCCATGTGAGAGAAATGTGGCTGGCTGACTGTGATCATGTGGCAGCCAGCCAATGAATGGCCTGGAGGTGTGGGGCCCAACCAATGCTCGAGCAGGGGCAGGCCACGAGGTGCCAATCTTGGTGTCATCTGATGCAGAGGGAGGTGCTGGCGCCATTTTCAGTCTGGCTCTGCATTCAGTCCTGCCTTGTAGATTGTGCTCCAATGCCCCTCTGCATCCTTGAAGATCGAATACCACCCCAAGCAACTCCCACCTTTGATTATTGCACACCACCTTAAGCAGCTCCCACTCTTAGATGCCTCCCATCGTTAGGTGGCAATGGCCTCCACTCTCTACTCTTCCCCTTCTTGCTAACAAGCACTCTCATAATGGCTGATTCCGGCTATAGATTCAAATGTTGGCATTCTTCATAAAAAATTAACTCCTTTTTAACCCAGCTAGTGTTGCTCTGATATATATTGATTCCCTTCTGATGAAGGGTCACTGATCTCAAACGCTAACTCTGCTTCTCTCTCCACAGATGCTGACAGACCTGCTGAGTATTTCCAGCATTTCTTGTTTTTATTATATATTATATTAATTCCCTGTTACTTTGATAGGTTTTTATCATGTGATAAATCTTGCAGACTCGTTTTATTTCCACTGACTTTTTCTGGAGCGTATCTGTCTCCAACAACACCCAACTTTATTATATTCTCTGTCATTATATTTGTAATGTAACATAACAAAATTGAAAGAATAACTTTGTAAATAGTGTTCCTCCCACACAATAATTTCTGTAATTCAAATTACCCAAATATGGTACTTTTAGCCACATGTACACTTGCTTCTGTGCAACTGAATCATGATTGCCTGTGACCAAATTCTAGGCCTCTAAATCTAAATCATCAGCTTCCTTGATTGAAGCTTTGCCTTACTGAAGTTATCAGGAGACCTCTCCAGAACAGTGTTATTCCTGTTCTGCATCAAATTTAACAATGCCTACAGTGATGGATGATAGCACTAAAGAATGAAACTACTTTTTATTTTTCCAAACTCCCTAAAGACGTAGAGTGATGTAAAATAAAATAATTGGCTCCAAATAGATGTTGTTGTGTTCCTAGAACACAACAATGAACAACTATACAGGGACTCATAAAAAAGGAGGGTAAAATGTTCTTGCCCACACTGGAGGAAATGGGCAGACTGTTAGACTCACTCTGATTACATCTAAAAAGAGTCAAATCAATGTTTTTAATCAATATTGGCATTGTCAATGAGGGAGTTGAACAGGTGTTTGGTTGTGACCTCTACAGGTTGTGTAAGTATGCAGTTGGTGGCTTGGCAATGAGAGTTGGCTTTGGAGTGGGTCAATTTAAACATGGTACTCCTGCAACTGCCAGGACACTATAAAGGACACCAGGACCACACTGGTGTCCAAGAACCAAACTCCAGAACAGAGATCAGAGCTCCAATATTGACAGGTTGGTGAGTGGGGGGTGAGGTGGTGAAATTTTTTACAAGAAACACAGAAGTCTTGGTTTCGCCACATACTGTAGAGATTTAACTGCACAATGTGCAGTTTTTTTTAAACAACCGAATCCCCTGCAGGAAGTCAACCTGATTGACAAGCTTGGCTTCCAGCTAGGTGGGGAGCACTTTGCAGCAGGCTGCAGCCCCAGGCATGGAACCTGCTACTGCTGGGAGGGGGTTCCAATCCCCACACGGGGGAATCTGATCTCGGGGGTGGGGGGCAATACCCAGCCCAGGTAGCAGTCTGATCCCGGGGTGGGGGAGGGAAGCGAGTCCTGTTCAAGGGACATTTTGTCTGGGGGGTGTGGTCTGATAAGGGGGCGGGAGGGTCAATGCCAGGGAGGAAGGTAAGCCTGAGGAATGAGGGGAGTACTCTGGTTCCTCCTAGCCCCCAAGCAGTGTCCTCACCTCCCTTCAGCTGCCAATTTCCTGAGGCCTTGGAAACCCAGCCATCCAGAGTTAAACCTGTAAGACAGGTTAAATCAGAGGTTTCCAGCGTTATTAAAATAAATAAATGAACAACCTGCCTCCTGGCAGCGGGTTGGCTGACTGCCGTTTATCCCGCCTCCATTAAGCCCAGAAGTGGGCGGATTGGGGGTCAGGTTTGACATGTTTAACATCTCCCCCGACCCCAACCTAGCCATTATTGGAGATTAAAGTTCACCAGAAAACAAACAGATTTCTATTAAACCTTCAACAAGCACCAGCGACACACATTGCCATTAAAATGGGGAAAGCAACACTCGGAGATCTTCAATCTCATTTTGAATGCTGCTCCCAGAACCCATGCACCACAGATATTGCAATGAAGTCAATGGAAATTACAATCGTGACACATATAAAACAGGCAGCCAATTCATTATCACCCATTTTATACTCTCACACAATGTCAAGATCTACCTCATGAAGTTCTTGTATTGGAACCTTTCTGTTTTCCTTCTGCTGCCTTGATGAGTTCATGCTGACCACTAAGTAATGTTGCGACAATAGTGTAATTTGAACGCTCTGCTGGGATATGCAGGACAATATATACAGGTGCGCAACTATTAATAAATAATCTACCTTTTAATGAGCATATCATTTTAAAAGGAAGAAGTATTTTTTAATATATCATTCATTGTAGATTGCAAGGTCAATCGAACACCAGAACACTGCAATATGGTGGAATTAAAGGGGCTATTGTAACTTATGTTCCATTGAAATGCATCATTGCTAGAGCATTTTCAAAATAAATTTTGGCAGTGACTAAATATACATGCATCTATTCAAAGTAACATATTGGTTCTGCATTGGGCTATATAGGCCCCTATTCCTGATCATTTACCAGCAAAGTTGGAATGTGTTAGTCTGTCAGGGCATCAATTCATCAACATCAATTAAGGAAAGGTATTTTGAGTGCTTTTGAGTCAATGCCCTTTTTAAAATTATGACCAAATATTGATTTAGAAAGCAAAAACACATCTGTTTCAAGCTTATCTCAAGATTTTAGGTAAAAGATAGCAGGCTAAAACCAGCAGATGTAATTATCAGCATTCACTCGACCCAAACACAAACTCTGCAGCCGCAGTAAATTACGTTTAGCACTGAACAGCTGGCCCCTTTTTCCTTCACACCTCAGGTTTACCATCATTAATATAACTGAACTCTATTCATCAGTCCACAGGAAGAGTTTTGTATGCAGAAAGCATATTCAGAATAACTACTGAAGTTACAGGGAACCGACAGAAGTTAGATAAGACTTTGGAAAGAAATGACTACATTATGATAAAATGGAAGGGGAAAAACATCATTATTTGAATCTAAGTGAAAACTTAAGGATGCGTTTTATTTTTGTGACAGGGGTCCCGGCAGCAGGCCAGAAAGCGGAGGGAGTGAGACCCCGCCTCAGCTTTCCATTAGACCCCTGAAGCTATTCCACCGTGGGCAGCTAATTGGCTGGCCGCCTTTGGGGATGTTGTCCCCATAAGGGACAAGCTGCCACTTCCAGAGCTGCTGACCAATTGGAGGGCCTGCAGCTCTGCAGTACCGGCAGTGTCACTGGGAGCAGTGCTGACAGCTGGTACCGCAGGAGGCCCTGCAGCACCAAAGAAGAAGGAGACCCTGGGACAGGTAAGTGGGGTGAGGGTTGCCAGGGCCATTCAGGCAGACCCCGGAGAGGGGCTGGGTGGAGAAGGTAGGGGTAAGGTAAGGGTTGGGGGTGCAGACAGGCTGCGATTGCTGCCATAGGGGCTCTCTGGGGGCCCTGGATTGCCCCCAAAGGAGGGACACACCCACCAGCCCTGCTAGGAGACTGGCACTTTCTTCCGGCAGCGATGGACCCCTCCGCCTCCCTCAAACCTGAGGTGGAGACGAGAAGTGGCCCATAAGTGATCATTAATTGGGCACATAAGAGGTTCAATTGGCCTGGGGCAGGAAGGCTATCTTCGGCCTTCCCTGCCCTGGACTAAATGGCAGGGGGCCCAAGCAATGTTGGGAATGGCGCCCCCTGTCATTTTGCTTGCCACCTCCCCGCCCCACCCCACAGCCTCCGTGCCTGCCTCCAAGGGCAGAATAAAATCCTGCCCTTAATGTACAAATGGATTGATAATTACTACAAGTAAAGTTCTTCCTTACACAGTATATAGTTCATTTAGAAGTTAAACTGATACCCATTTCCTTCCAAATCATTTACTGAACTGCTTTTATTAACGATAAGCTAGTGTGAGACCTGATCTTACAAATAATTAGTAGCATACGAAAAATGAATGACCTGTAGACTAAAAAGGCTATTGGCTATTCAATATAGTACAGCCGAGAAGTGAGGGATGTTTTAGTTGTTATGTTATCAACATCTTCCAGCAAGTTATCGTCTGTCATTCATTAGAAATGGCTTTATTGCCTTCTGTCAATTTTATTTATGAAATAAATTACAATGTCTATCAATTCATTATAGTGAAGCTCAAGAGCTTTATCCTTAGCATCAAATGCTTTTTTAATATTGCAACCCAAGTGTTCATGTATAATTACAGCATTAAAATACTTCATATTAATGAGGCATCGCAATTAAAATCAATTAGTATTACTTCCCACCCGAATAATGTTGCAAATAAAATCAGAAGCGGTCAGTTTATTCAGTGAATGACTGAGCCATGCAGACTAGCCAGGTCCCAAGTATGTTCATAAATCTGTGCCAAGTTACTTGATCTGGACTTGGGTGATATTAAAGTCTTTACAATTAGCTTCAGTGACTCAATATTAAGGAAGGGGGAAATCAGCCAGAAATTCCACTCCTGATTGTTATGTAGAAATCCCCACTGGAAGTGCATGTGTGCAGATTTTAGGAAAGGACAAGTTTGGGCTTGGCTGTGATGCCTCTGCAGTCAAATATCCTGCAAACAGAGGAAGTCAATACTCACATATTAGTCATGGGAACCAAACTTCAGTAAAACTTTCACTATCACTCTTTGCTATTCACTCTAAACAGCTTCCATCTTCACTTCCACAAGTCTAAGGGTGCAAACATGAGTGTATCTGGTGGACAAATGTTTTAGCCATCCATTGTCAGATCCAGCTGACCACATGAAGTTCTACCAGGCTATTGTCTCCTCTGTTAAAGCCACACACTTCTCTAGGATCATCTAGAACAGCACAGATAACCCCAGGCTCCTTTGCTGTACTTACAGTTGTTTCTTTAAGCCCCTCCTCACAACCTTCTATCCCAGAAAGCCAGGCAGTGAAGGATAGAACTGAAGCCAAATCTTTACATACTTTATAAGCTTTTATTTACAGAGATATATATTACAAACATACACTTCCTAACCCAACTACCAGTGTTTCAGTCTGCTCCTTCATATAGGAGCACAAGTGAATCCCCACTTCTTTCATAATTCAGACTATATATACCTGCTTGGAGAAAAAGTTAATGGACTCTTCACTTGACATTATCCAACTCCTCCCACCTCCTCCAAACTCATCTTATCCAAGGAACCTAACTTCAGCTGAAGATTCACAAAAATCCTGGAGAAACAGCGCAAGTAGCCGTTTACACTGTTTGTGTTGATCTTCTGCCAATTGATAGAGGGCCAAAAATATACAAGCACCTGACTTTGAAGCAAATGTGCATGTTCGAATCTTGTATGCATAGTTATTCCATTGTTGCTGACTCAATCCTGAAGTGTGAACAGATCAATTCAAAAACAAGAATTGGCATAAATACAAAGCTCATTGCAATAAAAGGGTCAATCAGCTTGCCCACAATTTCTGGTGACCAGGGAACAGAATGCTAAAAATACATTATGATACAAATGCAGAAATCCCAATTCATGCGTGTATAGCATATTTATCAAGTGAAACAAAAATAATAGAATTTAGCTGATGAACTATTTACTATTCTTTTAAGGAACATTCCGTCTTCTTACCTCATTAGATCCAGTTTCTATATCACCAGAGTATTTGCCTACAAAACACAGCAATGGGCACGTACTCCACCGTTCAACTGTAATCTCCACCTAAGGTTAATATAGTCTGTTTTAATTGCCATATTAAAAGTAATGTTTTAATTGTTTTTACTATTTTATGAATAAAATTAGGTAGAAACAAAATACTTACATAGCACAAAAAAGCTCTGGAGTATTGCATCCAGTTCTAGACACCAAACTTCAGGAAGGATGTGAGGGTCGTTGAGAGGGTGCAGAGGAGATTTACCAGAATGGTTCCAGGGATGGAGGATTTTAGTTACAAAGTTAGCCTGGAAAAGCTGAGTTTGGTCTCCTTAGAGTAAAAGAGATTGAGGGGAGATTTAATAGAAGTGTACAAGATTATGACAGGCTTAAAAAAGTTAGACAAAGAAAAACTGTTCTCATTAACAAATAGCACAAGGACTAGGGGACACAGATTGAAAGTTTGGGGCAAGTGATGTAGGGGGAATATTAGGAAGCACTTTTTTACGCTGCGGATGGTAATGACCTGAAACTCTCTGTCCACAAGGGTGGTGGAAGTGGAGACAATCAATGACTTCAAGTGAAAGTTGGATGGCCACCTGAGAGAAATAGACTGAAGGGCTACAGGGGTCGAGGTGGGGAGTGGGACTAACTGCATAACTCAGTGGAAAGCCAGCACAGACTTGATGGGCCGAATGGCCTCCTTCTGTGCCGTAAGAGTTTCTATGGCTCTATAAAAGCAGGATACTGCAGATCATAGAATCATAGAATGGTTACAGCATGAAAGGAGGCCATTCGGCCCATTGTACCGTTTACCCATAGCCCTGCAATTTTTTTCTCTTCAGATAATTATCCAATTCCCTTTTAAAAGCCACAATTAAATCTGCCTCCACCACACTCTCAGGCAGTGCATTCCAGATTCTAACCACTCCATGTGTAAAATAGTTTTTCCCCATGTTGCAGTTGCTTCTTTTGCCAATCACCTTAAATCAGTGTTCTCTGGTTCCCGATTCTTCCACCAATGGGAACAGTTTCTCCCTATCTATTCTGTCTAGACCCCTCAAATCTCCTCCTAATCTTCTATTCTCCAAGGAGAACACAGCCAGCATCTCCGACTTATCCATGTAGCTGAAGTTCCTCAGCCCTGGAACCATCCTTGCACCTTCACATGCTTCCTAAATTGTGGTTCCCAGAACTGGACACAGAACGCTAGTTGAGGCCAAACCAGTGTTTTATACAGGTTTATCATAAATTCCTTGATTTTGTAGTCTATGCCCCTATTTATAAAGCCCAGGATCCTGTATGCTTTATTAACCACTTTCTCAACCTGCCCTTTTTTTTTATTCATTCAGGGATGTGGGTGTCGCTGGCTAGGCCAGCATTTATTGCCCATCCCTAATTGCCCTTGAGAAGGTGGTGGTGAGCTGCCTTCTTGAACCGCTGCAGTCCATTTGGGGTAGGTATACCACAGTGCAGTTAGGAAGGGAGTTCCAGGATTTTGACCCAGCTACAGTGAAGGAACGGCGATATAGTTCCAAGTCAGGATGGTGTGTGACGTGGAGGGGAACTTGCAGGTGGTGGTGTTCCCATGCATTTGCTGCCCTTGTCCTTCTAGGTGGTAGAGGTTGCGGGTTTGGAAGGTGCTGTCTAAGGAGCCTTGGAGCATTGCTGCAGTGCACCTTGTAGATGGTACAAACTGCTGCCACTGTGCGTCGGTGGTGGAGGGAGTGAATGTTTGTAGATCGGGTGCCAATCAAGTGGGCTGCTTTGTCTTGGATGGTGTCGAGCTTCTTGAGTCTTGTTGGAGCTGCACCCATCCAGGCAATTGGAGAGTATTCCATCACACTCCTGACTTGTGCCTTGTAGATGGTGGACAGGCTTTGGGGAGTCAGGAGATGAGTTACTCAGTGCAGGATTCCTAGCCTCTGACCTGCTCTTGTAGCCACAGTATTTATATGGCTACTCCAGTTCAGTTTCCGGTCAATGGTAGCCCCTAGGATGTTGATAGTGGAGGATTCAGCGATGGTAATGCCATTGAATGTCAAGGGGAGATGGTTAGATTCTCTCTTGTTGGAGATGGTCATTGCCTGGCACTTGTGTGGCGCGAATCTTACTTGCCATTTATCAGCCCAAGCCTGGATATTGTCCAAGGACCCTCACATCCAGAACTGGAAGCAATACTCCAGTTGGGGCCTGACCAGTCCTTTATAAAGGTTCAGCATAACTTCCCTGATTTTGTACTCAATGCCTCTATTTATGAAGCCCAACATCCCATATGCTTTACTAATCACTTTCTCAATATGTCCTTTCACCTTCAAAGATTGATGCACATGCTCCACGCGATATCAAGAAACGGCTCAAGGCACTGGATACTGCAAAGGCTTTGGGGACCGGCAATAGTACTGGAGATTTGTGCTCCAGAACTTGCTGCACCCCAAGCCAAGCTGTTCCAGTACAGCTGCAGCACTGGCATCTACCAGACAATGTGGAAAATTGCCAAGGTATATCCTGTACACAAAAAACAGGACAAATCCAATCTGGTCAGTTACCGCCCCATCGGTCCAGTCTCGATCATCAGCAAAGTGATGGAAGGCGTCGTCGACAATGTTATCAAGCGGCACTTAGTTAGCAATAAACTGCTCATTGACGCTCGATTTGGTTTCTGCCAGGCCATTCAGCTCCTGACCTCATTACAGCCTTGGTCTAAACATGGACAAAGGCGCTGAATTCAAGAGAGTGATTGTCTTTGACATCAAAGCAGCATTTGACCGAGTACGACATCAAGGAGCCCGAGCAAAACTGGAGTCAATGAGAATCGGGGGGAAAACTCTCCACTGGTTGGAGTCATATCTAGCACAAAGGAAGATGGTTGTGGTTGTTGGAGGTCAATCATCTCAGTCCCAGGACATCACTGCAGGAGTTCCTCAGGGTAGTGTCCTAGGCCCAACCATCTTCAGCTGCTTCATCAATAACCTTCCCTCCATCATAAGGTCAGAAGTGGGAATGTTCACTGATGATTGCATTATGCTCAGCACCATTCGCGGCTCCTTGGGTACTGAAGCAGTCCGTGTCCATATAAAGCAAGGCCTGGATAACATTCAGGCTTGGGCTGATAAATGGAAAGTGTTACAACCGAGGAATGCACTGCTTCCACTTCTCCACAGGTCAGAACATATATTTAAATGTTTACCCAGTTACCGATGCGGTCAATCATAAATGCTACTCTTTATCCCAGAATAAAATCCAACCAGGTTTCTTTAATAAAAAACAAAATTATCAGTTTATCAAAGAAGACTTATCCAATAACAAAGCAAAGCATTAACACACAGATTGAAATATGAAAATTCCCTTTTAAAATTCCCAACACACACCCTCACACACACACTGAAAAAAACAGAAATTCTCTCCGCAGAGGTCTGTTACAAAAGAAAAAAAGAGAATACTATGGCCAAATACTCGCTATTTCTTGAAGAAAAAAAGAGAAGATATGGAAGAAAGTCAGTTGTCCCTTTTGGTCTGGGTTCCAGGTATAAGGAGATGGATCACTGGGATCTTTTCTAAAGGAGATCTTTTCAGGGGCCATTGAGAATTAATCTGGCAGGTTTTTCAGCTTTTCAGGAGAGATGCAGCTCCAGGGAATTTAGCTCTTCCATACTGGATCTTTGCAGGATTTCTTCAAAGAGGTAGAGAAAAAAGTGAGCAGGGTGGTTTCTTTTTCCTTGGCAGGCAAAACACCAATTGTCTTCAAAACAGTTCACACCCCAACTGACTTGAAAACAATATTCAAACTCCACAACAGAAAGTCAACCAATTGTCCTCCATTAATCTTGACATGTGGCTTCTCTGTAAACATCTTCCCCAGGTCACCAAGGTTTATGTCATTTACTGAGTTAAAGCACATGATTTCCAGCACAGGTTGTTTTCAAATAACATCTCAGTGTCCTTTCAGGGAACTGTCAACAACAAAGCAAAGTCCAGCATTTATGAAATCTTCAGCCTCCCAATGAATTCATCTCCACAATTTAAATATGAGTCCTCAAATAAAGCTTAACAAAAAATATAGAAGCATCTTCATAACAAAAATTCCATTTGCACCACAGAAGTGCCAGGCAATATCTACAACAAGATAGAATTTAACCATTTCCCCATCTCCCCTTGACATTCAATTGCATTACGATCGCTGAATCCCCCACTATCAACATTCCTGGGGGTTACCATTGACCAGAAATTGAACTGAAATAGCCATATAAATACCATGGCTACAAGAGCAGGTCAGAGGCTGGGAATCCTGTGGTGGATAACTCACCTCCTGACTCCCCAATACCTGTCCACCATCTATGAGGCACTAGTCAGGAGTGTGATGGAATACTTGGAACACTTGCCTGGATGAGTGCAGCTCCAACAACACTCAAGAAGCTTAACATCATCCAGGACAAAGCAGCCCGCTTGATTTACACCCCATCCAGCACCTTCAACATTCACTCCCTCCACCACTGACACACATTGGCAGCACTGTGTACCATCTACAAGATGGATTGAAGCAACTCACCATGCCTCCTTCAACACAACCTTCCAAACCTGTGACCTCTACCACCTAGAAGGACAAGGGCAGCAGTTGCATGCGAACACCACCACCTGCAAGTTCCCCTCCGAGCCACGCACCATCATGACTTGGAACTACATCGCCGTTCCTTCATTGTCGCTGGGTCAAAATCCTGGAACTCCCTTCTGAACAGCACTGTGGGTGTACCTACCCCAAATGGACTGCAGTGGTTCAAGAAGGCCACCACCTTCTCAAGGGCAATTAGGGATGGATAATAAATGTTGTCCTAGCCAGCAGTGCCCACATCCCATGAATGAATAAAAAAAATTATTTTCAACCAAACTTTCAGTTACATCTCCTATCTCTACTTCCATGGCTTGATGTCTGTTTATTTACCTATTTTATTATCTATCTTCTATAAAGCACACTTGGGCATTTTCTACATTAAAGATACTATATAAATGCAAATTGTTAATGTTGAAAATCACAATTGTCATCCTTGCATTAGGCGTCTAGGATAGGATGGGGTGGAAGGGAATGATTGGATGTAAACAGAAGACAATCAGTACCTGGCATATGACAAGCAAATAATTCCATCCTTTTCCTCACAGTGCAGGCATCATCTCTATTTGGAAACAGTCCAGTCATATTCATATAATGATCACCTGCAGTGATTTGTATCTTCTTCACACACCTTGGGCTGGATTTTAAGAGTCCGCCACTGATCACGGCGGTGAGCTCAAAAAATGGTGGCCCACCTGTGCGGCCCACACGCCAAAGAGCCGCCACAATCTTCCACGTGGCGGCTCATTTAAATAGCTGGGGCGGCCTATCCCCCCAGTCATGTGGAGGGGGTGGGCTGTCCGTCCCCAGCAATGGCGTCAGCTGCCTGTGCGCAGGCGCTGGCACCATTTTTAAAGGGCAACCAGCCCTGCCGGCTCATTTTAATTTTTAAAGAAGTATGCCTCCAAAAATTATACCATAAATTTCTAACCCCCACCTTCCCACCTCCCAATAATATTTACATTAATTATTTTCCCTTCCCCCCCAAACACTTCCTTTTTAAAGTGACTTTCCCCCCCCTACAAGATTGCACAAAGTTTAGAGTTCACTCCTTCCCATCATCCCCTATACCCATTATGTTTATTTGACCCCATCTCCTTCCCCCTCAGAAAATCTTACCTGCTGCCACTCTCCCCACCAGTGTCATGCCGCCTTTCCCCGGACGAGGAATTGAAGGCGTGGGAGTGCCGGCCGCCACGCCGAAGATCACACAGGCCCGGAAGATTGTAGGTAAGTCCATTTAAATATATTAATTTTATTAATTTTAATATTTAAATTTAGATTCCATTGCCCAGTGGTGGAGGGGCCACCGTGGAGCCTCGCCGCCACCAGGAGGATCAGTCCGGGCCCTCCCGGTGTCGAGATCCGTGGTAGGTCTCTTCTGGAACCATCTTCAGACTCCCCCGGCCATGGATCACGATGCTGGGGGGGTGGGGGAGGGGCAACAAGATCCAGCCCCTCGTACCCCACCAGAGAACAGATAAAATGGTGCTCATGTGCAAAACAGGCCCACAATGACCAAACATTGGGCATGCAAAGGCAACCCTTCAGATACTTGTATTGCATTGGAAAAGAGGCATTGCACTATGCCCCAATGAAGGTGGCCAAAACTATAATGCTGTGCCATACACTGCCTGATATTGCCATACACGGAGGCCTCATCATGGATTTGGATGAGGAATAGCACGACTAGTCACTGCAGTCAAGACCTTAGGAACAGAGGCTCTCACCGTCCTGAGCATCTGCTCAGCTTTGCAGTGGAAAGTCACTACAATTTTCTACTGCATGCTAATTGTTTTAACTATTTACATAGGGTAAATTTTCATGTCCCTTCCAATACTTTGTCCCAGTGTCAGACAGAGCATCACACATCCTGCTCTTATCTGCTAAAACTGCTCACTATTCCAAGGTCATTCTGGAATGCAAAGATAACCCCCAGCTTCCTAACTCGATTGCAGTCTTTTTAAACTCCTCTCCCCTGTCTCCTCCATCTATACCTCCAACAAGTGCAAGGAACTCATGGACTTCTTTGTCACTAAGATTAAGACCATGCTATCAGCTGCCTCTGCCACTTCTCTTCCTCCCCCAGTCCACTGGACCAAATTTCCTCTAAGGCCCCCCACTCTCACCACCCCCCCACCACCACCACCCCCCCCCCCCCCCCCGGCCCCACCATCCTAGCCCTGAAGTTGCAACATTCTCTAGTTACTCTCCAATCTCCCCTCATGCCCTCTCTGAGATCATCTTATCCACAAGACCCACTGCTGTTCCCTTGACTCTTATCCCACTAAAGTGCTGACCACCCAACTTCCCTTCCTGGCTCCCATGTTAACTGATATCGTTAACGGTTCTCTCTCCTCAGGTACTGTCCCCCACTTCTTCAAATCTGCTGTCATCACTTCTCTCCTCAAAAATAATTCCTTGAGTCCTGTGTCCTTGCAAACTATCATTCCTCTCCAAAGTCCTTGAAGGTGTTGTCGATTGCCCAAGTGCATGTCCATCTTTCCCAGAACTCCACTTTTGAATCCCCCCTACCAGTCAAGTTTCCAGCTGACCACAGTACTGAAGCCATTCTTATCAAAGTCACAAGTGACATCCTTTGTAATTGTGACAAAGGCAACCTATCCTGTTTTATCCTTCTTGACCTGTCTGTGGCCTTTAACATGTTTGTCTGAACCATCCTCCTCCAAAGCCTCTCCACTGTCCTAAGTAGGGACTGTGCCAGGTTTCATTCTTATCTATTTATTTGTAGTCAAAGAATCACCTGCAATGGCTTCTGTTCTGCTCCAAAACCATTACCTCCAATGTCCCTCAAGGATCTATCCTAATTCTCATCAACTGCTGCCCCTCGTCAACATCATCCAAAAACACAGTGTCAATTTCCATATGTATGCTGACGACACCCAGATCTACCTCACCACCACCTCTTCACCCCTCCGCTGTCTCTAATTTTTCAGACTGCTTGTCTAACATCCAGTAATGGATGAGCAAAAATTACCTCCAACTAAATATTGGGAAGACCAAAGCCTTTGGCATCAATGCCCACCACAAATTCCATTCCCTAGCTACCAATTTCATCCCTCTCCCTGGTAACTGTCTGAGGCTAAACCAGACCATTTGCAAACTTGGTGTCATATTTGACCCCGAGATAAGCTTCCGATCGCATATCACTAAGCACTGCCAATTTCCACCTCCATAACATTGCCCAACTCCTCCCCTGCTTCAGCTATTTACTGAGGTTACTGTGGTTACATTACTTTCTGAAGCACAGCCTGCAGCTACTTGTGCAATATAATGTGGCAGCTCAGCACATTACTCTTACTCAACTGCTGCTGTGCATCCTTTATGAGAGATGCTCCTACTTCTGCTTCCATAGATAACATTAGACAGTTGCAAGTATGCAAAATAAGACTGCAGTGTAATCATCTTTCTTTTAAATTGTTTTCAGGTGAACATTGCTGGTCACTTTTATTGCATACCTCCAGTTTCCCTGAGAAAGTGAGGGTGGGCCTACTCCTTGAACCAGTGTAGTCCTTGTAGTGATGCTGCTCTCACAATGGTATTAGATAGGGAATTCCAGAACATTAACCAAGTGATGATGAAGGTACCGCATTTTTTTTAATTGTTTCATTTGTTGCCCATCCCTAATTACCCTTGACAACTGAGTGGCTTGCTAGACCATTTCACAGGGAAGTTAAGAGTCAACCACATTGTTGTGGGTCTGGGGTCACATGTAGGCCAGACCAGGTAAGGACAGCAGATTTCCTTCCCGAAAGGACATTAGTAAACCAGATGGGTTTTTATGACAATCGATGATAGTTTCATGGCACCATTACTGAGACTAACTTTGGATTCCAGATTTTTAATATTTAATTGAATCTAAATTGCACCAGCTGCCATGGTGGGATTTGAACTGTGTCCCCAGGGCATTAGCCTGGGCCTCTGGATTACTAGTTCAGTGACATTGCCACCATGCCACCTTCTCCCCTGTAATGTGATATGGAGAGCAGCTTGTTGCTCTTGTCATTCTCGTTGGTAGAGATCACAGGGGAGGGAGGTACAATCAAAGTAATCTTCTCCATCTCTTGCACTGCTGAGGTATGGATGCAAGTAACTACTTAATATGGTTCATGGGTCTTAACATTCTCCATTAGATAAGCAGCTCACTAAGGTCTGTATCTTGAGATGACTCAGGAAGTATTCAGCACAGTGGATTTTTATCTTGTATTTGCAGCCCCCTCAGCAGCTTTCACCTTTGTTCAAGCTTCAGGAGCAGTGACTCTAGCTTCATTTTGTGCTGCCTCATTTGCAATAGTAAAAGATAAAGTTTCTCTATCCAGATTGTTGCTTGATCTAAGTGGAGCGATGACAGCTGGTCGATATTGAACGGTTCTCTGTGCCTTGGGCACTAAACAGTTGATTCTCCATTTGGGTGTTGTTTTTTCATTGCACAACCTATGGCACACTTGTTTTTGGACATATTGATATAATGTGCTACAAAGCACAGAATACACAATTAGTATACTGCATGCCAGGTGTTCTTTGTGGCCTTCCAATCTCCTAAAGATAAATCCTTTCCACTTAATTATGCTTTTCATTGTTCATTTGCTATTGAAGGGTTCCCCTAGAAAGGTTCATGCCCCATTCCACTTCTTGTCTCCTGTTCTCTGCGGGTTCAGCCTTTACACATAACAGCAGAATGAATTAGGACAGTCTAGTTCACCAACTGGCATTTTATTCATTCATTCAGCTGTGTGATTTGAATTCATTTCCCTGATATGTTTTTATATTAAGGCAGGATCTTTTTCTTGCTTTACTTTCATCCTTTTTATCAAATCGTGATACTACTTCTTCTTTTCACCTCCAGCCAACCTTCCATAATGGCCAACCCCAAGTTGACCACATTTGGCACACATTGCAACATGCTGTGTGTGTGCTGAATTTTGTAGAAAGGTTCATCATATTCGAAGATGTGGCCTGAGAGGACCTCCATGCCCCAGTTAGTGAAACGCAATTTCTTAAATTTTCACGGTGGCATTTTTCACACACTCCACAAATGGATGAACAAAATGTTCTACATTTCCACGAATAAAGTGGTGAATGAAGTGTTATCACAGAGGTGCTATTATAAGCTGACTTTCCTTTGTTCTCACTAACAAGAATGGACAATAAGATCCAACACACCCACCACTTGGTTTGGTCATCATTCAGTTCCACAAAATAAACCATTTTAACCTTTCTCATAATATAGCCCCTATTTATTCAAACTGCAAAAAAAAAACTAATTAAACAATTGAATGCACAATGAGAATGCACAATGTATATTCCTGAACTAATAATTACTTTCCTAAATTATTCATTCCCTATTATGTGCAGAAACAGTAAACAAAAAGATGACATTTTGCATTGCATTTCCTTCTGATCCTTTCTGCAGTAGAATTCATTGACCTGAATACCAAGAACAACAAAAAATAACTAACTGCTGGTGATCTTCCTCATTAAACTTAATAAGTTAATCCAGCTCATGGATGGAAAACTTCGAAGCATCTGTCTTCCAAACCTAAATTCCCATTATGCTCTCCCGGTGGGCAAAACTTTTTGCCAGGAATGCAAATTCATAAAACTACTTTGTAATCAATTTCTAGAAAATACAACAACAACAATTGCATCTATATAGTGCCATTAACTAGTAAGGTGTCCCAATTATCAAAAATAATGTGACACAAATAAAGAGATGTTAGGACTGGTGACCAAAAGCTTGGCCAAAGAGTTAGGTCTTAAAGGAAAAAAGAGGTAGAAAGGTTTAGGGAGGGAATTCCAGAGCTTAGGACCTAGCCAGCTGAAAGCACAGCCATCAATGGTGGGTCAATAAAACTGGGGATGCACAAGAGGCCATAATTGGAAACGTGCAGAGACCTTGGAATGTTTCCTTTCCCTTTTACCCATGCTGACTAATCTGTTGTGCATTTCTGACTACTTTCTATTATATTTCAAATTTCTGACATTTGCAGGTTTTTTCTCTTTCTACCCCTCAGATACATTAGTCTAATAATATGAGTAGATAATTACTTCACATTTTTCTGGCTCTTGAAGTAATTTTTTTCTCACTTCTGTCTTTAATATTGTCTATTCTGTCCTCAAACCAGCTTTCCAATCCTATTTCTCTATTGAATGGATTAGATTCTTCAGCCATGCTGTCTTGTCACATGGGTAAACCTACAATAGCTATTGGACTGCCTGGTCGCATCCTGTGTGGATCATACCATGCATAATATATTCACATGCCAAGTGTCTTGACTTGTGCCAGTTGCAATAGAGAAATGATTTCCTTCGGGTGAAGGTTGTGCTTACATAACTACAAACTGACAAAATTCATTCAACCGAGGCTAGAGAATTTGAGTGGCAGACAGTCCTGGGACTTGGGCTCACAGCCTCATGGTTGGTAGTTCAGTCAAGTTTTCAAGTGCTTGTGCTACTTACTAATTAGCAAAATTAAATCTGTTTACCATGATTTCATAAGCATAATCTTCATTCAGATGTAAACAATCACAATTACCATTTCTTTTGCACAGAAAAGACTGAATCTGTCATTCACAAACCTGCTCATGCATTTAGATAAAGTTCTTTCACAATGATTAACCTGTTAAATCATGATTTACCTGTTAAACTTGGCCAATACATTTAACACTGTCCTCCTCACTTCTACATCATGACTTCTCCAAAAACCCAATGATTTTGTTTTGGACATCAAGGTATATTTAACTGTGCACAATCAGGTTCTAAAAGCATTTGTGGTAACAAAACAAGCTGAAACACTGCAGCTATACTGAGATATAAGCAGAAGCTACAGACATCTCAGGCCCTGCAGCAGTATTCTGGTCTCTCAGACAGAGGAACTACCTGAATCCATCCAAGTAAACAAGCAATTTTAAAAAAGTCATTTCAATGCGTCACCTGAGACAAAGTGTTAACATTTGAAATCTGTCAACTTGTACATTCTTTTTCTAATTATCCCTGTTTCCATTTTCTGGCAGCTGAACCATGCTTTTCAGTAATTTATTTAGCATCTAGCTGCTTCTGCTATTACATAGAATACAGCACACAAACAGGCCATTCAGCCCAACTGATCTACACTGGTCTTTATACACCACAGGTTCACTCCCACTCTAATGAATTCTACCCATCCTGCCCCGACATTCCTCTATCCCATTTTCCCTCATATATGTATCAAACCTCCGCTTAAATGTGTCAATGTTATCTGCTGCATCCTCTCTATGTGACAGTGAGGTCCACATTTTCATGACTCTAAAGAAATTCCTTCTAAATTATTTAGTTGATCCATTACTGGATATTTTATATTTATGTCCCCTTGTACTGGACTCACACACAAATGGAAACAGCTTCTCCACATTTACCCGATTGAACTCCTTCATGATTCATAAGAAAATAAGAACTTAAGAACATAAGAAATAGGAGGAGGAGTAGGCCATTCGGTCTCTCGGGCCTGTTCTGCCATTTAAAAAGATCATGGCTGATCTGATTGTGGCCTTAGCTCCACTTTCCTGCCTAGCCCCCATAACCCTGGACTCTCTTGTAGATCAAAAATCTGTCTAACTCAGTGTCAAGCTCAGAAGGAGCCGTGACGAAATAAATAACGAATGGAAGGAATTATGAAATAAAAGTCAACTGTTGAACTGAACCACAAGAACATGGGCACATTTGACCCCAGACAAAATGGAGCAGAGGTCAGGTGACCACTCCTGTACTGTCAGCAAATAAGCCTCTCTGCAAAGATGAAACTCACTAACTTCACCTGAATTAGCTCTGGGGAGAATCCATTGAAATTGAAAGGGGCCCAATATATTTTGATGACTCCAATCTACAGGAATGAAATAACAAGCGTTCTGTAGACAGACTGACTCCACAGCCCAAATCAAGATGAATAGGTGTGAAATAATACCATTGTAACATAATGGTCCCCAATAGATAGCAATGGTTTCCATATCCTGGACCATTGTGTAGTCACACTAGGGAGAGGGCCCTGTGACAGCTGACAGAGACTCAAATGTGATGGATTTTTACATTAAAAGGTATCCCTCTGGAGAAAGATGGGAGATCAAGCAAAGACCACAGAAAGCCAGTTCCAGCCAAAGGTTGTGAGATTGGTCCAGCTAAGGTAGAAGCCCTGCTATTGATACTACTACTTTCTGCAACAGAGAACATAAAGGTGACCACCGCCTCTGGACTGACGTTTTAACAACCAGAAAACAGCGCATGAGCAAGTTCATGACTGCAAATATCCAGGCCTGCACCTTTGAAAAGATTTTCCTCCTTGGAAGATTCAACAGGTTTCTGTGAACCACAAACACTTGAGACTTTAATTGCATCTTACCCTTTCCCTTCTATCTATCTATCTTTATGTATGCATGTGTATGTGAATGCATGAGTGGGTGAAGGTTGCAAAAAAATTCAGCTTTTGCTGTTTAAATAAAAATGAAATCACCTTTTTTAAACCTACGAGAGAACCTGTCATTTGTCTGTTTATTTGACCCTAAGAAACACTCAGGGACTAACAACACCATTTGTAACAAAACACTATCTGCAGTCAGTTGGGACGTGAAAAGTGGAAGTCCCCCACACCACTTACCAGCTGTCTGTAATATTAGCCTTGAATATATTCATGACCCAGCCTCAACTGTTCTCTGGGGAAGAGAATTCCAAAGATTAATGACCTACTGAGAAAAGAATCCTCTTTTTCTCCATCTTAAAAGGGAGATCCCTTATTCTGAAACTGTTCCCTAGTTTTACATACCTCCACGAAGAGCAATATCCTCTCAGAATCTACCCTGTCAAGCCCCCTCAGAATCTTATATGTTTCATGAATCATATATGCATGTTACAGCCTCAAAGAACTCTAATTAATTTGTCAAACATGATTTCTCTTTCATAAAACTATGTTGACTCTGGTTGATTGCATTATTATTTTCTAAATGTTCTGTTACTACTTCCTTAGTAATGGATTCAAGCATTTTCCCAATGACACATGTTAGGCTAACTGGCCCTCAATTTCCTGCTTTCTGTGCCAATCCCCCCACCCCCACCCCTCTCCCCCACCCCATTATTGAACAGAGGTGTTATATTTGCAGTTTTCCAATCCGCTGGGACATTTCCAGAATCTAGGGAATTTTGGACGATTACAACCAGTGCATCCACTATCTCTGCTGCCACTTCTTTTAAGACCATAGGATGCAAGTCATCAGGTCCAGGGGACTTGTTAGCCTTTGTCCCATTAGTTTTCCTCTAACGATAGTGATTTTTTTAGGTTCCTCCCTCCCTTTTGCCTCTTGATTTTCTGCTCTTCTTGGGATATTTATATGTCTTCTTCCATGAAAACAAATAAAAAATACTTGTTCAAAGTCTCTGCCATTTCCTTGTTATCATTATTAATTCTCTAGTTTCATTCTCTAAGTGACCAACATATACTTTGACTACTCTCTTCCATTCTATATATCTGCAGAAGCTTTTACTGTATGTTTTTATATTTCTTGCTAGTTTACTCTCACACTCTAATGTCTCACTCTTTATTATTCTAAAGACTTCTATCAGGTCTTCTCTTAGTCTTCCCTTTCCAACAACAAAAAATTATATTTATATAGTGCCTTTAAAGTAATGAAATGTTCCAAGGCTGTTCACAGGTGCGTTATAAAGCAAAATTTGACTCCGAGCCACATAAAACAATATTAGTGCAGAAAGAGGTTGGTTTTAAGTAGATTCTTAAAGGAAGAAAGAGAGGTAGAAAGGTGGAGAAGTTTAGGGAGGGAATTCCAGAGCTTCAGGCCTTGGCAGTTGAAGGCACAGCCACCAATGGTGAAGCGATTAAAATCGGGGATGCTCAAGAGGCTGGAATTAAATGAGTGCAGATACCTTGGATGGTTGTGAGGCTGGAGGAGATTTATTTCAAATTCATTTCATGGGATTTGGACGTCACTGGCAAGGCCAGCATTTGTTGCCCATCCCTAATTGCCCTTGAACTGAGTGGCTTGCTAGGCTGTTTCAGAGGGCAATTAAGAGTCAACCACATTGCTGTGGTTCTGGAGTGCATGTAGGCCAGCCCAGATAAGGATGGCAGATTTTCTCCCCTAAAAGACAATAATGAACCAGATAGGTTTTTACGACAAGGGATGATAGTTTCATGACAATGTTACTGAAACTAGCTTTCAATTCCTGATTTTTACTAATTAATTGAATTTAAGTTCCATCAGCTGCTGTGATGGAATTTGAACCCATGTTCCCAGGGATTAGCCTGGGCCTCTGAATGACAAGCTCGGTGACATTACCACTATGCCACCTTCTCCCCCTACATTACAGAGCTGGGGAGAGGTTAGGCCATGAAGGGACTTAAAAGCAGCCTCAGCCCTTAATCTTTCCTGATATTTGCATCCTCTTAATTCTGGTCACATCTTTATAAATCTTTCCTGCATGTTATCAAGTGTTTCAGTAACCTTTTTTTGTAATGTGGAGACACAGAACAGCACATGGTACTCAAGTGTGATCTAAGCTAGATTCTACATACGAAGGTATGAAGGGAGAACTGGCTAAGGTTAATTGGGTAAATAGAGCGGAAGGTATGGCGGTAAATGAACAGTGGGAAACATTTAAAGAAACAATTCAAAGGGTTCAATAAAAATGCATGCAGTTCAAAAACAAAAACACGGCAAGAAAGACCTATCCGTGGCTCACTCAGGAAATTAAGGAGAGTATTAGACTAAAAGAAGAGGCTTACAATGTTGCAACAAATAGAAGCAAATCTGAGGATTGGGAGTGTTTTAGAAACAGCAAAGGGTCACCAAAAAGTTGATAAAAAGAGAAAAAATAGAATGAGAGTAAACTAGCCAGCAATATAAAAACAGATTGTAAGAGTTTTTATAAGTACATAAAAAGGAAGAGAGTAGCTAAGGTAGACATTGGTCCCTTAGAGGCAGAGACAGGAGAAATCACAATGGGGAATGAGGAAATGCCAGAGGCATTGAACAAATATTTTGTGCCTGTCTTCACAGTAGAAGACACAAGTTCCATACCAGAAATAGGCAATAACCTAGGAGCTAAAAAGAGTGAGGAAATTAAGGATATTGATATCAGCCAAGAAAAAGTATTGGAAAGACTTGAGGGACTAAAATCTGACAAGTCCCTGGGACCAGATGGCCTACATCCTAGGGTTCTAAAAGAGATAGATGCAGAGATAGTGGATGCACTGGCTATGATTTTCCAGAATTCCTTAGATTCAGGAATGGTTCCGTCAGACTGGAAGTTGGCAAATGTTACACGGCTTTTCAAGAAAGGAGGTAGAGAGAAAACAGGGAACTAAGGGCCAGTTAGCCTAATATCAGTTGTTGGGAAGATGCTGGAAACTGTTTAGTAAATACTGAAAAGCACAGTATGATTATAACAAGCCAGCATGGTTTTACTAAAGGGAGATCCTGTTTGATAAATGTATTAGAATTTTTTGAGCATGTAACTAGTAGCGTAGATAAAGGGGAACCAGTAGATGCAGTATACCTGGATTTTCAAAAGACATTCAATAAGGTGCCACATAAAAGATTAATAGGCAAGATAGGGTTCATGATGTTGGGGGTAATATATTAGCGTGGATAGAGGACTGGTTAACAGACAGTAAGCAGAGAATAGGCATAAATGGGGCATTTTCAAGTTGGCAGGCAATGAATAGTAAGGTGCCACAAGCATCAGTGCTGGAGCCTCAGCTATTTACAACCTATATTAATGACTTGGACAGAGAGTAATGTATCTAAGTTTGCTGATGATACAAAGCTCGGTAGAAAGGTAAGCTGCTGGGAGGATGTAGAGAGGCTGCAAAGAGATATAGACAGGTTAAGTGAGTGGGCAACAAGATGGCAAATGGAGTATAATGTAGGGAGGTGGGAAGTTATTCACTTTGATCGTAAAAATAGAAAAGCAGAATATTTTTTAAAAGGTGTGAAACTGGTAAGTGTTGATGTTCAGAGAGATTTGGGGGTACTCGTACAAGGAAGGCACAAAGGTAACATGCAGGTGCAGCAGTCTATAACAAAGGCAAATGGCATGTTGGCCTTTATTGCAAGGGGATTGGAGTACAGGAATAAAGAAGCCTTACTAAAAGTTTACAGGGTTTTGGTGAGACGGCACCTGGAATACTATGTCTCCACATTTAAGAAAGGATATACTTGCACTGGAGGCAGTGCAGTGAAGATTTACTAAATTGGTCCCTGGGATGAAGGGGTTGTCCAACGATGAGAGGCTGAGTAAATTGGGCCTATATTCTCTGAAGTTTAGAAGAATGAGAGGCGATCTAATTGAGACATACAAGATTCTGAAAGGGCTTGATGGGGTAGAAGCTTAGAGATTGTTTCCACTGGTCAGGGAATCTAGAACACGGGGACACAGTCTCAGGCTAAGGGGTCAATCATTCAGGACTAAGATGAGGAGAAATTACTACACTCAAAGGGTTGTTACTTTTTGGAATGCTCCATCGTTGAATACATTTAAGGCTAGGATAGAGGATATTTGGTCTCGCAGAAAATCAGGCAATATGGGGAGCGGGCAGGAAAGTGCAATGAAGCCGAAGATCAGCCATGATCGTATTGAATGGCGGAGCAAGCTCGATGGGCCACATGGTCTACTTCTGCAATAAAATAAAAGCAAAATACTGACTGCAGATGCTGGAAATCTGAAATAAAAACAAGAAATGCTGGAAATATTCAGCAGGTCTGGCAGCATCTGTGGAGAGAGAAGCAGAGTTAACGTTTCAGGTCAGTGACCCTTCATCAGAACTGACAAATATTAGAAATGTAAAAGGTTTTAAGCAAGTAAAGCAGGGGGTGGGGCAAGAGATAACAAAAGAGGTGTTGATAGGACAAGGTCACAGAGAATAACTGACTAGAAGGTCATGGAACAAAGGCAAATGGTATGTTAATGGTGTGCTCAAAGACAAAGTGTTAGTACTTGGAAGGGAACACCACCACCTGCAAGTTCTCCTCCAAGTCACACACCATCCTGACTTGGAACTATATCGCCATTCTTTCACTGTCACTGGGTCAAAATCCTGGAACTCCCTTCCTAACAGCACTGTACCTACCCCAAATGGACTGCAGCGGTTCAAGAAAGCAGCTCACCACCACCTTCTCAATGGCAATTAGGGATGGGAAATAAATGCTGGCCTGGCCAGCGTCGCCCACATCCCATGAATGAATTAAAAAAACACGAGAGGGTGTGAATTGACTGTAAAGCACAAAGCCCTCCAAGCACTCATATTAAAAAAAATTTTAAAAAACAGAAACAGTGGGTAGACACAGTAGAAACAAGCTAACCAAACTAAGAAAAACTAGAATAAAATAACCAAATAAAAAGGAAAAAAATAACTAAATGTAAAAGGGGGGCCCCTCATGCTCTGAAATTATTGAATTCAATGTTCAGTCTGGCAGGCTGTAGCGTGCTTAATCGGTAAATGAGATGCTGTTCCTTGAGCTTGTTGATGTTCGCTGGAACACTGCAGCAATCCCAGGACAGCTTCCTGTCCTGTCCTACCCAGTGTTTCTGTGTTTTTAAAAAAAATTTAATGTTTGTGTTTGGAGTGCTTTGTGCTTTACAGTCAATTCACGCCCTCTCCGTACTAACGCTCTGTCCTGAGACCTGAAACTCTGCTTCTCTCTCCACAGATGCTGCCAGACCTACTGAGTATTTGCAGCATTTCTTGTTATTATTACGGTCTACTTCTGCTCCTATTTCTTGCGTTCTTGTGTTAGCATTGCCTCGCTGCTTTTGTATTCTAATCTTCCAGAAATAAACCGCCATACTTTGCACTCTTTATAGCCTTATCAACTTGTGTTGCTAATTTTAGTGATTATTCCCAGATCTCTTTGCTCTTCTAACAAACGTAATTTCTTACCTTCCAGGATATAACTGGTCTCCTTGTTCCTCCTACCAAAATGAATCACCTCACATTTCACTACAGTGAATTTTATTTTCCATTTAACTACCCACTCTGCAAACCTATTTTGCTGTATTTAGTGCAATCTTCCACATTATTATCTGTACCCCCAATTTGTTTTCATCTGTAAATTTCAATGCTATAACTCCAATTCCTGAGTCTAAATCATTTATATATATGGTAAACTGTGGAACTAGCATTGAGCCGTTGAGGACATTGCTTTCTACTTTCCACCAAACTGAAACATTTCCTTTAACTCCTACCCTTTCTTTTCTGTTTTGTAGCCATCTTTCAATCTTTTCTGTTACCTGACTCCTGACTCCACAGGCCTTATGATGTCATGAATCTCTTATGTGGCACCTTATTGAAGCCCCTCTGACAGTTCATGTATACCACATCCACTATATTGCCCTTGTCTACTGTTTCTGTTAATTCTTTAAATAATTTAAACGTGGCCTTCCTTTCATAAATTGTTGCTGATATAGTTATATCCTTTTGGCCTCCTTGTCTCGAGAGACAATGGGTAAGTGCCTAGAGGTGGTCAGTGGTTTATGGAGCAGCGCCTGGAGTGGCTATAAAAGCCAATTCTAGAGTGACAGAGTCTTCCACAGGCACTGCAGGTAAAGTTGATTGTCGGGCTGTTACACAGTTGGCGCTCTCCTTACACTGCTGTCTCTTTTCCTGCCAACTGCTAAGTCTCTTCGACTCGCCTCTCTTCAGCCCCGCCTTTATAGCTGTCTGCCAGCTCTGGCGATCGCTGGCAACTGGCTCCCACGACTTGTGGTCAATGTCACAAGACTTCATGTCGCATTTGCAAACGTCTTTAAAGTGGAGACATGGACGGCCGGTGGGTCTGATACCAGTGACGAGCTCGCTGTACAATACATCCTTGGGGATCCTGCCATGTTACATGCGGCTCACATGGCCAAGCCAGCTCAAGCGCCGCCAGCTCAGTAGGGTGTACATGCTGGGGATGTTGGCTGCCTCGAGGACTTCTGCATTGGAAATACGATCCTGCCACCTGATGCCAAGGATTCTCCAGAGACAGCGAAGATGGAATGCGTTGAGACGTCGCTCTTGACTGACATACATTGTCCGGGCCTCGCTGCTGTACAGCATGGTATTGAGGACACAGGCTTGAAACACTCTGACTTTTGTGTTCCATGTCAGTGCACCATTTTCCCACACCCTCTTGGCCAGTCTGGACATAGCAGCAGACGCCTTTCCCATGCGCTTGTTGATTTCTGCATCGAGAGATAGGTTGCTGGTAATGGTTGAGCCCAGGTAAGTGAACTCTTGAACCACTTCCAGAGTGTGGTCGCCGATATTTATGGATGGAGCATTTCTGACGTCCTGTCCCATGATGCTCGTTTTCCTGAAACTGATGGTTAAGCCAAATTCGTTGCAGGCAGCTGCAAGACTGTTGATGAGTCTCTGCAGACATTCTTCCGTATAGGATGTTAATGCAGCATCGTCAGCAAAGAGGAGTTCTCTGATGAGGGCTTTCCGTACTTTGGTCTTCGCTCTAAGAGGGGTAAGGTTGAACAATGTACCATCTGATGTTTTGTGGAGGAAAATTCCTTCTTCTGAAGACTTAAACACATGAGAGAGCAGCAGTGAGAAGAAGATCCCAAACAGTGTGGGTATAGTTATATAGATATTGAAAAAAGGAATAAGGTGCACAAAGGAGTGAGAGTGTTGGCTAGTACTAGAGAAGGAAGTAGTACCATATTATATAGGAGCAGACTAAGAAGGATTGCAAGGAATCCAAAGACAGGTTTATAATGAATGCATGTAAATGCACAAAGTGTGGTGAATAAGGTTGGTGAGCTACAAGCACAAATAGCTGTGGGAATATGATGCAGTGGCAATAATGGAAACGTGGCTTAAAAATGGTGAGGACTGGGCACCTAATATTCAAGGTTTCAAAGAGTTCAGAAAGGATTGGGAAGGGAAAAAATGGATGTGGGGTGGCAGTACTGATTAGGGAAGAGATTGCAGTCTTGGAAAGAGGGAATGTCCTTGATGCGACAAAGACAGAATCCATTTGGTTAGAGTTGAGAAGCAAAAAGGGCACTGGGGATATTCTATAGGCCTCCAAATAGAGAGAGAGAGAGAGAGAGAGAGAGGAGCAAATCTGCAGGGAAATCAGAGAGGTGCAAGAACTATAGAATGGTGACATTGGGGAACTTTAATTACCCCAATTTCAATTGGGATATTGTTAAAGTAAAGGGTAAGGAGGGGAAGGAATTTCTGAAATGTGGTCAGGAGAACTTCCTTGTATGTTCTCAGTCCAACTAGGAAGGAGGCAGTGCTGGATCTGATGCTGAGAAATGAGGTGGGCCAAGTGGACCAAGTGTCTGTGGGATGTCAGAGATGGTAATATTATTTTAATTGAAACTTGTGGTTAGAACTTGTGAGACTATCCGACCCAGGAGTATCGATAGTTGAAATGAAATACGGGAAGCGATGCTGTATACAGGTGTACAGAAAACTGATGGAATTTGAGTAGCATGCATTGTGAAGTCCAAAAGGGCTTTCCATGTTAAAGTAGCCTGTTAACAGCTGCAAGCTGTTTTCATGAAAGATAAATAGAGTCACTCGTGAAAAAAAAATTAAGGCTATGGATTGTTTAGCAAACAGCAGAAAAGTCGTAAAAATTGAGTTGAGACCAATAAAGACATACTTCAAAGCTATAAAAACAGAAAGTGCTGTGAGTGTTCTGATGAAAGGTCTCAGACCTGAAACGTTAACTCTGCTTCTATCTCCACAGCTGCTGCCTGACTTGCTGAGTATTTCTAGCATTTTCTGTTTTTATTTCAGATTTCTGGCATCTGCAGCATTTTGCTTTTACTCCAAGGCTATGTTTCATGTTGATGCCAACCTAGAACTTTGGAAAAGTTTCACGTGCACAAAAACATGTGGCTGGATTTTGTAATTCCACTGGTATCGTGATCCGTGGTGGAGGGGGCCTGAAGATGGGATGGAAGAGGCCCGCCACGGACCTCAACGCTGGGAGGGCCTGGACTGATACTCCCAGTGGCGGCGAAGCTCCATAGCGGTCCCACCGCCACTGAGCTAAAGGACCTGAATTTAAATATTTAAATTAATAAAATGAATACATTTAAATCGACTTATTTTCAATCTTCCGGGCCCACCATGATCTTCGGCGCGGCAGCCAGCACTCCCGTGCCTTCAATTCCCCTGTCCGGGGAATGGCAGAGTGACACTGGTGGGAAGGGGGGAGGAGTTAATATTTTCTGTGGGGTGGGGGAGATGGGGTTAAATAAATGTAATGGATGTAGGGGATGGTGGGAAGGAGTGAACTCTGAACTTTGTGCAGTTTGGGGTGGAGAGGGTCATATTTAAAAGGTAAGTGTTTTGGGGGGAAAGGCAAATAATTAATATAAATGTTATTGGCGGGTGGGAAAGGAACGTTATAAATTTAGGCGGGCAGGCCTCCATTATCTGAGCTCGCCACTGAGATCAGCGGTGTCCTCCTAAAATCCAGCCCATGGTGTCTGAAAACACAAAGATAAGAGACTGAGCATAGTGAGTATTTCTTTTTTTCCCTCTCTAAACTAGGGCGTTCTTTCAAATTAGGAGCCAGAAAATTAATAACATCAATCAGGGTGAGTAAAACAGTGAGTGAATTAATAAGAGAGGTAGCACAGAGCAAGTCTAGAGGCATTCATTAAAATTAATAGTTTAAACAAGGTGCAAACTATTTCTAAAAGAGGGAATAGAGTTTTATTTTTCGGTCATGGATGGGCAGCTGCAACCTATTACTGGCAATTCCTGCACCATGTGGGAACTTCAGGACACTTCTCGTGTCTTGGGCAACCACATGTGTAGGAAGTGTCTCCAGCTGCTTCAGCTCGAGCACAGGATTTCTGAGCTTGAGGGGCAGCTGGAGTCACTATGGAGTATCAGGGAGCAGGAGAGTTCCCTGAATCGTACTTTCCAGAAGGTGGTCACCCCACATTCAGTGAGAGTTCAGGATAGTAGATGGGTGTCCATCCAAGAGACAAGGAAAAGGCAGGAGGTGCAGGAATCTTCGTGGTGTTTGCCACTCTCAAACTGGTACTCAGCATTGGAGACTGCTGCGAGTGCTGATACCCTGAAGGAGTGCAGTCCAGGCCATGGCACTAATGGGCATGGGAGTGTACAGGAGGGAGCAGCAAAGTGTAGAAATGCTGTTGTTACAGGAGATTCCATAGTCAGATGCACAGACGAGCATTTCTGTAACCATCATTGTGAGCCCCATATGGTGTGTTGTCTCCCTGGTGCCAGGGTAAAGGACATCATGGAGAAGGTGCAGCTTATTCTACAGGGGAAAGGGAGCGAGCCAGAAGTTGTGTTACATGTTGGTACCAACGACATAGCAAGGGCAGGTACTGAGGTCCTACAGTCAGATTTTCAGGAGCTAGGGAGGAAGTTAAAGAGTAGGACTTCAAAGGTAATAATCTCTGGATCACTTCCAGTGCCACACGCTAGCGAGAATAGAAATAGGAAGATAGGGAGGATCATCGAGTGGCTTGATGCATGGTGCAGGAGAGAAGGCTTCAGATTCTTGGGGCATTGGGACCTGTTCTGGAGCAGAAGGTACCTATTCAAAAGGGACAGGTTGCACCTCAACAGGACTGAGACCAGTGTCCTTGTGGAGAGGTTTAATAGTGGGGTTGGGGAGGATTTAAACTAGATTGGCAGAGGGATGGGCAGAGCATAAAGAAGTAGAAAAGTTGAACAAGGTGCATAATGTGAGAGAGTTGGACAGTACGAGAGAAGGGAGTAGTTCCATATTAAATAGGAGCAGGCTGAGATGAGCTACAAGGAATGCAAAGATAGGATTACAATGCAGATATATAAATGCACAAATGTGGTGATTGAGGTTAGTGAGCTACAAACACATATAGCTGTATGGGGATATGATGTAGTGGCAATACCAGAAACGTGGCTTAAAAATGACGAGGACTGGGTGCTTAATACACAAGGATATAAAGGGAAAGGAAAAAGGGCCGTGGGGTGGCGATACTGATTAGGGAAGAGATTGTAATGCTGGTAAGAGGGGATGTCCTTGAGGGGGCAATGACAGAATCCATTTGGTTAGAGTTGAGCAGCAAAAAGGGCATGATCACATTACTGGGATATTCTATAGGTCTCCAAATAGTGAGAGAGAGAAATAGAGGCACAAATCTGCAGGGAAATCCCAGAGGTTTACAAGAGCTGTAGAGTGGTGATATGGAGGGACTTTAATTACCCAAAGATCAATTGGGATAATTTTAGAGTAAAGTGAAAGGAGGGAGAGGAATTTCTGGATTGTGTTCAGGAGGACTTCCTTGATCAGTATCTTCTTGGTCCAACTAGGAAGGAGGCAATGCTGGATCTGGTGCTGGGAAAAAGGGTGTGCCAAGTGGACCAAACGTCCATGGAGAGCACTTGGGTAAGAGTGATCATCGTATTGCAAGGTTTAGACTTGAAATGCAGAAAAGCAAGGAACGATATAAGGTAGAACAGCTAGATTGGAAAAGGGCTAATTTCAATGCGATGAGAAAGGGATCCAGCTAGGATAAAATGGAACCAAAAATTAACAGGAAAACTATAACAGAACAATGGGTTATCTTTAAGGAAGAGATGATTCAGGTACAGGCTAGGAACATTCCAAAAAAGGCGAAAGGTAGGGGAACCAAAAACAGGGCTCCTTGGATAATGAGTGAGATAGAGATTATGGTGAAAATAAAAAAGAGGGTGTATGATGTATGTCAAGTGAATTCTTCAGGCTGTATTTTACAGCCCCCCCCCCCCCCACCAGCGTCGGGGATCATGGCGGGGAGTGGGGGGCGGAAAATGCCTCCGGGAGAGGCCCGCCACGGACCTCGGCGCCGAGAAGGCCCGGCCCGATATTGCCGGCGGCAGTGAGGCTTCGTGGCTCGGCGACAAGGGCCCAATTTAAATGAATTAATTACCTTCACGCTCCCGCCATCTGTCCCGGTGCGATATTCGTGCCGGTGGCCAGTACTCCTGCGCCTCTGGATCCCCGTCTGCGGAACCAAGGCGGAACACTGGTGGGGAGGGAGGAGTAGGTAAGTTTTTCAGTGTGGGCGTGGTGGGGTGGCGGTGGTGGGGAGTAGTGGGGTCAAAGCCAACTCATTGGTGTAGGGGATGTGGGAAGAGTTATAGTGTCGAGTTTATGCACTTTGTGGGGGGAAAGGTCAAGTGGACAAGGTAAGTGTTCTGACGGGGAGAGGGCAAGAAATTAATTATTTGGTTATTGGGAGGGGGTGGTGGGATAAGGACAGGACTAATTTATTTACTTTTTTTAAATCAATTCTTCTTTAAATATTTAAATTTCACCATCGGGCTTGAAGCTCTTTAAAAATGGCCTTAGCACCTGCACAAAGACTGCTGACACCATTGCCGAGGACAGACCGCCCGCTGCCTCCACGTCATCATTAATATCGTGGCAGCTCCGCGACGTGTGGCCTGAGCAGGTGGACTGCCATTGTTTTGGTCTGCTGCTGATCTCGGCGGCAGAAGTATAAATTTCAGCCCTTCAAGTGAGAACCAGGACAAACATAAGTTGAGAGGGGAGGTGAAGAGGAAAATAAGACTGACAAAGAGAGAATAAGAGAATAGAATGGCAGTTAACATAAAAAGGAACCCAAAAATCTTCTAACGCATATAAATAGTAAACGGGTAGTAAGAGGTGGAGTGAGGTCTATTAGGGCCAAAGAGGGTAATATATGCTTAAAGGCACAGGGCAAGGCTAGAATACTTACTGAATACTTCGTATCATTGTTCACTAAGGAAATGGAGGCTGACAAACTAATGGTAGAACTGGAGAGAGTAGAGGCAATGAATAGGGTAAAAATTGAGAGGGAGGAGGTACTGGAAAGGCTGGCTATGTTTAGGGTAGATAAGTCACCTGGTCCCGATGGCTTGCATCCTAGGTTGCTAAAGGAAGTGGGGATGGAGATAGTGGAAGGGCTTGTCATAACCTTCCAATCTTCCCTGGATATGGGGGAGGTGCCAGAGGATTGGAGAGTTGCAAATGTGACACCCTTATTCAAGAAAGGGTGTAAGGACAGTCCTAGCAACTACAGGCCAGTTAGTTTAACATCAGTGGTAGGTAGGCTTTTAGAAAAAATAATCTGGGAAAAAATCAACAGGCACTTGGAAAGGTCTGAGTTAATTAAAGATAGACAGCACAGATTTGTAAAAGACAGATCATGCTTGACAAATCTAATAGAATTTTTTGATGAAGTAGCAGAGAAGAAAGGTTGATGAAGGGAATGCTGTGGATGTTGCCTATGTAATATTAGTTATTCCTTTGATACGTAAACTATAGTAAGATTCACAGGACTCCAAGTAATATCCAAAGAAAACATGGGTTTTATTATAACTAGTACATATATATATATGGTTACTGCAAGAGCCACATCTAAATACATCTCACCGTGCCGGGCTACACACAAAACTCCCTGGTCATGTGTGATGCAACATCATTTTCTCCGGTGAACTTCACTTAAGTTCCTTAAAGTGGTCCGCTCTTAAGGTTGTCCCACAACATCCTCATTTTTTACAAAGATAAAAACATATTGTCATGTTAGGCCCCCACCTGCCCACAATGAGGTACATTAATTTTGTCATGAACATTGATTTTAAACTGTTACTGGAGTGAAGAAATGACTTGTTAAATAGATCAGCCGTGGCTGGAAAAGACATTTGCATATTAACAGACAGTGTTTGGAAGGACAAAGCAGCCATTCCCTGACATTCAACCCACAATGGACTTTTGATCACCAGGCCTTGAAGGTAGGGGAGCTCGCATTCCAGGTTGACTGCTAAGATGGCCAAATACACAAACGGACATGGTCAAACCAGCTAGTCACATGACTAACCTGCTGGGCAACCTGAGTTTTTTGAAATTGTACAAACAGTTTTGAACTCAGAGAGAAAGTCTGTTTGCTCCTGGACTGAGAAGATCTCTCTCCTGTCTGCTCACATCTCTTTCTTACAAGCCTCTGAATCCACTGAAGACACATGAACCCCAAAAGAGAAAAGTCTCCTACAATGAACGAGGTTTAAGAAGAATACTGGGCCAAAACGAAAAGCAAGATCTACCTACAATCAAGGACTCTACAGTGAGTTCGAAGAACCGCAACAACAACTCTTTAGATATTGCCTCAAACTTTTCCACTTTATTTTTCTTCTGCTCTTTTCCATCTCTATTTGCATGTGTGTATCGCGTCTGCATGCTAGCATGGGGCACATTGTGTATCCGTAGGCGTTGACTGAATTAGAGTTTAAGTTTAATAAATTTCAACTTTTCTTCTTTAAATCTAAGAAAGCCTACTTGTGCTGGTTTCTTTGCCATATAATTGGAAAGCGGTAAACAAGGATTCACCAAGGGGGAGCTAAAAACACGGTGTGTTTAAAATTAAACCCTGTTACAGTAAGACCAGGTGAAGGCTGAGAGGGAACCCAAGACCTCTTTCTCACCTGGTCGTAATAATATGTACAATAAACAATGATGTTGCAGTTTGGACTAACTGTACATGATTAAAATAAAACATTATTTACAAGTACTCTCTAAAACGTAAAGGCGGTTTGCTTTCTCGTCCTAATCCTATTATTGTAAACCTCTTCCCAGAGCTCAGCTCATCTTGATGACTCTTCTGAGACTCTGGTGACACAGATCTCTGGTTGGCATGTCCTTCCTTTGAGCTCATTGCCTCTGTACTTTCATCTTCAGACTTTGTCTTTGAAAGTGTCCACGATACCACAGAGTTTTCACATGTAGTATTGTCGTATAGCTGTCTTAGTTGACTTCAGTTTCGTCTGAGAATCGCACCATTGGCTGTCTGGACCTCGTACAATCTGGTCTGGTTGCTCATCCTAGCAACCTCTTCAAGATACCAAGTTCCTGATGCATGATTGAGGACTCTGACCTTCTGGTCCTACTTGCAATTGAGCTAATTCTGGTCCTGCTTGTTTGTCATACGATGCCTTCATCATCCCTTGCCTCTGGCCTCTGGGTACTTGTTGCAATGAATTGAAGCCCGAGGAGAGACTCCCGGCCATATCGCCTCTTCTTGGCAAGACTCTCAGCCTTAGTGTCGTCCTTTACATGGACCGACCTGATACACTCGACCTGAATATATTCTACCATTTTCGGTGCATTACTTACTTCATGTATTGTGACAGCTCATAAACCTTGGCATGCTGAAAGAAAGCCGACAGCTGGTCCAGTTTGTCTACAATAAAAAATATTTGTGGTAGCCATTCGGAGGTCCCATATCTGCACTGCAAGGTTATCATTCCAATGCATTTGATTGGAGAACCATTGTAGGCAGTCATACCATAGCTTCCCATTTCTTAATCTACATGTCCTTAAGTACACAGATGTGTAGAATATTTGCGCTTGCTATGGTGTCGATTTTCACTCTGAGCTTATGCTTGCCACTCTTCTGCGGACATATAATCTCGATCATGGAAAATGCCTTATATTGCGTAATAGCATTGGCATGTTGATCCAAATTAACTAGTGAAATGCTTGCTTGCTGTTCGTGAGAGTGCATTCTTCATCCATGTCCTCCTAACAATCTGTCTCTCTGTTGACCTGATGTACCTGCTTGGGCTTTTGTTGTGTCTTGGCATACCTTTTGTTGCATTTGTCATCCTGTCTTGCAGACGTTCTCTCTGCATGTGATCTGCCACCATCCTGTGTATGGCTTGGCCTTCTGCACTGCCTTACCCAAAGTCCTTGCATGCCGCAAGTTTTACACTGGTCCTAGTACACCAGCCAAATGTGAATTGGGTGAGTCAGGCCACATTTGCCACAAGGCGTAGTAGACTTCTGAGCCTTGGTTTCCATACCAATTGTTGTAGCCACCCCCAATGCTTGTAACTATTGGTGCCCAGCCATGATGTCTTCAAATTTCCTCCCATCATTGAGTAGTGCATCTGTCGGGCTGTATTTTATGGGACCCCGAGATGGGTTAGGAGGTGGGAGACCCATCGAATTGCGACGGGAGGCGAGGTGCAGAGGGCCCGCTGCCTCACCGTCGCAATGCAATTTTCTTGGGTGCAGGATAGGCTGACAACAGCCTTCCCACCCAGAGGCCAATTGAGGACCTTAAGAGGCCTATTAAAAGCCACTTAAGGGCCTCTTCCCCTCACCACTAGCATTAAGCCAGAGACAGAAAGGGGCCTCTGCCAAGTGGGGAGGTCACCCAGTAAAAGAAAACCTTCCTGTACCCCCCACCCCCTGTACTCAATATCCCCTCTCCCCACCCCAAAAGCCGGGACATCCGGACTGGCCCCAACCACCCTGTTTCACTTAGCTGAGGTCCGGGTCTCCAGAATTGGGTCTGGGTCCAAGGCCTCTGCAGCACTGGCAGTGGCCACTGCTCTCAGTGGTGCTGCCGATACTACTGAGCTGTCGGACCTGTGACTGGCCAGAAACTCTTGGAGGTGAGATATCGTCTTTAAAGGGATGGGGATTCTGACGCCGGGCTGTTAATTGGCTCGGCACCATGGAATTGCTCTGGGGGGCCTCCATCTGGCCCAGGCGGGATTCCCCAAGCCTTTTCGGCCCAGCACCGGGAGCCCTGCTGTGGACAGAAAATTCCACCCATGGTGTGCCCTTTTTGCTTTTCCATCAGGTATTATTGAAAGGCCTCTATTGGAGTATATGTGATTACTAGCTCTATAATCCATACTGACAATTCAAAATCTGTTAAGTCTCATTCTTGAACTTTGTCTCAGCACCTTGCATTAAACCAGTCTACTGGACTTATCTTGCCTTTGCCAGTAGGTCATAAGCTCAAGCATATGTACTCCGAAATTTACCTTCACTTTGAGTTGCTGCTCCAGAATGTCCATAGCTTGCTCGGGTCCTTCTGATCCTCAGCTGATAATCCTGATGTATTGATCTGTTGCAGGCCCTCATTGCCCACTGCGACCTTAATTTTGATATCTTGTTTCTCTGGTTCACTCACTTCTTGATCCAGGAAACACATTCATTGTCGAAACAGTTTAAATTCAGACGCTATGTCCGATGCCTTCCAATCTATAACTGAAAATCTGAAAACCATTAGCTTAGTGATCCTGCTTTTTAATAAATATAGGACTTTTTACAGGTTTTTATTTTCATAGGCACATTTCTTTTTTCTTCTTCAGGCAGATTCATTTTCTACAGGCCTGCCCTTTAAGAGTGAGACTACATCATTTTTTTAAACAGAAAGCATAGTTCTTTGTTTACACAGTAGCTGATTCATTGCTGGGAGGTTTTTTTTAAACTGAGAACAGGTTTTTCTGCAGCCAGCTGCAGCTTTCAATGTCGGCAGCTGCCACAAGCAGTCTTTTGCTTTGTGCTGGACCTCCAGTGGCACTGCTGGGCTCTTGCCACTCTTTTCAGCTTTGTTCCCATTTCGACCCACTGCCAGACCAGTTGAAAGTTCTGACCACCTGACAAATTGCCTGCTGTATTCACAGAGTTTCAACACCTCCCGGGGTCCTGTCTGTAGCCTAGCTTGTTGCGCTGTTATGGGGTCTCCTGCCAGCCGCTCTTCAGAATCTTCAACGACTCCAGATAGGCAATTGGCTGTTCCTTATTCTCTCAGTGTGTTCTTCAGAAAAAAAATCAAACATTGCCACAATGTAATATTTGGTGGTCTTCAGAAAAAACATATCCCAAACGTTGCCACCATGTAATATTTAGTGTTTTGCACTATATGGGCGGCACAGTGGCGCAGTGGTTAGCACCGCAGCCTCACAGCTCCAGCGACCCGGGTTCAGTTCTGGGTACTGCCTGTGCGGAGTTTGCAAGTTCTCCCTGTGCCTGCGTGGGTTTCCGCTGGGTGCTCTGGTTTCCTCCCACCTCCAAAAGACTTGCAGGTTGATAGGTAAATTGGCCATTGTAAATTGCCCCTAGTGTAGGTAAGTGGTAGGAGAATGGTGGGGATGTGGTAGAGAATATGGGATTAATGTAGGGTTAGTATAAATGGGTGGTTGTGGGTCGGCACAGACTCGGTGGGCCGAAGGGCCTGTTTCAGTGCTGTATCTCTAAATAAATAAATAAATAAATATTACTTGTTCCTTTGATATGGGAACTTTTGTAAGACTCATAGGACTTCAAGTAATATCCAAAGAAAATATGGGTTTTATTATAACTTAATTGGAACATATATATACAAACAGCTCCTGCACGAGCCACATCTAAACACTTCTTATTCTGTCGGGCTACACCCACAACTCCCTGGCCATGTCTGATGCAACATCACTTCCACCAGTGATCTTCACTTACAATTCCTTTAGGTGATCCACTCTTAACGTTGCCCAACAGGCTATATGGATTTTATGAAAGTGTTTGATAAAGTACCACATAAAATATTTTAACAAAATTGAGACTCATGGAATAGGAGGGTCAGTGTCAACTTGAATTTAAAAAAATTGGCTTAATGACAGAAAACAGCAAGTCATGGTAAATGGTTGTTTTTCACACTGGAGGATGGCAGACAGTGGTGGTCCCCAAGGGTCAGTGCTAGGACCACTTCTTTTTTTGCTATAAATGACTTGGATCTTGGAATACAGAGTAGAATTTCAAAATTTGCCAATGATACTAAACTTGGAGGATTGGCAAACAGTGAGGATGATACAAACCACCTACAACAGGACATAGACAGGCTAGCAGAATGAGCAGACAAGCAGCAGATGGAATTTAATACAGACAAGTGTGAGATGATGCATTTTGATAGAAGGGATAGGGTGAGGCAATATAGACTTAATGGCGCAGTTCTAAAGATTGGACAGGAAAAGAAGGACCTGAGGGTACAGGTGCATCGATTTTTGAAGGTGACAAGACATTTTGAGAGAGTGGTTAGCAAAGCATATGGGATCTTGGGCTTCATAAATAGAGCCATTGAGTACAAGGAGTGGCACAGTGGTTAGCACCACAGCCTCACAGCTCCGGCGACCCGGGTTCGGTTCTGGGTACTGCCTGTGCGGAGTTTGCAAGTTCTCCCTGTGACCGTGTGGGTTTCTGCCAGGTGCTCCGGTTTCCTCCCACAACCAAAGACTTGCAGGTTGATAGGTAAATTGGCCATTGTAAATCGCCCCTAGTGTAGGTAGGTGGTAGGAGAATTGAGGGAAGGTGGGGATGTGGTAGGGAATATGGGATTAGTATAAATGGGTGGTTGATGGTTGGCACAGACTCGGTGGGCCGAAGGGCCTGTCTCAGTGCTGTGTCACTCTATGACTCTAAAAGCAGGGAAGTTGTGCTGAACCTTTATAAAGCTCTGGTTAGGCCACAACTAGAGTACTGCAACCAGTTCTGGTCATCACAATAGGAAGGATATGAGGGTCCTAGAGAAAGTACAGAGGAGATTTACCAGAATGGTTCCAGGGATGAGGGATTTTAGCTACAATGTTAGGTTGGAGAAGCTGGGGTTGTTCTCCTTGGAGCAAAGGAGAGTGAGGTGAGATTTGATAAAGGTATACAAGATTATGACAGGTTCAGATAAGGTGGACAAAGAAAAGCTGATCGCACAAGGATTATGGAACACAGATTTAAGATTCAGGGCATGGAAGAACTTGTTATGCAGCTTGTGGTAATGACCTGGAACTCACTGCCTACAAGGGTGGTGGAAGTGGAGATGATGAATGGTTTTAAAAGGAAATTGGATGGGCACTTGAGGGAATTAAACTTGCAAGGGCTACGGGGATAGTGCAGGGGAATGGGACTGACTGGATTGCTCGACAGAGAGCTGGCATGGACTCGATGGACCATGCAGTCTCCTTCTGTGCTGTAATGACTCTATGGTACCACTGCCTTTGCTATATTCTCCCTCAATTCCTTGCATATCCTTAGGTGGAATCCATCTGGATCTGGATTTGGTCATCTCAAGTTAGAATCATAGAATCATACAGCACAGAAGGAGCCCTATGCTGGCTCTTTGAAAGAATTATCCAATTGCTTACATAGAACGACATAGAATTACATAGAATGGACAGTGCAGCATCTGGCCAATTGGTCCAAATGGTCCATGCCAGTGTTTTTGCTCTACACGAGTCTCCTCCCACCCATCTTCACCTAACCCTATCAGTATAACACTCTATTCCTTTCTCCTGTGTTTATCCAGCTTCCCCTTAAGCACCTCTAGGCTATTAGAGAATAATAGATAGCTACAGCACAGAAGGAGGCCATTCAGCCTGTCGAATCTGTGCCAGCTCTCTGAAAGAGCAATTTAGCAAGACCCATTCCCCATAGCCCTGTGATTTTTTTCCTTACAGCTGCTTATTCAATTCCCTTTTGAAAGCCACAATTGAATCTGCCTCCATTACCCTTTCAGGCGGTGCTTTCCAGATCGTAACCACTCACAGAATAAGAATGTGTTTTCTCATGTCGCCTTTTATGTGGCACTTTATCAAAGACCTTTTGGAAGTCCATACATACTAGAATCAACTGCATTACTCTCATTAACCCTCTCTGTTACCTCATCAAAAAAACTCAATCAAATTTGTTAAACACGATTTGCCTTTTACAAATCCGTGCAGGCTTTCCTTTATTTATCCGCACTTCTCCAAATGACTGTTAATTTTGTCCCGGATTATCGTTTCTAAAAGCTTTCCCACCACTGAGTTTAAACTGACTGTCCTGTAGTTGCTGAGCTTCTCCTTACACCCTTTTTTGAACAAGGGTGCAACATTTGCAATTTTCCAGTTCTCTGGCGCCACCTCCACATCTAAGGATAATTGGAAGATTATGGCTAGTATCTCCACAAATTCCACCCTTACTTCTCTCAGCATCCTCAGATGCATCCCATCCGGTCCTGGTGATTTATCACCTTTATGTACAGCCAGCCTTTCTAATACATCCTCTTAATCAATTTTCAGCCCATCTAGTATCTCAACTACCTCATCCTTCACTATGAATTTGGCAGCATCTTCTTCCTTGGTAAAGACAGACACAAAGTACTCATTTAGTACCTCAGCCATGCCCTCTGCTTCCATGAGAAGGTTGCCTTTACATTCCCTAATTGGCCCCACCCTGCCTCTTACAACCGTTTTACTATTTATATGCCTATAGAAGACTTATGGATTTGCTTTGTTAGCTGCCACTATCTTTTCATAGTTTCTCTTTGCCCCTCATTTCCTTTTGCACTTTCCCTCTTAACTTTCCATATTCAGCCTGGTTCTCACTTCTATTAGCAACCCGTCATCTGTCATACACCTCAATTATTCCTTGTTGTTAGCGAGTTCCACATTCTAACCATTCTCTGAGTAAAGATACCTGGAGGTACCTGGACCTGCACCTGAAGCGCTGTAACCTGCAAGGCTACAGACTAGGTGCTGGAAGGTTTCTTTTTAATTTGTTCATGGGATTTGGGCATTGCTGGCTAGGCCAATATTTATTGCCCATCCCTATTGCCCTTGAGAAGGTGGTGGTGAGCCGCCTTCTTGAACTGCTGCAGTCTATGTGGGGTAGTTACACTCACAGTGCTGTTAGGGAAGGTGGGATTAGAATGGGTGGCTAGTTGTTTCAGCCAGCTCAGACACAATGGGCTGAATGGCCTCTTTCTGTGCCTTTCTATGGTTCTATGGTTTTAAAGATAATTCGCTTGAATTTCCTGTTGGAATTATTAGTGATTATCTTATGTTTATGGCCCCAAATTTTGGTTTCCCCTTCAAGTGAAAACCTCTCTGTGTCCACGCTATCAATCCCTTTCAAAATGTTAAATACCCCTGTTAGGTTACCCCTCAGCCTTCTCTTTTCCAGAGGAAAGATCCCCAGCCTGTTCAAACTTTCCTGATAGGTATGGGCTCTCAATTCAGGTATCATCCTTGTAAACATTTTTGAACATCCTCCAGTGCCTATACATAATTTTTGTAATATGGAGGCCACAACTATCCATGTGTGGTCTAACCAAGGTTCTATACAAGTTTAACATGATCTCTATCCGTTCAGAAATGAACCCCATTGTCCGTGCGTCACTTTTAGTGATATGCGTATCTGTACCTTGGATCCCCAAGCCCCTTTACACCATTTAGTTTTTTTATTTTCTAAGGAGTACAGGGTCTCCTTATTCTTATTGCTGAAAAGCACCACCTCAAGCTTATCTATATTGAAATTAATTTATCAATTATGTAACCACTGCTCTGTTTTTCCCAACAGCTCTGCAACTTGTTTGGCTTCAAGTTATTTATCCACTTCCCTTTATTTGGTTAGAATTTCCATCTTTCTGTCTTAACAGTTATAATATTCCTATTGACTTCTTCTACTCCTGTTATTTCCTTGACGTTAGCCTCTTCATTAAAATATTTATTTAGCATTCTTGCCATTTTAGTATCATCTCCTGTGAGTTTATCTTGTTCATCCCTTAACGCCCCATTCCTATCTTAATTCTTCTTTTGTTAATTATGTACCTGTAGAATTTTATTATTTATTTTTACCTTCTTTCATATCTTCAGTTCATATTTCTTCTTTGTCTTCCTAATTGTCTCTTTCCTAAGCTCATCGTATTCCCTTTGTCAACCCTCCTTAATTGTTTATGTACTTTGATATGCCTATTTCTGTAGATTCAATTTTATCCTCACCTCTTTATTTATCAATGGCATCTTATTTTTGGATAGTTTTGTTCTTACCTTTTACTGGAATATATTTTTCCTATACTCTATCAATCCCTCTTTTAAATATTGCCCACTATTATATTCTACTTCTTTTGTCCTTTTAAGATTTTTCTCCCATTTACCTCCCTTAGTTCCATCCTTAGTTCCTCATTGTTAGCTTTTGTCCAATGTATTACTTTGGTCGTTGTACTATCTATACCCCTCTCCATGTTTACTTTAAACATTATTATATTTTGATCACTACACCCTAAACGTTTTTCCATGCTTACTTCACTAATATGTTTTAGCTCATTTCCAAATACGAGGTCTAGCAGTGCTTCTTCTCATATTGGGCTTCTTATATATTGGGTCAGAAAAGAGTCTTGTACATGTTGGAAAAATCTCCATCCCCTTCTGCCCTCTGCTTGTCAGTTTATTTGGGGATAGTTGAAATCCCTCATGATTATGATTCCATGTTTTTTAAATTTATTTCACATATCTGCCTGCAATGTAATCAGAACTTTTTCTTTACCATATTATCATGCTGTACAACTCACATCACATATTTCTCAATAACTTAAATTGTTCTTTTAGGTAAAGATCTCCAGAGCTCAGCTCCTCCCATTATCCTAGTCACATTAGTAGCATTATACTACTTATGTTGCTCAGATCACAGGTTTGTGAATTTGACTCCTGACAGCATATCTTCTTTTTCCATTGCATTCTCATCCCTCCTTGTTATACGGTCTCAGTTCAGTGTTTTTCCTTTTGGTAGTTCACTAGGTTTTCTCCACCCTCTGGTGAACTCTTTCTTCTGAATGGGGACCTTGGCAATTGAACATAATGGGCTGGATTTTTCTAGGGCACCCTTCAGTACCACGCCATATCTTTTGATGCCAGGCATCTTTTGCTTCAAGATGGGCTATCACTACTGCGAGCTCCTAAGTTTAGTGGGCATTTCAAGATTTGGTGAAATTGGAGAGAGCCAAAACCAAGTATCACTCAAGATCTCCGACATGGGGAGCCCAGCAGTTAAAAACTATCAGTTTGATACAATTGCTGCCATTTTATTTGTTAGAAATTTAAGACGAACAGTGTGAAACCAGACAAGTGTATGTTCACAGTCAGAGACAATTGAAGGGTTCTCAGATCAAATCAGATGAAGTAATGTATACAAGATAACACTGCTCCAACAACACAATGCAAATCCCAGCCTCAGGAGAACAGCCTCTAACTTCTAGTTTGGCATTTCTATTTCTTTGTCTTTCAGAGACCTGTCTGTGCAACATTGCTGAATTAGTATCAACTCAGGGCAATTTTGGATGACTGACACATTCACTGAGAACTACACTGAACTTGGCCAAATTGATTTAACTTGAGTCCCTTGGCAAACACCATCTGATCAGTTTTTATTTGACGCACATTGTGTTCAAAGAAGTAAGGAGACGAGGTTTTATCACATCTTGTCATCTATTCCAATCAATATCTAAAGATTTTTTTGTGTGTGTGTATACTTACAGTACTTTTTGGAAAACACTAGTTTTGAACAAATTCTCAAAGTCACTTAGAATTAAGTTTCAAATTTAAATGCTAAGAATATTAGATAACTCACAACTGAACAAGCTATATTTATTTTCTCAATAGTCTTATTTTCCCAAAAATGTAGTTTAAAAAGCTGACTTGTACCATTAATTACATTATTTGGGTACTCATGGAAATCTTTAAAATTGCCATCAGCCCCTTCAGTCAATTCTTCCTCTGTATGTAACTTCATGCCAAAGTTATAGGTTTTGAAAAATGCATATTAAAATGCAATAAAGATTCCTTCAAAAGTACCACAGTTCTATTAGATGTTTGCATGTACTGCAATTGCTTTTTGTGGTATAAGTCACTCTCTGCCTGCATTTTAATCCAGGACAGCCTACCTTACTGCTCAATGTAACTTTTTTCTACTTCAATACCATGCTCAGAAGTGTACTTTTTCTGCCAGAAAGAAGATATTGCACACGGGCTGGAACTTGCTGGAGTGAGGAATGTCATGGCATATGCAGTTAACTATACTTTTTCATGCACCCTTCAACTTAAAATTTTTTTTGCATCCTAGCTTGTTAGAAGTGCAGCTGATTATAGCATGGCAATGGCAACAAGGCATCTGGGACCTTAGTGAATAATGTGACCAATCGTGTAATTCCTTAACCAATGAGATTTAGGGATTGAGAAAGAACCAGAGGAAGAATTGAGAAGGAGGGTAAATTAGAGTGGTGAATTGGAGTCAAATTAGGTACAAACAGAGAATTAAAGAGGGGGAAAAGATTGGATTGAGATAGAGAGAGAAAAGAGACATAAAGGAAAAGTGAAAAAAAAAGTAGACATTTTTAAAATCTCCAACAGAAGAAATGAGACTCCACAATTTAAAATTATTCATTTTCTGGGACACAGAGGTTAATTGGCAGTCATTAACAATTACCACATTGTTAAAAGGGTATTTAATGGCTATTAATTACTAAGCTTAACGTCCTGTGACAGGTGAAAAAACAATTAATATGCAAATTCAGCAAGTTCTTAAAACTAACAGGGAGGTTAAAGGCGAGATGTTATTTGTGTGAAGCAAATAGCATAAATCAACCAGCAAATTCTGGAGATTTACTACTCATGGCCTATCTCTTAATCCCATGAATTTGCTGGAGTACTTGCACATTGATAACGGTATGCATTGTTCACACACTTATTATTTCAACAAAATCTGCTGGAAGTATGGATGATGACCCCAATGAGAAAAACCCTAAACAGCAGCAAAGCAGATACAATGAAGCCCATGCCACCAGCAAAGTTACTGTAGAGCACATTAAAGGTCTGAATTCATAGTTCCTTCATCTAATCGAAACTCCTCAGGACTAGATCTTTAACTGGTTTCTTAGACCTATTATGTGCCACTCTATGTCTGTATCCTGCTTAATGGGCTCATTGATTGGCATTTCTCTATCAATGAATGGACTGGTCAATACCAAATTCTACAGATGAGTCATGGAATACCTCTAAACCATTTTGAGGTACTGTAATTTCTGAGTATTAGTTTACAATTTGCTTTCCGCTAGTTTAGAATAATTCATTGCACGTATTCTCCAACAGTTCCAATCTGTCTAGCCCATTATATGATGATGAAGTCAGAAGCTGGTTAATTCTCGCAACTTTAGAACATTTGACACAGATAACAACCCAGAAGTGGGTTCTTGACAGGGGTGGGGGGGGCAGGGTGATAAACCCAGAAGATGTTTTGCCGCAGTTAAATGCTAGATTTCAACACCATCATTTTAATTCTGGGTGGAGGTGGTGGCGTAGTGGTATTGTCACTGGACTAGTAAACCAGAGACCCAGGTATTGCTCTGGGGACACGGGTTTGAATCCCATCACAGCAGAAGGTGGAATTTGAATTCAATTAAATCTGGAATTTAAAGCTAGTCTAATGATGGCCATGAAACCATTGTCGATTGTTGAAAAAACCCATCTGGTTCACTAATATCCTTTAGGGAAGGAAATCTGCTGTCCTTACCTGGTCTGGCCTATATGTGACTCCAGATCCACAGCAATGTGGTTGACTCTTACATGCACTCGAAATGGCCTAGCAAGCCACTCAGTTCAAGGGCAATTAGGGATGGGCAATAAATGCTGGCCTGGCCTGCGATGCCCACATCCCATGAATGAATATTTAAAAAAAATCTCCTCTGTACTCTCTCCAGAGCAATTATGCCCTTTCAGTAATGTGGTGATCAGAACTGTACACAATACACCAACTGTGGCCTAACCAGCATTTTATACAGTTCCAGCATTATATTCCTGCTTTTGTATTCTATACCTCAGCCAATAAAGGAAAGCATTCCAATATGCCTTCTTCACCACTTTATCTACCTGTTGTGCCACCTTCAGGGACCTGTGGACATGCACTCCAAGGTCTCTCACTTCTTTTACCCCTCTCAATATCCTCCCATTTATTGTGTATTCCATTGCTTTGTTTGCCCTCCCTACATGCATTACCTCACACTTCTCCAGATTGAATTCCATTTGCCATTTTTCCGCTCACTCAACCAAACCATTTATATCATTCTGGAGTCTACAGCTATCCTCTTCACTATCAACTACATGGCCAATTTTTCTGTCATCTACAAATTTCCCAATTATGCCTCCCACATTTAAGTCCAACTCATTAATATATACCACAAACAGAAGGGGACCCAACACTGAGCCCTATGGCACACTACTGGAAACCACTTTGAATTCGCAAAAACATCTGTCGACTACTACACTTTGTTTTCTGTCACTGAGCCAATTTTGGATCCAATTCGCAACATTCCCCTGTATCTCATGGCTTTTACTTTTCTGACCAGTCTGCCATGTGGGACCTTGTCAAATGACTCATTAAAATCCATGTGGACAACATCCATTGCATTACCCTCATCAATTCTCCTTGTTACTTCCTCAAAAAATTCAATTAAGTTAGTAAGACACAGCCTTCCCTGAACAAATCCACGCTAACTATCCCTGATTAATCCATGCCTTTCTAAGTGACACTTTATCCTATCTCTCATAATTGATTCTAATAATTTGCCCACCACCAAGGTCAGACTGACTGGTCTATAATTATTTAGTCTATCCCTCGCACTCTTTTTAAACAATGGTATAACTTTCACAGACCTCCAATCCTTTGGTACCTCACCTGTATCTAGTGAGGATTTGAAAATGATCCTCAATGCATCCTCTATTTCCTCCCTGGCTTCCTTTAAGAGCCTGGCATACAATCCATCTGGCCCTGGCGATTTATCCACTTTCAAGGATGTCAGACCCTCTAGTACATCCTCTTTCATTATGCTTATTGGACCTAATATTTCACACTGCTCCTCTTTAACTACAATGTCTGCATCATCCCTCTCCTTAGTGAAGACAGAGACAAAGTATCCACTAAGAACCCTGCCCACATCTTCAGCATCCACACAGAAGTTACCTTGTACATCTCTGATAGGCCCTACCCTGTCCTCTTGCTCTTAATGTATTAGTAAAACATCTTTGGGGTTTCCTTGATTTTACCTGCCAATACTTTTTCATGTCTCGCTTTGCTTTCTTAATTACCTTTTTTACTTCACCCTTGCATTTTCTATACTCCTCTAGGCTTTCTAAAGTATTAAGTTTTTTGTGACTGTTGTTATGAAAGTGATTCTCTTTTTTATTGAAATATTTTTAAAGGAATTTATAGTTAAGCTGAATAAATGTTTTTCAATCAAAAGGACACTGAGGGAGCCAGATTGGCAACAGTGTTGCTGGTTGTCACATGACTCGGGTTAGGCTTGGAACAGAAACCCTGGCAACAGGGGCAGAAAAGTAACAAGCGCTCCTTTGATTGGACAACCCCAATAGTAGCAGAGCACATCTGGGAGAGCAGAAAACTGACAAGTTCTTTGGTTGTCAGTCAGTATGGTTTTACCTTCTGGAATGAGCAGAGATAAAGTCAAGTCTGAAGAAGAATTCCAAAGAAGAACAGAAGACTACAGCCCAGCTCAGTTTCCAACAATTCCCTGAAAGACTCTGAGAAGTCTGTTGTCTCAATTTGTCTTGTTTCCTGCATTTGAAGAAAGCCTGCTAAAAATAATTCTCAATGCCACCTGAAGAGAACTGTTCTAAAGATCCTATCTGCGTGTGCTTGGAGGTTGGGCTGTGTGCCAGTTTTGGTGCAGCATGTCTCATCTGTTTTCTTCAGGAGTTGGCAAGTGATTTGTCCAGGTGTTTTTTTGTCTGTAACAGAGCTCTGATCCAAAAATCCCTTTTTATTAGCTTTCAGTTAACCAGTATACATATATATGCATGTGTGCTTGAGTGTGAGATACTAAAGTAAAAAGGGACTTTAAAATTTTGTTAAGGTAGAAAGGGGACTTTTGAAATTTAATGTTGGATTTTTAAAAATTTGATCTATGTGATATTGTTTTTACTTCATTACTAGTTAAAACTTGTTTTATAATAAACTGTTAATTTTGTTGTTCAATGAAGAAACCTGGTTAGTGTGATCTATTCTGGGAAAAATAGTGTATCTGATTGACTGTTTCAGTAAGTGGGAAAATTTAAAACATATGTTGTGACCTGTGGAGAAGTGGAACTGAATTAACAGTGCACTCCTCCAGCCTCGGTCATAACACTGTCATAAGCTTTCTTTTTCTGCTTTACCTTACCCTGTATGCTTCTAGATAACCAAGGGGTTCTAGATTTGGCAGTACCACCCTTTTTTGTGGGGATGTGTCTACACTGTGCCCATACAATCTCGCTTTTGAATGCCTCCAGCTGGTTTGCCACTGATTTTTCCTTCAAATAGCTGTATCCAGTCCACTTCCGCCAGATCACCTCTCAGCTTCATAAATCTTGTCTTCCCCCAATTTAGAACTTTTACTCCTGTTCTATCTTTGTCCTTTTCCATAACAATACTAAATCTAACTTTATTATGGTCACTATCTCCGAAATGGTCACCCACTGCTACTTCATCCACTTGCCCAGCTTTATTTTCTAAGATTAACTCTAGAATTGCACCCCCTCTTGTTGGGATTGTTACGTGCTGGCTAAAAAAAAGTTCTCTTGAATGCAGTTCAAGAATTTTGTGCCCTCTGTGCCCTTCACACTGTTTGTATCCCAGTTGATATTAGGGTAGTTGAAATCTCCAAGTATTATTGCTCTGTTGTTTTTGCACTCAGAAATTTGCCTACATAGTTGTTCTTCTATCACCCTCTCACCATTTGGGGATCTATAGTAGTGTAACTGCTCCTTTTTTATTTCTGAGCTCAACCTATATGGCCTCATTTGATGATTCATTTAGCATATCATCCCTCCTCACAGCTGATTCTTTAACTGATTCTTTAACCAATAATGCTACACCCCCTCCTTTTTTATCCCCCTCTCTATCCTGCCTGAAAACTCTATATCCAGGGATGTTGAGTTTCCATTTTTGTCCCTTTTTAAGCCAAGTTTCCTTTATAGCAATGATATCGTGTTGCCATGTGTCTATCTGTGCCCTCAGCTCATTGGCTTTATTTGCTATACTCCTTGTATTTAAATAAATACCTTTTAACACTGCCAAATTCCTGTGCTGTACACTTTTGAACCTTTGCTTCTTCTGTCTTTCAGAGTCACTCGCTAATTTTCTGCCTTCCATTCCCTGCTCTGAATTTGTCCTATCTGAAACTGCCCTCAGGTTCCCATCCCCCTGCCAATCTAGTTCAGGAGAAGCGAGCACAGAACACAAGGGAGAGGGAGAGGGAGAGGACTGGAAGTGGGCTGCCACACATAGTACAGCTGACATCATGAGAGGAAGCAAACCAGGGAGATCAGTGGCATATCTGCATGCCTGACAATTGGAGATGGAGAGATGGGGACCGCACAGCTACCTGGTTATACAGTTAAATATCAGCCTCCCACATGATGTGCACTTAGTCATGTTGACTCAATTTCAGCAGCGAGTGAAATATGATTAACTTCATCATGCCAAGTTGCAGCATTCTTACCTTGCCAGTACTAATTCATATCTTTTCTGTTCACCAGGCACTTCACACGTACAGCAGGCATCGGTGGAGCTCCCAGACGATGAATCTTCAGAGGTATTTATTCCTTCTGAGGGTGCACTGTCACTGGACCATGTTTACCATGCACCAGTGCAGGTACTCACTCTTCAGGGGGACCAGATGGACAGATAGTTGGGTTTTCACCTGGTGACTCAGTTCACAAGTGAGCAAGAGCAGACAGTGGTGGCAGGGACAGCTGTGGAGATTCTACGCCGGATGGCGCTGCCCTAGCCAAGATCTACTCAGCTCAACACATATGCTGTATCCTGGGGATGGTCATTGAAGAGCAGAATTATTGAGGGATAGCAGAAAATTTGCAATGTACTGACAGACCTACCAAGAACATTGTCCATGATTGCAGAGAGAATGAATTAGTCCACATCGAGCATAAGTGGGTTGATGTCGCAGGGCATTGTGAGGATGTTTTCTTCCATGAATCGATTAGCCAACTCTGTGGAACATCAATCATAGCAATCAAATGAGACAATGCAAGCCTTGACCATGGCCATTCAGACTCTAGATACCAACTGAAATAGGATGATTGACACCTTAGTCTTGGCTTCACAGTGCCGCATTGATTGGCACCAAGTGCTCTCCAACAAAGTAGTAGCAGTGAAGTGTGGGTGGCCCATGAGAGGGATGATGGCGAAAGGAGACATGGAAATGGGAACTCCACTCAAAACACTTCCTTACCTGTTGTCTGCACCACCCCCGGGTCCCCCACCACTAGCACCACCCAGTACCTAACATGCAGCTTCCTCTCACAATGGCCATATCTGTCCCTGCACAGGTGCAGGTGGAGCAGACTTTGGCAGAGTCCTCATGGAATCCACAGCCAATAGGTCATCAACCAAGAGCATCTCAATGGTCAGAGCAGAGATCTGAGCAGCCCACCTCTACCTCTGTTAAAGCCACAGAGGTTGCATCAAGTAGGAGTGGTAGGAAAAGGAAAAGCAAAGCTTGTAGTTCAAAAAGTGTATGCGTATGGGAGCTGACAAAATGTTACGCTGTTAAGTTTCCATTGTTTATTCGCATCACTTGTATAACTCTGAACCCCACTTCCTGTATTGCTCATTTTTGGTTGCCATGGGATGACTTGCCTTTGTTTGTTGATGAATGGAATAACATGAATTGACAGGGATCAATGGGGGGAGGGTGGGCAATGAATGGTTTGGTCAGTTACGGGATTGTTTTGTGTCACTGGAATGGGGTGGGGTGGGATGAGATTGGCTGTTGGATGTGATTTTTACATCAGTCTAATTATATTGACTAATTATATTGACTAATTGAACCTCACAGCTATAAGGGAACCCCTGGCATTCCAGGCAGCAAAGGGAGCAGCAGGTGCTGTGTTGGGTTCACCATCTTCATCCTCCTCCCCCTCTTCATTGGATTTGCAGACAATGCATGCTCATCACTTTGTTCCTCCTGCAGCTCCATTCCTCACTGCTGTGCAAGGTTATGCAGAGCGCAGCACATTGTGATTTCATTCTGGAAACCCTCGCTGGCAAGTACGGAATGGTGCCTCCAAATCTGTTCAGGCACCTGAAGTGTATCTTTAGCAGGCTGACAGCTTGTTCAATCATCTATCTGGTGGTAATATGGCATTCATTGTTGGGCTTCATTGGTGGAGTTTAGTTTAGTTTAGTTTAGAGATACAGCACTGAAACAGGCCCTTCGGCCCACCGAGTCTGTGCCGACCATCAACCACCCATTTATACTAATCCTACACGAATCCCATATTCCAATATCATCCCCACCGTTCCCTATATATTTCCCTACCACCTACCTATACTAGGGGCAATTTATAATGGCCAATTAACCTATCAACCTGCAAGTCTTTGGCATGTGGGAGGAAACCGGAGCACCCGGAGGAAACCCACGCAGACACAGGGAGAACTTGCAAACTCCGCACAGGCAGTACCCAGAATCGAACCCGGGTCCCTGGAGCTGTGAGGCTGCAGTGCTAACCACTGCGCCACTGTGCCGCCCTCATAGATGTTATCATCACTGTTCCCTCTAAGGTACACGCATGTGTGGCCGTGCCCCAATTGTGAAGGTACCACACAGGTTGCTCACAAGCTGTCCCATTTAATGCACAGTTACACAAAAAAAAAACTTAAAGTGAAATAAACAGGCCGTGCACAATGAAGAAAATGTAGAGGGATCCTTAGTCACCAACTAACTTTTAAGGGATTTTCCTTTGTCTCCTAGGAGTCACCCCTTAAGATTGCTTTTGGTCCAATGAGGTCAGGGAGCTTGGACTGCCAAAGAATGAAAGCCTCATGCAGCTGCCCGTGAATCTGGGGCACAGCTGCATAAACGTTTTCTTGTGGATCCACACCAGCTGAGCATTTAATAAATACTCCTCGATGATCTGCAGGTGCCCAGATTGCCATGTATGTGCCTTGCACCTAAGGGAAGCCAGACAGAGAGGCAAACCAGAGTGCCAGCTCATTCTGACTAGTTTCATCACAGGTGAAGTTGACATATTTGCCAGCCCTGGCAAACAATCCATCAGTGATTTGCCTGTTGCATTTGTGGTCTGCCGACTGGGAGATCCTGGATGTATCTCCGGCAAAGCCCTGCAAAGATCCAGAGGCAAAAAAATAGTTGAAAGCGGTGGGCACTTTGGCTGCCACTGGTAATGAGTGGTCACCAGGTCCAGCAGGGAGCAGGTCTTTTTTCAGAAGGCTGCAGATGTCTGCTACCACCAGTCATGGCCATCTCAGCCTCTGCAAGCACTGCACTACCAAGAAGTCAAGGAATCTAAGTCTCTGCTTGTATATCCTACTTTGCAGCTAATGCCTCCTGTGACCTCAACCCCTTTGTTGCTCCACTGCAGGCTGTACTGCTGCTAATATTCATCATATGCCTCATCTAAGGTCCAATCTAAGATAGTCATGGTACCACCCATACTTATCTAAGTCTCAATACCTGCAAAGTGCCCAAATTAACCTCTACGCACAAATACTTTCAACAAATCCTTTGCCAGTGGAAGGTAAGAAAGCAATTGTGAAAACTAAGTATTTATTGATGTCCGTATGCCTGACCTTTAATGAGCCCCATGAATTGCCTTTCATTCCTCTCACCTTTTCTTCAATGGCGAGCTTCAGGAAACCCAGAAAGCTTGCGCATGTCATGTTGAATTTAAATCATGGTGAAAATCCCATTGGAATTGCCTCATTTAAGTATTATAAACAGTAACCCGTCTCTCTGGAGAGGGCTGCGCACATGCATCAAAACAATTCTGAGTTAACCCTGGAATTCAGTGTGTTGGAGTCAGCTTCCGGACACTGACAGTTTCACCAATTTTAAAACCCATGTGCTCTTTCCTGTTCAAACTCTGCCCTTTATTTCTGAAGAAATAGAACTTCCTCCGAAAACACAGTGGGAACTTGTAGTTGGCATGGTAAGAGTTAATTTGAACACTACATATATTAATTCTTTAAAATGTAATATTTTTTACTATTTTAAATTGCATTTACATCTAGATAGATATTGAATTCAATATTAAGATTTAAGGATAATAATCCTGCCTTCTACAGTAGAATGAAGAAGCCAATTAATGAACTCTCCCATCTGTGAGACCCAAGTCAATAGTGAGTGAACAGATGAATGTCAAAACAATTTCTGCAGCTTTCATTAGTGTCTCATGATATATTTCTGATATGAAGAAGTGCTGTTTCATTTTGTGCATTGCTACCTAGAGTGCCCCCATAAACCAGTAGGTGTCAAAGACCTGTTAACAGTAATACAATATGATTTTTAAAGTAATCTGGCTCGGATGCGTCACATGACCTTTGAGTGCTTGCCCCTCTCAACATGTTATCTAGCAGGCAGATGTCTACCTGAACAAACTGTGCAACTTCACAGAGCAGCCCCATGGTTCATGAATGAACTGAACAGCTGCTGTTATCAAGTCTTCTGAATTTCCACAGTAAAGGAAGACATTTTTGCACAAAATACTTTTACGGTGCCTAATATTTCTCCTTAGAACTTTATTAAATCCAGAAACAACTTTGAAGTGACATGGCAGTTGTGGTGATCCATTCCATGCCCTTGTGCACATATGCGGTGATTCTCCACCATAATGGAAGGGCAATGTATTTGAATATTTTAGTAGTGCTCCAGGAATGCAATGATTGACACACTGAGTGCTCTGTGGGCAAGATGAGGAGGGTTGAACTGTCAGACACCAGCAGCCAGTGAAAGGTTGCTGGCCATTATTCTTCATTGCAGCCACTAACATTCCAAGTCCCCTTGCTGTACTACGACATTGAAGGCCAAAGAGAAGTTGCCACGTAATGGATGGTGGGAATGTATCAGTGAGGGATCCACAATCTGCAAAACTCCACCCCACCCAATCAGTTTCAGACAAATACTTGGCAACCACAGCTTTACTCGGTCGGGCCAGTCACATTATGGGGAGGCCCCGCCCATATAAAATAAATGGGGGTGTTAATAAACCTTGTACAAAGCTTTGTGCGTAGGCTTCCATTGTTACAGTCACTGGCTGCCTACACTCAAACATATCAGGTGCAGCAATCATGCTAAAATAAGCAGTAATAACAGTGAGGTTATCAGTGCTCATCCTTGTTAAAGAGTAAATTAGACAGCAACCTCCAGCAACCACACATCGCAGTTAAACGCAGAAATCAGAAGTTGCCCTGCTCCCACCAAGCTTCGCTACACCAATATCCTGCTGAGCGTCTCGGCATTGAAACACATGGGGCTTGATTTTCAATCTAGGGTTGGGAACCTGACGCCTGGATTATTTCCAGGTCCCAACTCCACGCTGCATTTCTATCACTGATGCAACACTATTTTGAAGGAAAGCCACTAATTGGGCCAGAGATGAACTTGACGCCCAATCAGTGACACCGAGTGCTGTATGGAGGCAGGAATCGGCTCCAGACTGCACTGCTCAAAGGCAGACGGCAGCCATGACAGGATTGGCTGTTGCCTTGCAGAATGGAGCAGGCCGGCGATCATAGGACCAGCAGCATCACGGCACAAACAAGTGACCAAACGGTCAATCAGAAGGTTGACCTGACCCGTTCAGTTTGACTCACCCTATTTTTCCATGACTTTTATTCATCAGCCACATCACATAATGGCTCCCGCATTACTCCTGACAGCTGAGCACTTACATAGACCACTTTTCCCAGTCTCCACTTGGAAAATCTCCGTCTGACCTTCCCAAACCCATTAACAAGCTTTTCAAGGAGCTTAACAGGCTGTTAATTAGAGGCGAGGGGGTGCCAACTCCCCCAAGCACCCCAATCCCACAGCTTTGAAAATAGCAATACATTCCAGAGGTATTGGAAGACTGACATGCCATCCAGGAGCCCGATTTTCAAAGCGCGCCTGCACCCAGCCTCGTCCCCATGGACATTGGAAAGTCAAGTCCATGGAACACATAAAGTTGTGATACTTACCCTTTGAATACCCACTAAACATGCCAGAAAAAAATTAAGGCTTGTCTATTCTCGTTTAAGTGTCATAAGTCGTAATTACTATCAAACAACCTCTCTGGCGTTTAAAATTTAATTTTAAAACTGTAGAGTCTCATTCCTTTAGATGTTAATTATTGTTGGAGATATTAAAAAAAATTTAAATGTGATTTTTTTTTTACCTCTTCTCTCTGTCTCTTATCTCCCTCTCTCTTTTAATCCCGTCTTTCTTTCCCTCTCTTTCACATTCTGCACATGATTTGGCATGAAATTAATTATTCTAATTAACACATCCTGGTTTCAGCTCTGTGCTGCTCATTAAGAATCTTCAATCTGATTTGTCAAGGGGACAGACAGCTGTTTGCCTTGTTCATACAGGTCCCAGATCCTCCGTAGAGGGTGCTACACTAAATGGATTTCAAATTGCCCCGAATTCCAGTGTAAAACCTCATAGAAAGTCAGTGTACAAGTGGCTGGCGCCATTCATTTGCCGACATCCACAAAAGATGGGCCATTATATTTTCAAGAATTAGTGTGTGTACAATGTTAGGATAAAACTCTTAACCTGCCAACTGCAAGTTCCTACACAGGGTATTGTAGATAGCATGGCCCATGTGGATACGGGGGTTCTTCGTAGCTCTTTCCAGTGGAATTTATATTCCTTCAGAAATAAAGGGCTGGATTTTCCCTGGCCCATGGAAACAGGGTTGGAGGTGGAGGGGACCTGGGAAAATAGGGGGGAGCTATATTGGGACGGCTCCCCGACACATTCCCGCCACCGGGGATGTTTCCCAGGATTGGGTAGGCGAGAGGATTGGCTGCCCGAACCATGGAACTTGCCAGCCCATTAAAGGTGATTGAGACCCTAATTTATTTATTTATTTTGAGATACAGCACTGAAACAGGCCCTTCGGCCCACCGAGTCTGTGCTAACCAACAACCACCCATTTATACTAATCCTATATTAACCCCATATTCTCTACCACATCCCCACCATTCTCCTACCAACCACCTACATGAGGGGCAATTTACAATGGCCAATTTACCTATCAACCTATAAACAGCCTTTGGCTGTGGGAGGAAACCAGAACACCCGGCAGAAACCCACGCAGACACAGGGAGAAGTTGCAAACTCCGCACAGGCAGTACCCAGAACTGAACCCGGGTCACTGGAGCTGTGAGGCTGCAGTGCTAACCACTGCGACACTGTGCCTAATTAGGGTGAGTTTGCAGCCTCGCCATCATTTTACCACTGGCAATATAAATTTGCATGAGGGTATAAACACAAGCAGAATTCTGAAAAGTTCGACTCTCCCCTGCTGCCAGACTCCAGAATCCCTCTTGAGTGCAGCCAAACTCTACCCCGCTACAGTTTGCACCAGACCACTTCCCTAAGTGAAGCCAATCATCCCCATGATAACTGCCATCCACCACCAATCCCACCCCCCCACCCACCCCCTTGCCTCTCCATGTGCTTTTAGACTCCAGTCATCTGCCAATTGCAACCAGACTGCACACCTCCACTCATGCTGAACTACTGCTGCAAGTTCGCAAGGTCCCTATCTTCCCTCATTGCCCTGAGGCTGCCCCAACTGGGAGCAGTCTCAGGGCATAGACCCCATTCTCTACTTGCTGTCCGGGCCAAGCCTGGATTCCTCTGAGTGCTCCTGGTGTCAGACTGCCTGCTGTACTCCCAAACTCTAGTCTGGGCCACAGGTTGGAAACTCCTGCTTAAGCCCCTGTGACCTCTGTGCACTCCATCCCTAGCACAAACGCCCGGTCCAGTTCGACACTGCCTTACAGCATGAGCCCATAGCTCCAATGCATCAAATTTACCTAAATATTGGCCGAGACTCTTTTCTTCTTTGGCCTCCTTGTCTCGAGAGGCAATGGGTAAGCGCCTGGAGGTGGTCAGTGGTTTGTGAAGCAGCACCTGGAGTGGCTATAAAGGCCAATTCTAGAGTGACAGACTCTTCCACAGGTGCTGCAGATAAAATTGGTTGTCGGGGCTGTTACATAATTGGCTCTCCCCTTGCGCTTCTGTCTTTTTTCCCGCCTAGGCTCAACTATCACCAGTAACCTGTCTCTGGTAAAGGCGTCTGCTGCTATGTCCAGAGAGGCCAAGAGAGTGTGGGAAAATGGCTAAGTCTCTTCGACTCGCCCCACTTTAGCCCCGTCTTTATGGCTGTCCGCCAGCTCTGGCGATCACTGGCAACTGACTCCCATGACTTGTGGTCAATGTCACAGAATTTCATGTCACATTTACAAACGTCTTTAAAGCGGAGACATGGACGGCCGGTGGGTCTGATACCAGTGAGGACCTCGCTGTACTTGGGGATTCTGCCATCTTCCATGCGGCTCACATGGCCAAGCCATCCCAAGCGCCGCTGGCTCAGTAGGGTGTATATGCTGGGGGTGTTAGCTGCCTCAAGGACTTCTGTGTTGGAGATACGGTCCTGCCACCTGATGCCAAGGATTCTCCGGAGGCAGTGAAGATGGAATGAATTGAGACGTCGCTCTTGGCTGATATACGTTGTCCAGGCCTCGTTTCCGTAGAGCAAGGTACTGAGGACACAGGCTTGATACACTCGGACTTTTGTGTTCCATGTCAGTGTGCCATTTTCCCACACTCTCTTGGCCTCTCTGGACATAGCAGCGGACGCCTTTCCCATGTGCTTGTTGATTTCTGCATCGAGAGACAGGTTACTGGTGATAGTTGAGCCTAGGTAGGTGAACTCTTGAACCACTTCCAGAGCGTGGTCACCAATATTGATGGATGGAGCATTTCTGACGTCCTGTCCCATGATGTTTGTTTTCTTGAGGCTGATGGTTAGGCCAAATTCATTGCAGGCAGCCGCAATCCTGTTGATGAGTCTCTGCAGACACTCTTCTGTGTGGGATGTTAATGCAGCATCGTCAGCAAAGAGGAGTTCCCTGATGAGGACCTTCTGTACTTTGATCTTCGCTCTTAGAAGGGCAAGATTGAACAACCTGCCATCTGATCTTGTGTGGAGGAAAATTCCTTCTTCTGAAGACTTGAACGCATGTGAGAGCAGCAGGGAGAAGAAGATCCCATACAGTGTAGGTGCGAGAACACAGCGCTGTTTCACGCCACTCAGGATAGGAAAGGGATCTGATGAGGCACCGCTATGTTGAATTGTGCCTTTCATATTGTCATGGAATGAGGTGATGATACTTAGTAGCTTTGGTGGACATCCGATCTTTGCTAGTAGTCTGAAGAGACCACATCTGCTGACGAGGTCAAAGGCTGTGGTGAGATCAATGAAAGCAACGTAGAGGGGCATCTGTTGTTCACGGCATTTCTCCTGTAGCTGGCGAAGGAAGAACAGCATGTCTCTGCTCGAAAGCCACAATGTGCCTCAGGGCTCAGCCAGCTTCTGGAGCCTGTTTAAAATGACTCGAGCGAAGAATTTCCCCACTATACTGAGCAGGGAGATTCCACGGTAGTTGTTGCAGTCACCGCGATCACCTTTGTTCTTATAGAGGGTGGCCGAGACACCAGAAAAAGAACTCCCCTGTTCTTCGAAATAGTGCCATGGGATCTTTTATATCCACTTGAGCAGGCAGATGAGGACATTGGTTTAACATCTCATCCGAAAGACAGCACCTCCAAAAGCGCAGCACTCTGCACTGGAGTGTCAGCCTTGATGTTCTTTTGCTCAAGTCCTGGAGTGGGACTTGAACCTAGAACCTTATGAATCAGAGGCAAGAACATTACTAACTGAACCATGGCTAATTATGACAGGAAGAGAGACTTACAGAAATAGCGATGGAGAAAGAATGAGAAAAAGTGTCACCAATGACAGCAAAAAAAGCATGACTGGAGGCTTGCAAATAAGTCATTTTGGGGTTTAGTTAAAAAATATATTATTCATGGTGATGTGAATGCATCAAAATGGACGTAACACGGCTTAAAAATCTAGGCAAACAAGAGTGGGAGGGCTTGCATCACTAACCCAGCTCTGATTTACATAAAACAGCTCCAGCTACAGAAGGTAGTGCTGAGCAGAAGCTATCATATGAGCAGCAAACCACTTATCACCTCCTGACACTAACGAGCTGGCAGCCGGCCTTAAAATAGGCCCTCCAGTTATTCTTTATTTGATTTTAATCCTTTGCTAATATTGCATGGTATATTATTTCGATGTCATTCCCTTCCTTCCGCCACTAAAAATAAATGTTCTTTGTTAAGTTATTTTACTCCTCAGTGCCATTGACCTAATTGGACAACCAGAAAAGTTCTGCAACTAAAAGGCAACCATCACGAGGTAATGGTTTCCAAAGTTTCAACAGCACCATCTTGTGGTAGGTCAGCAAAACACAAAAGACACTTTAAGGTGAAACAAGGATCTAACTTTCAAAGATGATCATTTGCATGTACAAGTTAAACCCGGGGGTGAGGGGTGGTGGGTGGGGGCGGCTGATGGCAGATGGGGGGAGCTGCTTGATTTTTACCAGGATGTGATCAGCACTTGGTACATGGTCGCCTCCAGCCGGAGTGCTCTCCCATCAGGATTGCTGGCTATCCTCCAGGGAGCCACTGCTCAGAAACCCACTCCGGCAGCAATATGTGTTCATGTGGCTGGCGGAGGAGAGGGCACTGGCTGCCAAGGCGACCAATGTCAGGGACATTCTGTTTGGTGGAGGAGCGGGCTGGATGTCGCCTGAAGAGCTGGTTCGACGTGCATCCTTGGGGAGCATCCAGCTTGTGGCCAAAGCCATCGAAAATCTTAATAACGTGGTGCTCAGCCCTAACTTCACTCGTGGTTTCGTGGTGGCTCAGGCATGTGGAGCACTCAGGTCCGAGCTGACCCCCATTTGGCTGGGATTTCTCATCGGTGCCAGGCCCCAAAACCTCCCGTGGGAGCCTCAACCCCACAACTGGACCCATCTCTCAGAAATACCCTCCATGCCATTCCATTTTGCGGGGAGGGGTTTCCTGTACGGGCTGTACCCTCCACTTCCTAACCCTCACCAGCCTTATGGACACACCATGGTGCTCTGTCCTGCCGTCTGGAGAAGGTGAGGACCCCTGGCGGGAGGCACTCTATGCGGGAATTCTCCCTTTGTCCATCGGGGATTTTCCATTGAGGGTGTTGCATGTGGCAGTCCTATGCAATAGATCATTAAATCAATTCACGGACTCCTGGGCTGCCTGTAACTTCTGCGGCCTGGAGGAGTCCGTTTTTCACATTTATATAGAATGTGCGAGGTTGCAGCTCGTGGTGGAAAATCTGAGGGGGCTTCTCTTCAGGCTCTGGTTGCACTCCTGATCTTCGGCCACCTGGTGCAGAGAGGAGCGGGCAAGTTGAGGGACCTCCTCGTGGGATTGCTCCTGGGTCTGACCAAGGTGCCATCAACAGATGCAGGCAGCGAGCAGTCGAGGGGGTTGTCCGACCAGACTGTCTGCCTCTCTTCCGCGGCTACGTCTGTGCCCGGGTGTTTCTGGAGTGGGAGCACATGGTGTCCACCAGTATGCTTGAGGCCTTCCACGACCAGTGGGCACCAGAAGAATTGGAGTGCATCATCACCCTTAGGAACGACATTTTAGTTTGATTAGTTAAGTTTCCTTTAAAGTATTTTAGGTTTTAGTTTATTAATTTTGCTCCTTTCAAAAGTAACACTGAGTCCCTCCTGTTAGGCCAGTCTCCAAAAAGAAATACAGGTTAAACCTGTGTTGCACCATTGTTTTTCACCATGAAATATGATTTTGGAGCGGTTCCTGCAGATTGGAAGGTAGCAAGTGTCACCCAACTATTTAATAAGGGAGGGAGAGAGAAAACAGAGAATTACAGACCGGTTAGCTTTACATCAGTTGTTGGGAAAATGTTAGAATCTATTCTAAAGGATGTGATAAATGGACACGTAGATAATAATGATCTGATTGGGCAGAGTCAACATGGATTTATGAATGGGAAATCATGTTTGACGAACCTGTTGGAGTTCTTTTTAGGATGTTTCTAACAGAATTGATAAAAGGTGGACATGATATGCTTGGATTTTCACAAGACTTTTGATATGGTCCCCCAGAGGAGGTTGGTTAGCAAAATTAAAGCACATGGGATAGGAGGTAATATACTGGCACGGATTAAGGATTAGTTAACAGGCAGAAAGCAGAGAGTAGGAATAAATGAGTCATTCTTGTGTTGGCAGGTTGTGACTGGTGGGGTACTGCAGGGATCAGTGCTTGGGCCCCACCTGTTCACAATATATATCAATCATTTGGACCAAATATAATATTTCCAAGTTCGCAGATGACACAAAACTAGGTGGGAATGTGTGTTGTGAGGAAGATGCAAAGTGGCTTCAAGGGGATTTGGGCAGACTTAGTGAGTGGGCAAGAATGTGGCAGATGAAATATAACATGGAAAAATGTGAGGTTGTCCACTTTGGTGGGAGGAATAGATGTGCAGAGTATTTCCTAAATGGTAAGAGATTAGATAGCGTAGATGTACAAAGGGATGTGGGTGTCCTTGTCAATAAGTCATTAAGTTAACATGCAGGTGCAGCAAGCAATTAGGAAGGCTAATGGTATGTTAGCCTTTATCGCAAAAGGATTTGAGTACAGGAGTAGTGAAGTCTTGCTTCAATTGTATAGAACCTTGGTTAGATTGCACCTGGAGTACTGTGTGCTGTTTTGGCCTCCCTACCTTATGAAGGATATTATTGCCATAGAGGGAGTGCAACGAAGGTTCACCAGATTTGTTCCCGGGATGGCAGGACTGTCCTATGAACAGACATTGGGAAAACTGGACCTGTATTCTCTAGAGTTTCGAAGAATGAGAGGTGATCTCATTGAAACCTAGAAAATACTTAAAGGGATAGACAGGGTAAATGCAGCTAAGATGTTTCCCCTGGTTGGGGAGTCTAGAACCAGGGGACACAATTTCAAAATAAGGGGGAGGCCACTTAGGACCGAGATAAGGAGAAATTTCTTTACTCAGAGGGTTGTGAATCTTTGGAATTCTCTATCCCAGACGGTTGTGGAAGCTCAGTCATTGAGTATGTTTAAAGCAGAGATTGACAGATTTCAGCCATGATCGTATTGAATGGGAGGGCAGGCTGAATGGCCTACTCCTGCTCTTATGTTCCTATAAGGCCTAAACCCAAAGGCAGATTTATTTTCAGAAAATACAATGATATTAGCCACCTTTCACTTACCTTCCGGGAGCAGACGTGAGGGAAGAATGCCGAGAGAGGAGCGGATAAATACAGCCCGAGGATCACGGCCTAGACACTTAGCTTCCAGGAGCGGAGAGGAGCCCAGGTGCGACAGAGTTTTGAAAAAAAAAGTCAACAGTGACATCACAGGAAAGCTGCAAGATGATTGGTTGGTGAGTAACTGCTGTTACGGAATAACACTAAATAGCTGGGCAAGGGACCAAAGTAAAGAGAAAGGTCTACAGTTTTTTTTAATATAGTAGGTAGTGTTTTTTTTTTAGAGAATCAAAGTCCCTAGTGTAAATAATCTAATTTTTGGGTAATTTAAGGGAGTAAATTAAGGGTAAGTCATGGCAGGGCAGCTCGACAGCGTGGAGTGCTCCTCCTGTGCAATGTGGGAAGTCAAGGACACTTCCAGTGTCCAGGGAGAACGCGTGTGCAGGAAATGACTCCAGCTGCAGCTACTCGAAATCCATGTTTTGGATCTGGAGCGGCGGCGGGAGACACTGTGGAGCATCCGCGAGGCTGAGATCATCATGGACAGTACGTACAGGGAGGTGGTTACACCGCAGGTAAAGACTGCTCAGGCAGAAAGGGAATGGGAGACCGCCAGGCAAAGTAAAAGAACTAATTTCCTTTTGTTTTCGGCGGAGACCAGGGGGCTGCTGGGTAAGTAAAACCCTATATATTTGGGCCGTTTCTGAACCCGAGACACGACACCTGTAGTGTCTCCCACCCGCCCTCCTCCTCTAACCAAAAAAAAAGGACTCGGTGGTGTGTAGATAAGGTAAGGCTTTTTCTATTTCTCTTTTTTTTTATCGTGTGATTGGTAAAAAACTTTTCGTTCCTTTTTCATTTAACTAAGTTTAAGCTTAAGATTAAAAATGGCAGGAGATCTCAGACCCGTGACATGCTCCTCTTGCTCAACGTGGGAGCTCAGGGACATGGCTGATGTCCCTGACTCCTTCACGTGCAGGAAGTGTGTCCAGCTGCAGCTCTTGTTAGACCGCATGACGGCTCTGGAGCTGCGGATGGACTCACTTTGGAGCATCCGCGATGCTGAGGAGGTCGTGGATAGCACGTTTAGCGAATTGGTCACACCGCAGATTAGGATTGCTGAGGGAGAAAGGGAATGGGGGACCAAAAGGCAGAGAAAGAGCAGGAAGGCAGCGCAGGTGTCCCCTGCGGTCATCCCCCTCCACAACAGGTATACCGTTTTGGATACTGTTGAGGGAGATGGCTCACCAGGGGAAGGCAGCAGTAGCCAGGTTCATGGCACCGTGGCTGGCTCTGCTGTTCAGAAGGGCGGGAAAAAGAGTGGAAGGGCTAGAGTCATAGGGGATTCGATTGTAAGGGGAGTAGATAGGCGGTTCTGTGGTCGAAAACGAGGCTCCCGAATGGTATGTTGCCTCCCAGGTGCACGGGTCAGGGATGTCTCAGATCGGCTGCAGAACATTCTGAAGGGGGAGGGTGAACAGCCAGTTGTCGTTGTGCACATAGGCACCAATGATATAGGTAAAAAACGGGATGAGGTCCTACAAGCAGAATTTAGGGAGTTAGGAGCCAAGTTAAAAAGTAGGACCTCAGAGGTAGTAATCTCCGGATTGCTACCAGTGCCACGTGATAGTCAGAGTAGAAATGAAAGAATAGTCAGGATGAATGCGTGGCTTGAGAGATGGTGCAGGAGGGAGGGGTTCAGATTTTTGGGACATTGGGACCGGTTCTGGGGGAGGTGGGACTATTACAAATTGGACGGTCTACACCTGGGCCGGACTGGAACCAATGTCCTTGGGGGTGCTTTTGCTAACGCTGTTGGGGAGGGTTTAAACTAATGTGGCAGGGGGATGGGAACCAAATGAGGTCAGTGGAGAGTAAGGATGTAGTAACTAAGCCTGTAAGGAACTAGATAATGAAGTCAGCGTGACTAAGGGAAAGAGTAGGCAGGGAGCAGATGATGAAAGCAAAGGGACTGGTGGTCTGAGGTGTATTTGTTTTAATGCAAGAAGTGTAGTAGGTAAGGCAGATGAACTTAGGGCTTGGATTAGTACCTGGGAGTATGATGTTATTGCTATTACTGAGACATGGTTAAGGGAAGGGCATGATTGGCAACTAAATATCCCACGATACCGATGCTTCAGGCGGGATAGAGAGGGAGGTAAAAGGGGTGGAGGAGTTGCATTACTGGTCAAAGAGGATATCACAGCTGTGCTGAAGGAAGGCACTATGGAGGACTCGAGCTGTGAGGCAATATGGGCAGAACTCAGAAATAGGAAGGGTGCGGTAACAATGTTGGGGCTGTACTACAGGCCTCCCAACAGCGAGCGTGAGATAGAGGTACAAATATGTAAACAGATTATGGAAAGCTGTAGGAGCAACAGGGTGGTGGTGATAGGAGATTTTAATTTTCCCAACATTGACTGGGATTCACTTAATGTTAGAGGTCTAGATGGAGCAGAATTTGTAAGGAGCATCCAGGAGGGTTTTCTAGAGCAGTATGTAAATAGTCCAACTCAGGAAGGGGCCATACTGGACCTGGTGTTGGGAAATGAGCCGGGCCAGGTGGTTGACATTTCAGTAGGGGACTACTTTGGGAATAGTGATCACAATTCCGTAAGTTTTAGAATACTCATGGACAAAGACGAGACTGGTCCTAAAGGAAGAGTGCTAAATTGGGGGAAGGCCAACTATACCAAAATTCGGCAGGAGCTGGGAAATGTAGATTGGGAGCAGCTGTTTGAAGGTAAATCCACATTTGATATGTGGGAGGCTTTTAAAGAGAGGTTGATTAGCGTGCAGGAGAGACATGTTCCTGTGAAAATGAGGGGTAGAAATGGCAAGATTAGGGAACCATGGATGTCAGGTGAAATTGTGAGACGAGCTAAGAGGAAAAAGGAAGCATACATAAGGTCTAGGCGGCTGAAGAAAGACGAAGCTTTGAAAGAATATCGGGATTGTGGGCACAATCTGAAACGAGGAATTAAGAGGGCTAAAAGAGGTCATGAAATATCTTTAGCAAACAGGGTTAAGGAAAATCCCAAAGCCTTTTATTCATATATAAGGATCAAGAGGGTAACTAGAGAAAGGATTGGCCCACTCAAGGACAAAGGAGGAAAGTTATGCGTGGAGTCAGAGAAAATGGGTGAGATTCTAAATGAGTACTTTGCATCGGTATTCACCGAGGAGAGGAACATGACGGATGTTGAGGTTAGGGACAGATGTTTGATTACTCTAGGTCAAGTCGGCATAAGGAGGGAGGAAGTGTTGGTATTCTAAAAGGCATTAAGGTGGACAAGTCCCCAGGTCCGGATGGAATCTATCCCAGGTTACTGTGGGAAGCGAGAGAGGAATTAGTTGGGGCCTTAACAGATATCTTTGCAACATCCTTAAACACGGGTGAGGTCCCGGAGGACTGGAGAATTGCTAATGTTGTCCCCTTGTTTAAGAAGGGTAGCAGGGATAATCCAGGTAATTATAGACCGGTGAGCCTGACGTCAGTGGTAGGGAAGCTGCTGGAGAAGATACTGAGGGATAGGATCTATTCCCATCTTCAAGAAAATGGGCTTGTGATAGGCAACATGGTTTTGTGCAGGGAAGGTCATGTCTTACCAACTTAATAGAATTCTTTGAGGAAGTGACAAAGTTGATTGATGAGGGAAGGGCTGTAGATGTCATATACATGGACTTCAGTAAGGCGTTTGATAAGGTTCCCCATGGTAGGCTGATGGAGAAAGTGAAGGCGCATGGGGTCCAAGGTGTACTAGCTAGATGGATAAAGAACTGGCTGGGCAACAGGAGACAGAGAGTAGCAGTGGAAGGGAGTTTCTCAAAATGGAGAGGTGTGACCAGTGGTGTTCCACAGGGATCCGTGCTGGGACCACTGTTGTTTGGGATATACATAAATGATTTGGAGGAAAGTATAGGTTGTCTGATTAGCAAGTTTGCAGACGACACTAAGATTGGTGGAGTAGCAGATAGTGAAGGGGACTGTCAGAGAATACAGCAGAATATAGATAGATTGGAGAGTTGGGCAGAGAAATGGCAGATGGAGTTCAATCAGGGCAAATGAGAGGTGATGCATTTTGGAAGATCCAATTCAAGAGTGAACTATACAGTAAATGGAAAAGTCCTGGGGAAAATTGATGTACAGAGAGATTTGGGTGTTCAGGTCCATTGTTCCCTGAAGGTGGCAACGCAGGTCAATAGAGTGGTCAAGAAGGCATACGGCATGCTTTCCTTCATCGGACGGGGTATTGAGTACAAGAGTTGGCAGGTCACGTTACAGTTGTATAGGACTTTGGTTCGGCCACATTTGGAATACTGCGTGCAGTTCTGGTCGCCACATTACCAAAAGGATGTGGATGCTTTGGAGAGGGTGCAGAGGAGGTTCACCAGGATGTTGCCTGGTATGGAGGGCACTAGCTATGAAGAGAGGTTGAGTAGATTAGGATTATTTTCATTAGAAAGACGGAGGTTGAGGGGGGACCTGATTGAGGTGTACAAAATCATGAGAGGTATAGACAGAGTGGATAGCAAGAAGCTTTTTCCCAGAGTGGGGGATTCAATTACAAGGGGACACAAGTTCAAAGTGAAAGGGGAAAAGTTTAGGGGGCATATGCGTGGAAATTTCTTTACGCAGAGGGTGGTGGGTGCATGGAACGCATTGCCAGCGGAGGTGGTAGACGCGGGCACGATAGCGTCTTTTAAGATGTATCTAGACAGATACATGAATGGGCAGGAAGTAAAGAGATACAGACCCTTAGAAAATAGGCGACAGAGGATTTGGATCGGCGTAGGCTTGGAGGGCCGAAGGGCCTGTTCCTGTGCTGTAATTTTCTTTGTTCTTTGTTCTTTGTTCTTTAGGCAGGTAGTGCAGGAGTCCCTGGGTCCATCTCCCTATCTAACAGATTTTCCATTTTGGATACTGTTGGGGGAGATAGCTTCTCAGGGGAATGCAGCAAGAGCCAAGTCTGTGGCACCACGGGTGGCTCAGCTGCACAGGAGGGGAGCAAAAGGAGTGGGAGAGCTATAGTGATAGGGGATTCTATTGTAAGGGGTACAGATAGGCGTTTCTGTGGCCGCAAACAGGATGGTATGTTGCCTCCCTGGTGCTAGGATCAAGGATGGCAAGGAGTGGCTGCAGGACATTCTGAAGGGGGAGGGTGAACAGTCAGAGGTCATGGTACAAATTGATACCAACGACAGAGGTAGAAAGAGGGATGAGGTCCTGCAACAAGAATTTTGGGAGCTAGGGAGCAGATTAAAAAGCAGGGCCTCGAAGGTTGTAATCTCTGGATTACTCCCGTTGCCATGTGCTAATGAGTATAGGAATAGGAGGATAGAGCAGATGAATGCGTGGCTGAAGAGATGGTGCAGGAGGGAGGGTTATAGTTTCCTGGATCACTGGGTCTGTTTCTGGCGAACGTGGGACCTGTACAAGTTGGACGGGTTGTACCTGAACTGGAACGGGACTAACATCCTTGTTGGGAGATTTGCTCGTGCTGTTGGAGAGTGGTTAAACTAATTTGGCAGGGGGATGGGATACAGAGTGGAGGTACAGTAAGGGGTGATGCACAGTCAAATATAGAAGAGAAACTGAGTCAGTCTGGAAGGCAGAGCAAATATAGACCTGTTAAGGCACAAGTGAATAATGCAAGGCTGGATTGCATCTATTTTAATGCAAGGAGTCTTACTAGTAAGGCAGATGAATTGAGGACGTTGATTAACACATGGGAATATGATATTATTGCTGTCTCAGAGACATGGTTGAGGGAAGGGCAGGACTGGCAGCTCAACATTCCAGGGTACAGAGTCTTCAGGCGTGACAGGGGAGGGTGTAAAAGAGGAGGTGGCATTGCACTGTTGATCAAGGAGTCAATTACTGCAGTAAGGAGGGATGATATCTTCGAAGGTTCCTCAAATGAGGTCATATGGGTAGAACTTAAAAACAAAAATCACTGGGATTAGAATAGATGGGTGCTTGATGGCCGCACAGACACGATGGGCCGAAGGGCCTGTTTCTGTGTTGTATAACTCTATGACTCTAAGACTCTGTGACCTTTTAGGACTCGAGTATTATTCCTGTAGTTTATCTTACTTTTACTGGAAATCCATCTGAATCTAGGGTTTTATGACTCTTTAAGTACTTCAGTTATTATTTATTATTGACCATTATTTTCTCCATAAATTCCATTGTCTCTCATGTTACTTTAATTATCTGCTTACAAAGTCTACCACTATCCTCTAAAGTAGAGCTCAATGGAAAAAAACATTTTGTGGAGTAATTTGTGAAAACAAACTGGTTATCAAATCATTTCTTGGTAGAGAGAAAATTCTGATATTAATTTTATCAGCAATCTGATGTGTAAGCTACATCACTCCAGCATGTTTGTAAACATAACAAGGTCTTCAGGAAGACAATTATCCTTTTTAAGGAGGGCCATAATTAGAGTACTGTGTACAGTTCTGGTCACCACATTACAGGAAGGATGCCATCACACTAGAGAGGGTACAGAAGAGATTTACAAGGATGTTGCCAGGACTGTAAAATTTTAGCTATGAGGAAAGGTTGGATAGGCTGGAGTTGTTTTCCTTGGAACAAAGAAGGCAATTTAATTGAGGTGTATAATATTATGAGGGGCCTCAATAGGTCTTTCCTTTCCACTCTATTTCACTTGGCAGAGAGATCAATAACCAGGATGCATCGATTTAAAGTAATTGGCAGAAGGTTTAAGGGGAGTCGAGGAGAATTTTTTTCACCCAGAGGGTGGTGGGGTCTGGAACGCATTGGGTGGTTGAGGCAGAAATACTCATCTCATTTAAAAAATACTTGAATATGCACTTGAAGTGCCATAACCTACAGGGCAACAGACCAAGAACTGAAAAGTGGGATTAAGCTGGATAGCTCTTTTTCAGCCTGCACAGACATGTTGGGCTGAATGACCTCCTTCTGTGCTGTGAATTTTTTGTTTCTAAATATTATCCTCCCGACAAATCACACATAACTAAGACTCAACAGACATCCTTTTCTTTATGCCTATGAAACCCAGCTACTAAATGCTACCATAAACCAAGTTGCCACTTATATAACTCCTTTCGGAGTTCTAATTTTACTTAGGCAGATTTCTTTTGTTGGTATAAGGTCATAAGAAATTCATGGAACAAGTGCAAGATATATAACCATTAAAGC